>NC_059212.1:54086858-54414358 GCF_020615455.1 Coregonus clupeaformis
ATGAGGGAAATAAGTATTTGACCCCCTCTCAATCAGAAAGATTTCTGGCTCCCAGGTGTCTTTTATACAGATAACGAGCTGAGATTAGGAGCACACTCTTAAAGGGAGTTCTCCTAATCTCAGCTTGTTACCTGTATAAATGACACCTGTCCACAGAAGCAATCAATCAATCAGATTCCAAACTCTCCACCATGGCCAAGATCAAAGAGCTCTCCAAGGATGTCAGAGACAAGATTGTAGACCTACACAAGGCTGGAATGGGCTACAAGACCATCGCCAAGCAGCTTGGTGAGAAGGTGACAACAGTTGGTGCGATTATTCGAAAATGGAAGAAACACAAAATAACTGTCAATCTCCCTCAGCCTGGGGCTCCATGCAAGATCTCACCTCGTGGAGTTGCAATGATCATGAGAACGGTGAGGAATCAGCCCAGAACTACATGGAAGGATCTTGTCAATGATCTCAAGGCAGCTGGGACCATAGTCACGAAGAAAACAATTGGTAACACACTACGCCGTGAAGGACTGAAATCCCCCTGCTGAAGAAAGCACATATACATGCCCGTCTGAAGTTTGCCAATGAACATCTGAATGATTCAGAGGAGAACTGGGTGAAAGTGTTGTGGTCAGATGAGACCAAAATGGAGCTCTTTGGCATCAACTCAACTCGCCGTGTTTGGAGGAGGAGGAATGCTGCCTATGACACCAAGAACACCATCCCCACTGTCAAACATGGAGGTGGAAACATTATGATTTGGGGGTGTTTTTCTGCTAAGGGACAACTTCACCGCATCAAAGGGACGATGGACGGGGCCATGTACCGTCAAATCTTGAGTGAGAACCTCCTTCCCTCAATAAGGGCATTGAAAATGGGTCGTGTATTGGTATTCCAGCATGACAATGACCCAAAACACATGGCCAAGGCAACAAAGGAGTGGCTCAAGAAGAAGCACATTAAGGTCCTGGAGTGGCCTAGCCAGTCTCCAGACCTTAATCCCATAGAAAATCTGTGGAGGGAGCTTAAGGTTCGAGTTGCCAAACGTCAGCCTCGAAACCTTAATGACTTGGAGAAGATCTGCAAAGAGGAGTGGGACAAAATCCTTCCTGAGATATGTGCAAACCTGGTGGCCAACTACAAGAAACGTCTGACCTCTGTGATTGCCAACAAGTGTTTTGCCACCAAGTACTAAGTCATGTTTTGCAGAGGGGTCAAATACTTATTTCCCTCATTAAAATGCAAATCAATTTATAAAAATGTTGACATGCGTTTTTCTGGATTTTTTTGTTGTTATTCTGTCTCTCACTGTTCAAATAAACCTACCATTAAAATTATAGACTGATCATTTCTTCGTCAGTGGGCAAACATACAAAATCAGCAGGGGATCAAATACTTTTTTCCCTCACTGTATCCCAACCAGAAGACATCTGCACTGAGCTAAAGGCTAGAGCTGCCACTTTCAAGGAGCGGGGACTCTAATCCGGAAATTTCTAAGAAATCCCGCTACGACCTCCGACGAGCCATCAAGCAGGTAAAGCGTCAATACAGTATTAAGATCGAATCCTACTACGCCGGCTCTGACGCCCGTTGGATGTGGCAGGGCTTGCAAACTATCACAGATTACAAAGGGAAACCGAGCCGTGAGCTGCACAGTGACGCTAGCCTACCAGACTAGCTAAATGCTTCTAGGCAAGCAACACTGAACCATGCATGAGAGCACCAGCTGTTCTGGACGACTGTGTGATCACGCTCTCCATAGCCAATGTGAGTAAGACATTTAAACAGGCTAACAGAAGGATTACCAGGACAAGCAATCAGAGCATGCGCTGACCAGCTGGCAAGTGTCTTCAATGACATTTTCAACCTCTCCCTGACCCAGTCTGTAGTACCTACATGTTTCAAGCAGACCATCACAGTCCCTGTGCCCAAGAATGCCAAGGTAACCTGCCTAAATGACTATCACCCCGTAGCACTCACATTTGTAGCCATGAAAAGCTTTGAAAGGCTGGTCATGGCTCACATCAACACCATCATCCCAGACACCCTGGACCCACTCCAATTCTCATACCGCCCCAACAGATCCACAGATGACGAAATCTCTATTCCACACTGCCCTCTCCCACCTGGACAATAGGAACACCTACAGCTGACTGCAGCTCAGCATTCAACACCATAGCTCATCACTAAGCCCTCTAAGCTCATCACTAATCTAAGGAATCTGGGACTGAACACCTCCCTTTGCAAGTGGACCAAGGACTTCCTGACATATGTAATGCTGACCCTCAACACGGGGGCCCCTCAGGGGTGCGTGCTTAGTCCTCTCCTGTACGCCCTATTCGCTCACGACTGTGTGGCTGTACACGACACCATTATGAAGTTTGCTGACGACAAGACGGTGGTAGTTTTGATCACCGATGATGATGAGACAGCCTATAGGGAGGAGGTCAGAGACCTGGCAGTGTGGTGCCAGGACAACAACCTCTCCCTCAATGTCAACAAGACAAAGGAGATGATCGTGGACTACAGTAAACAGAGGGCCGAGCACGCCCCCATTCACATTGATGGGGCTGTAGTGGAGCAGGTCGAGAGCGTCAAGTTCCTTGGTGTCCACATCGCTAAGGATCTATCATGGTACACACACACTAACACAGCCGTGAAGAGGGCGTGACAACACCTCTTCCCCCTCAGGAGGCTGAAAAGATTTGGCATGGGCCCTCAGATCGTCAAAAAGTTCTACAGCTGCATCATTGAGAGCATCTTGACTGGTTGCATCACCGCCTGGTATGGCAACTGCTTGGCCTCCGACCGCAAGGTGCTACAGAGGGTAGTGCGTATGGCCCAGTACATCACTGGGGCCGCGCTCCCTGCCATCCAGGACCTCTATACCAGGCGGTGTCAGAGGAAGGCCCTAAAGATTGTCAACGTCTCCAGCCACCCAAGTCATAGACTGTTCTCTCTGCTACCGCACGGCAAGCGCTACCGATGCACCAAGTCTGGAACCAACAGGAGCCTGAACAGCTTTTACCCCCAAGCCATAAGACTGCTAAATAGTTAACCAAATAGCTACCCGGACTATCTGCATTGACCCTTTTTGCAGTAACTTTTTTGACTCATCACATACACTGATGCTACTGTTTATTATCTATCCTGTTGCCTAGTCACTTTATTCCTAGTTATATGTACATATCTACCTCAAAGACCTTGTACCCCTGCACATCGACTCGGTACAGTTACCCTGTGTATATAGCTAAGTTATCGTTACTCACTGTGTATTTATTATTACGTGTTATTACTTTTTTTGGTTTTAATTTTTCTTTCTCTGTGCATTGTTGGGGAGGGCCCGTAAGCATTTCACTGTTAGTGAAACCCTAACCCTAACCTGTTGTTTACAAAGCATGTGATGAATAACATTTTATTTGACAGTTAAATTCATCAATAAAATTTTAAAAAATGCCAAGGCGGCCGTGGTGCAGTTCAGAAGTAGCCCAAAAACCTGCAAGCCGTGACCAATAATACATTTTCACCCGTAACATCATTTTCAAAGTAGCCCAATTTTGAAGGATAAACATGGACATGGCAACCCTACCTACCTGTTACTAGCTACATAAATAGGAATGTAAGAATCGTAAAGGGGAAACACTGCCCTAAGGCCTGAGCAGACATTGCCTCCCACACTTTACCACTGTCTGGGATTCAGCTAGCTGGGGGCTTTACATTTAGATTTTTAGTCATTTAGCAGACGCTCTTATCCAGAGCGACTTACAGGAGCAATTAGGGTTAAGTGCCTTGCTCAAGGGCACATCGACAGATTTTTCACCTAGTCGGCTCTGGGATTAGAACTAGCGACCGTTCGGTTACTGGCACAACGCTCTTACCCGCTAAGCTACCTGCCGCTTTAATAATTTTAAGTTTCAAATTCCATGGGGTGATGTCAGAGTTGGACATCCCAAGGATTCCAGATAGCAGGGACCCTTTTTGAAATGAACGTTAAAACATCCAATCACATGTTTATAGCTTGCTGGTAGCCAATCACTCGAGTCCATGTCTTATGACATTTTTATCATGGCGGTGACATGGTTATAGCCAGTGGTGGGAAAAGTATATAATTGTCATACTTGAGTAAAAGTAAAGATACCTTAATAGAAGATGACTCAAGTAAAAGTGAAAGTCACCCAGTAAAATACTATTTGAGTAAAAGTCTAAAAGTATTTGGTTTTAAATATACTTAAGTATCAAGAGTAAAAGTATAAATTATTTCAAATTCCTTATATTAAGCAAACCAGACGGCACCATTTTCGTGTTTTTTATTTATTTACGGATAGCCAAGGGCACACTTCAACACTCAGACATCATTTACAAACGAAGCATGTGTGTTTAGTGAGTCCGCCAGATCAGAGGCAGTAGATGACCAGGGATGTTCTCTTGATAAGTGTGTGAATTGGACCATTTTCCTGTCCTGCTAAGCATTCAAAATGTAATGAATACTTTTGCTTGTCAGGGAAAATGTATGGAGTAAAAAGTACATTATTTTCAGTTCTTGTATTTTGGGATTCAAAATAAAGTTTACCGGAGATATTTTCCAACTGTACTGAGAAGGTTTAGGTTTCCAAAATATAAAGTATTAATATATAAAGTATTAAAGATGTGGAACCTCTTGTCATGTTATTTTTCTTTGTTTCTTCAAAAAAGCGAAATGAGATCTCAATTTCCTTTGCGCATAATCTCCTCTATTTACTGTTCACTACTTTCATCACTTACCATCATAATCCCCCCTATTTTACTTTGTTGCGTGCATGAGCTCTGAGGCGCTGAAAACCAGCAAGAATAAGGCCTTGACCTCGGCAATTTCCCTTCAGAATAAAAGTCCCACAAGTAAGATGTGTGATTGTCGAAATTCGTAACATTTTACTAGGAAATGTTAGCAGACTTAGAATTTTGTTTGACTATATAAAAAATGGAAAAAAGTTAATAGGCTTAGTAGCAGAGGTGTGGACTCGAGTCATGTGACTTGGACTCGAGTCAGACTCGAGTCATGAATTTGATGACTTCAGACTCGACTCGACAAAATGTACAAAGACTTGCAACTCGACTTGGACTTTAACATCAATGACTCGTGACTTGACTTGGACTTGCGCCTTATGACTCGAGAAGACTTGCTACGAGGACTTGTAATGACTTGCAAAGGCTTGCTAAGAGGACTTGAAATGACTCGAAACTAAAATGTAGGACTTTGGACTCGACTTGAGACTTGATGGCTTTGACTTTTGACTCGACTTGGGACTTGCCTCATCTTTGACTCGACTTGACTCGGGACTCGAGGGCAAAGACTTGAGACTTACTTGTGACTTGCATAACAATGACTTTGTCCCACCTCTGCTTAGTAGCACAAATAATATTATAGCATTGCCAATATTTTAACAGCATTGGAAGTAATGATTACTAGTTATTATGGTAACACCAGAAATTCAAACAACAAAACATTATTTATAATGCTACTGTTAATAATAATAATAATAATAATAATAATAATAATAATAATAATATAGTAGGTCTATAGGCAGCTAAGGTCATAAAAAATAGGATAATAAATATAATTGTACAAAAAAATTATAATATAAATATTATAATTATTATAATAAACTTTAGAAAACACATTTAAATCGTTTTTCATATTAGTAGGTTTTTCATATTAGACATACATATTGCACCATACACAATTTCCCGTATGTTGTGTCGCAGTAAAAGGGGGGATTCATTCTACTCAGGAGCACTTCTACTTTCCAAATCCACAGAGTTTACACCCAGAGGAGTGCCACTGATCATTTTGTGTTCCTTAAAAAGTGACCAATCAGCTTAAATTCAGTACGTTTTTCATATTGGACACAAATATTGCACCGTACATAATCGATTGTGTTTCCATAAAACCAGGGTCCAGCCTACTCACTAGAGTCCATAGCATACAAAACAGATGAGTTTTAACAAAACGTTTGCACGGGGCCCCTGGACACTATGGGACGGTTTCTCAGACACAGATTTAACCTAGTTCTGGACTAAGAAGCACTTTCAATGGAGAATCGTCATTGAACAAGCTTTTTAGTCCAGGACTAGGTTTAATATCTGTCTGGGAAACCGGCCCTCAATGGTACAAATATAGCACTGTACAGGCAAAACGATCCATTGTGTCCATAAAACCAGGGTCCAGTCTGCACGTTTGTACTGTCACTTTAACTCTCTGCTGACTGACTAATTCAGGACTATATCTTAATTACAAAGGAATACATTTATCATTTTATCTTATTCTTCATTTGCTTGCAGTATGAAATAAAACGCCATTCCATACCAGACTTGCACTCTTGGATTGCCTTATAATGGAGGTGCCAAATTCCGACTATTAGCAGGTGATTAGGTGAGAAGCTAACTGCTTAAGCGAAACAATGGAAACAATGTGATCAGTGGATCACCTGTAAATGACCTACATTATCCTAATGATGATGATTGGAATTTAGCTGATTGGACACTCTTTAAGGGCCGCAAAATGAGCACCGACGATCCTCTGGGTGTAAACTCTGTGGATTTGTAAACTACACGTGTTCCTGAGTAGAATGGAACCCCCTTTTACTGCTACACGATGTACAGGAAATTGTGTATGGTGCAATAAATGGTAGGAGTACACAAAAACAACAACATTGTTGACCATTTAGGCTTGAAAAAATAAACAAATAAATCACATAATATCGAATAGAAGTATTTTGAATTATTCTTTGTATGATAACAAGAATATAATATATTGATAATTCTGGACATTTTCGCCCTAATTATTCGTTCACAAAGTATACATGACAGGACTCTTATTCTGAAAGATTACAAAAAATCCGTGACCCGGAAGTACTTAGTTATCCTTGCCTGCTTCACAGTGGTGCATGCAGCGATTAGCACAGAACTACACGGGTCGAATTGTTCCTAGCATATTCAAACCATATTATTAGTCACCAGTAGCATATTACTTAGATACAACTTTTAAATATTCTGCAGAAGTCAGACAGAGCTCTGTTTAGTTTTCGCAAACATCTGAAAATGTTGAGCAAAAGTGTTTCGCTCCGGGCTCAGATCGCTTCCATCATAGAGGTACTTTCTAAAACTGCGGTTGCAGAAATTAGCAAAGTAGTCGACGATGGCATAGTTGTGTTACGTGTGGAAATGTGTCAACGGGAAAATGAAATCAACGTCCTGAAAAAGACTGTACAACAACTTGACAGCGAGCTTCGAAGAGCTCGAGGGATTCAAGCTCGAAAACGCATTCATCATGGTCGATCAGTTGCTGCTGAGAATCTTGGGAGAGGTGGGTCGACGTAGTAGTACTAACTCACTTTTACTATCAATCAATAGCTAACTGTGCACGTAACATTAGTCTTCTAACAATGTTACCATTTCGCAGGGAAACAATGTAGCTAGGCATATTTAGTCAGCCTACTCACGTTCTCAGGGCTAATAATTTTCAGTCTGAAGGCCTCGTCCTCCAGTCATATCTCTGACTGCCCAATGGGATGGGAGATGAATAGGAAAGACTATCATTATAACCAACTCAGTGGCCTTGTGGTCAGAGTGCAGGCCTACGCCCTGAGATTGGAAGGTTGGGGGTTTGAACAAGTATGAAAAAATGTATGCACTCTGGATAGGAGCGTCTGCTAAATGACTAAAATGTAAGTGATGTTTATATATAGTCCTGGATTGCCAATGTTATGTATTGGCCATTGAGTGACTTTGAAGCTACCGGCACTCCCCAGTAGGAGTAGTCCTCCAAAGGAATGAATGGAATTCTACAGTTTTTATTTATTTTACCTAACAAATTCTTATTTACAATGACAGCCTACACCAGCCAAACCCGGACGACGCTGGGCCAGTTGTGCGCCGCCCCTATGGGACTCCCAATCACGGCCGGTTGTGATACAGCCTGGAATCGAACCAGGGGGTCTGTAGTGACGCCTCAAGCACTGAGATGCAGTGCCTTAGACCACTGCACCACTCGGGAGCCCAGTATTTAAATTAAATGTTTCAAAGACAAAATTACATGCATTTAAGTATTTTTGTTGTTGTAGTGGGTACAGTAACGTTAGTCATCTAAAAAAAAAACTATACTTTAAGGAAAACGTTTTTATGTATTTTATTTTTATTTTTAGCTCACATAATATAATGTAAAAGTATGAATTCAGTAATGTAGACATTAATAAATGCGTTTCTATACCTTCCAAAATATTTCTTTACAATGGTGAAGGATTGCCAAGATGGAGGCACAGTGGCTTCAACACAGCGCCCCCTGTCAGTCATCTAGTGTATTATACAAGTCATTGATTTGAACACAGACTCTGTTTGGTACTTGCATTAAGGAGATGGATTGGGAGTAAGGCCCTACAACAGACTAGTATCCTGTCCAGGGGGTATACTCAGTGGTTGATTTGGGAGATGGGTGGTCCCTAGTTTGGGGGGCGCGCTGGGGGTCGCGGAGGGACCTAACAGTATTGGGGGGGAGAATGACTGTGAGAAGGTCAGTTCTGGTGATTTTTTAAAGGGAAATCCTACTCCAAAATAAAATGATACTGACATCTCAAATATAATTTCCCCCTCCAGAAATGAGCCCAATATAACATATTGGTCTATTTTGATTACTATTAAAACAAACGATAAAGGATTTTGATGACTGAATGTTTCCACAGGGCCTGGTAAAAGCGGTACCACTTGTGTGGGGAGGACGTCGCTTGAGAAACTGCAGCCTGAGGAATATGGTAATGAAAAGGATGAAGGCGTTCGACCTGCGGATGAGACTCCAGTGAAGACTGAGCCAGGAGTGGAGGAGGGTGACCAGGAAGAGCACACTGCAGGGAGAAAAGACAAGGATCATCTGGATGCTGAACTGTCAACGTACGAGAGAGTCAGCCAGCTGTGGATGTCTAGTACACAAGAAGACAATGATATGGAGACGAGCAATTCAGAGGATTTTAATAACAGTTCAGGTCGGAACCCTCAGTGTCTCCCTGATCACTCTCCTGGAACCTCCGGAATGGCGGAAGCATCATGCAGCAGTGTTTCGTTTCCAGGGAAACCATATTTAGAGTCAGATGTCGGACAGGATATGATTTTACAGCTCAGACAACAACAACATTATCGTCAGTCAGACGCGCTCAGGAGAACAAGCGACGGCACAGTAAAGTCAAACCCAGACCCTCAAAGCGTATTCGGTTTTGGCCCGAATTATAATACCGCAAGGAGAGCGAGGACCAATAGGTTTTGCCAGGTTAATAAACACTTCATTTGCACACTGTGTGGAAAAAGTTTTGAACGTTACAGTCATCTTGAAAGACATCTGCGAATTCATACGGGTGAGAAACCGTACAGTTGTGACATTTGTGGAAGGTGTTTCAACCAGAAGGGTAGCCTCAAAGGGCATCTGAAGACTCACAGAGGTAAGATACTAGAATCACTAGATAATGACATCAGATAGTACGCTAGTTATTATAGGGCATAAATAATTCCATGTATGCATCCCATATGGCACCCTTTTCCCTATGTAGTGCACTACTTTTGACCAAAGCCCATAGGGTGCTATTTGGGACACAACCGATGCATCAATATTTTATCAATCAAATGTGATCTTTCCACACAGTATCGATGGACGGACTAGCTAACACAGAGGAGAAGCCTTCCCTGGATAGACGTCAGTCTGAGGAAGAGCGGTGCAACGAAAAGGACGAAGTGATCCAAACTGCTCCTGAAATGCCTATGAAGTCTGAGCCAGGGGAGGAGAAGGATGCATCCCAGATACTGGATCATAAAGCAGAAGAACAGACTGCAGGGAGAGCAGAACATCAACTGGATGAGGAACTGTCAATGTACGAGAGAGACAGCCAGCCGTGGATGTCCGGTTCACAAGCAGACAATGATATAGAGACAAGCAATTCAGAATATTTCAGCAGTTCAGGTCAGAACTCCCAGTGTCTCACTGATCACTCTCCTGTACCTCCTGTCCCAGGTATGGCGGCGGCGTCATGCAGCAGTGCTTCATTTCCAGGGAAACCATATGTAGATGTCAGAGAGGATATGATTTTACGGGTCGGACAGCAACATTATGGACCTTCAGACACACTCTTGATAGCATGTGACGGGACAGTACAGCCAAACTCACAGGGCATGGACGGGGCTTCTCTGAACCATCAGCCCATCTTCTCTGGTTTTCCAAGGAAAGTTAAAACCTTCCAAGGAGTCACCAAGGACAAGAAGTGCTTCATCTGCTCATTCTGTGGGAAAGTTTTTGAGCGTGTTGGTCATCTGGAAAGGCACCAGCGAATTCATACGGGTGAGAAACCGTACAGTTGTGACATATGTGGAAGGCGTTTCAACCAGAAGGGTAGCCTCAAAGGGCATCTGAAAACTCACAGAGGTAAGAGACGAGAATAATATTTATGTGTTTTCATACTTTTAATACATGAAAAAGGTTAACTCTTAAGTGCGTAAATCAGTTAATTATTCTGTAATTAACAGACAGTATGCCTGTTATATCATTATATAAGGTTGCGTCCTTAATGGTACCCTATTCCCTTTATAGTGCACTACTTTTCACCTGGGCCCATAGGGATCTGATCAATAGTAGTGCACTACATACAGAATAGGGTGCCATTTGGGACACAAAGTGTTTTCCCGTTCTCTATCAGTGGATTATGATTAAGTTAAACAGTTCACGTTGGATGATTTACATTGTTTGAATTGCCGTATTGTTGTTAAAATCTATGCTAAAATACTTCATACTCTTTTCCTGTCAAGCAGACGGTGCTGACATGCTAACGGGACAACCTCCGCTTGATGATGAGAAGCCTGACGTTTATCCTAGACCCTCGGAGAACCCAGAGGAACCGACGGATCAGCCCCCACCTGCTGAAGCACAGCCTGTCTGTGGGCACAGTGAGGAGGAGAGCAGGGGGCAGGGCTTGGTGGGGAAAGCGGAGCAAGAGAAACAGTTTGGATCCCAGATACTCAGTCAGTCAGGACATCAACACCAACAAACCACAGAGCGACCAGGTTATCAGGACGACCCAGAGTATGCCATGGATGGGAGGGAGACGCAGCTGTGTAGATCTTTCACAGAGAGGCACAGTGATACCGAGTCTGGATCAGTACATCCAGGTTGCTCCTCCGATGTGACAAAGCAGCAGAATTCCCATCCTGTTTCACCCAGTGTCAAATACCATCACAGTCCTTTTGATGGACTGCACCACCACCACCAGGGGTTCTATACGTCAGCTTCTAGAGAGGTGGAACTTGAAGACTTGTCTTTTCAGGATGAGGAAGACAAGCTGGATATGATTGAGGAAGAGCAGTATGCAGGGATGGCTCTACATGCAAGGAACAGGGAGGATGCTGATGAGAGAATACTACCCAGGTTTCAGGACCGGGTACCACCACCACCACTTCCTGTAGAGGAGGAAACAGCGATGAGAGAGTACATCACAGAACCAAACTACAGTCAAGAGGGAATTTTATTTGCCCTTGGTATAGACAGTTTTGACAGTACAGAGGGCAGCAGTGCCACCACAGACGACACCAGAAATAGATGTTTCATATGCTCCTTTTGTGGAAAGAGTTTTGATCGCCATAGTCATTTCGAAAGACACCAGCACACTCATACAGGTGAGAAGCCCTACAGCTGTGAGATATGTGGTAAGAGTTTCACTCAGAAGAGCAGCCTGAAAGCTCATCAGAGACTTCATACAGGTTAATCAAGGGCCAAAGAGTCTTGGTTTGCGTTCCGAATGGCACCCTATTCCCTATTTAGTGCACTACTTTTTAGGAAATGGATTGCCATTTGGGATGCACCCTTTGTTTCGTCCTCATCAAAACTCAAATCAACACCAATTAATGAGTATGGGAAATGTGTCTGCTATTGGTAACAAGTTGGTGTTGCAACAATTTAGAAGTACAACTAAATTGTGTTGATAAGATGTTATACACTGCTCAAAAAAATAAAGGGAACACTTAAACAACACAATGTAACTCCAAGTCAATCACACTTCTGTGAAATCAAACTGTCCACTTAGGAAGCAACACTGATTGACAATACATTTCACATGCTGTTGTGCAAATGGAATAGACAACAGGTGGAAATTATAGGCAATTAGCAAGACACCCCCAATAAAGGAGTGGTTCTGCAGGTGGTGACCACTTCTCAGTCCCTATGCTTCCTGGCTGATGTTTTGGTCACTTTTGAATGCTGGCGGTGCTTTCACTCTAGTGGTAGCATGAGACGGAGTCTACAACCCACACAAGTGGCTCAGGTAGTGCAGCTCATCCAGGATGGCACATCAATGCGAGCTGTGACAAGAAGGTTTGCTGTGTCTGTCAGCGTAGTGTCCAGAGCATGGAGGCGCTACCAGGAGACAGGCCAGTACATCAGGAGACGTGCAGGAGGCCGTAGGAGGGCAACAACCCAGCAGCAGGACCGCTACCTCCGCCTTTGTGCAAGGAGGAGCAGGAGGAACACTGCCAGAGCCCTGCAAAATGACCTCCAGCAGGCCACAAATGTGCATGTGTCTGCTCAAACGGTCAGAAACAGACTCCATGAGGGTGGTATGAGGGCCCGACGTCCACAGGTGGGGGTTGTGCTAACAGCCCAACACCGTGCAGATTGGCAAATTCGCCACTGGCGCCCTGTGCTCTTCACAGATGAAAGCAGGTTCACACTGAGCACATGTGACAGACATGACAGAGTCTGGAGACGCCGTGGAGAACGTTCTGCTGCCTGCAACATCCTCCAGCATGACCGGTTTGGCGGTGGGTCAGTCATGGTGTGGGGTGGCATTTCTTTGGGGGGCCATGGTGGAGAGTTTGGAATCTGATTGATTGCTTCTGTGGACAGGTGTCTTTTATACAGGTAACAGGCTGAGATTAGGAGCACACTCTTAAAGGGAGTGCTCCTAATCTCAGCTTGTTACCTCTATAAAAGACACCTGTCCACAGAAGCAATCAATCAATCTGGGACACCTAGGAGCCAGAAATCTTTCTGATTGAGAGGGGTCAAAAACGTATTTCCCTCATTAAAATGCAAATCAATTTATATTTTTTTTTACATGCGTTTTCTTGATTTTGTTGTTGTTATTCTGTCTCTCACTGTTCAAATAAACCTACCATTAAAATTATAGACTGAACATTTCTTTGTCAGTGGGCAAACGTACAAAATCAGCAGGGGATCAAATACTTTTTTAAATTTTTTATTATTGAGTATTTTACTCCAGCTATCTTAACGCAGGAAAATCGACCTAATTTATGTTTGCTTTGATTTGTTGTTTTTTTGGTTTCTGCTTGTGTATTTTTAAAATAAATGTAAAATTGTGAACGTCTCAATTTTGTGTGTTCGTCGTTTTACTTATTGACAGTAAAATAAAATGTTTTATAAGAGGATTCCTATTTCTGCCCTTGTACTTACGGTAACACAATTTTTGACTCATGTTTGAGAAGGTTTTGCCCACCTCCACTAAGGTGTTTTGAATGGGAGGTAGCGGCTCTGTGCAAAGGAAAGAAAATATGTGCCAAGTGTGGAGGGGAACATGATTATGGTGAATGTGGGAACAATGTCAAGGTTCAATGTTGTGATTGGGAACACGGTGCAGCATTTGGTGGATGCCAGGTGCAGAAAGAGGCATGAGAGGCCCAAAGATATCAAATCACTCATAATGTCTCTTATGCAAAGGCTGCAAGGCAGATTGGTGGAACCACTAGGCAGCATGATGGAGTTAATAAGGTTACTCCTGGAATAAGTGGACCTACTGTAGGAAATGTTGCTTATGTTGGTCCAGACACGGTTACGAGGCCTGTTCTGAAATCTTGCTCTCACAAATGTGTTGTGTCAAAGGACACCTTGATAGTTAACCAGATAGACTTGATAGCCGTCATTAGAAAGGTTGTCAACATGACTGCACTTGAGGAAAGATGAACTGCCAAGTTGAAGGTCATTGTGGAAGCAGCAACAGAGTTTTTGGAGTAAGAGATGTTACATTCACCATGATTGTTGATATGTTAACTTCTAATAATACTACTGATTTGAACATCTAAGTATAATGATAATTAGAGTAATGGTTTGTGTCATCCTTCAGTGGAATGCCAGAAGCCTTATTGCTGACGGTCAGGACTTTAAGAAGTATGTAGTTGATTTAGAGATCAAACCTGATTTGATATGTGTTCAAGAAATGTGGTTTAGACCGCATCTTGATTTTATTATTCCTTGTTATTGTTCAGTGAGATCTGATAGATCAGTTGGACAGTGTGGTGGGTGTGCTACGTTCATAAGGGAAGGTCTTGTATATCATAATATACCTGTCCCATCTGAATATGAATGTGTGATGGTGAAAATCTACAGCGCAGGTAGTAATATTAAGTAGCAACATTTTTACAACCCTTGTCGTCAACTATCTGTAGCGATGTTTGATGAAATATCAGGAGTATTGGGCTCTAGAGAGATATGGTGCATTCAGAAAGTATTCAGACCCCTTGACTTTTTCCACATTTTGTTACGTTACAGCCTTATTCTAACATGTATTAAATGTTTTTTTCCCTCTCATCAATCTACACACAATACCCCATAATGACGAAGCAAAAACTGGTTTTTAGAAATTTTTGCACATTTATTAAAAATAAAAAAACGGAAATATCACATTTCCATATGTATTCAGACCCTTAACTCAGTACTTTGTTGAAGCACCTTTGGCAGCGATTACAGCCTCAAGTCTTCTTGGGTATGATGCTACAAGTTTGGCACCTGTATTTGGGGAGTTTCTCCCATTCTTCTCTGCAGATCCACTCAAGCTCTGTCAGGTTGGATGGGGAGTGTCACTGTACAGCTATTTTCAGGTCTCTCCAGAGATGTTCAATTGGGTTCAAGTCCGTTGATGAGTAAAAAAAACGATTTTATCAATTTTAGAATAAGGCTGTAACGTAACAAAATGTGGAAAAGTAAAGGGGTCTGAATACTTTCCGAATACACTGTATGTGCCAGTGAGTGAAGTGGGTGACAAAAGGAAGGTGGTTCCTTGGTGGACTGAAGAGTGCACTGTGGCTAATCGAGAAAGAAATAGGGCTTACAGAGGGTTGCGTAGGAATATGACTCCTGAGAATCTAGTTGATTTCCAAAGGAAGAGAGCTTTAGTATGTAAGTCTGTCAAGAGAAATGCATAGAGACAGTTCTGCTCTACAATAGGCAGGGGTACTGAGCTAGGGGATGTATGGTCTATATTGAAGAAGATGACTGGAAGAAGCAAGTCCACTCAAATTCCAGTTTTGGTTGTGGGTCAAAGAATGGCCGTAAATTAATGAAATTGTAGACCAGATAGCCAAAAGAGCTTTAAAACGAGATATAATTGATATTAATGTTCCACTGGGTAGAGGTGAGGCCAAATGTAAGATCAGAGCCTTTTTGATAGATGTGTGGCAGAAGAGATGGTACTCTGAGAACAAGGGCCGGCATTTATATGCCCTCCAAAGAAAGGTCGGTAGACCAAGATTCAAAGGTCAGATTAGGAAGGAAGAGGTGGTGTTTACGTGACATGTCTAGGACATTGTACATTGAACTCGTCATTACATCTGGTTGGCAAGCATGTGACTGGTTTGTGTCTGGAGTGTATGGTCGATGAAATGATGGAGCATGAGTTGTTATATTGTTGTAAGTAATCCAGGCTCTGTCATAGCCGGCCGCGACCGGGAGACCCATGGGGCGGCGCACAATTGGCCCAGCGTCGTCCAGGGTAGGGGAGGGAATGGCCGGCAGGGATGTAGCTCAGTTGGTAGAGCATGGCGTTTGCAACGCCAGGGTTGTGGGTTCGATTCCCACGGGGGGCCAGTATGAAAAAAATAAATAATAATAATAATGTATGCACTCACTAACTGTAAGTCGCTCTGGATAAGAGCGTCTGCTAAATGACGTAAATGTAAAATGTAAAAATGTTGAAGAGAGGGAAATATTTAAGTGTAAGGTCATTGAGGTTGGACAGGGTTGAGGGGTTTGGAAGGGATTTGGGGCATGGTCTATTAGAAGTTAGTAAGGCTTTTTTTTAAATTTTTCTCAGAAGTACTAAGCTAGGTAGGAGGATTTAGAAATATGGAGCTAATGTTGTAAATCGTGATTGACCACACACTCCAGCACTGTAGGTGGCATCATTCACATTTTACATTTGTTTGCGGACCGTCATTATATCATAGAAGAAGAAGATTTTGACTCGGAAGTAGCTGGCTAACGTTAGCTAGGTTTATTTTGCAGATATTTAAATTGGCTGATGTAGCTAGCTAGCTTTTAGAATAACATTTACATTCACAGACTTAACATTAACTCGTTTTTAAACGACACTGAAAATGTCTAACTGTATCGCCCTTCAGACACAACTAACCTCGATAATGGAGGTTTTAGCCAAATCAGCGGTGGCAGAAATCGCCAAACTGATCGATGACAACTGTGCTGTATTACATTTCGAAATATCTCGGAAGCATAATGAAAATGAAATTCTGCGGAGAAAACTGCTCCTGATGGATAATGAACTGAAGATTGCGCGGATTCCACGACAAACTGGTGAGTACTGTACCACATTTTATGGTACTGTTAGCTAGTTAGTTCCAAAGCGCTCAGTCGGTGCAGCCAGGATAGGCCTCTATTGTTATTTGTAGATAAGGCTATTTTAAATACCTAGCTAAGTATTTATGTGCTTGTGTGTATTCAAGGAAAACACTGCAGTTAACATGAGATATGGAAATATAGATGTTATTCGGCCAAATTTGGGAGAAATTTAGTTTTTGTCAGGCTACCTATCAGCTAACACAGGACACCGCAGACGCGAGAAGATATGGCTCAGAAAACGTACCTCAATCCAAGGATGGAAGATGACTCTGTACTCCTAATTATCCCATTATCCAAAATGATACATCGACAAGATTGAAATACTGCTATTTCTTTATTAAACTGCCTTTTTTGTCCCTATGCTAGTCTACCTAGGCTAAAGCAGCCCATGGATTCCGTGAAAATGCGACGCCTAGCGTTGAGGTGAGTAGCTACCAGAAGTGTTGTGGAATCCAATGGGTTGCTTTAGCCTAGCTAGCCTAGCATGAGGACGAAAAGGGCAGTTTAGTTAAAAATGATTAGTATTTCAATCTTCTCAGTGTATCATTTTGGACAATTAGGAGTACAGCGCCATCTTCTATCCCTGATTGAGGAACGTTTTCCCGAACCATATCTCGCCGGCTCCGGACCATACAGGGAAGATGTACTTACAGCGACCATAAATAAGGTCGGAATCATATGGTTGCCTACCTGTCAAAAAAATACTACTGGAGAGTCCTGGGAGTCCCCTTTTATGCCTGTAATCATTTGCTGTTTCAGAAAAATACACGGACAGCTGTGCTTCAGACTGGAGACCCAGTCAGCGAGGAGATGAGAATGCGTTTCGGTCAGCTTTGGGAGAAGTCAAGGTCTGTGCCCCATAGACTGATTCTGGTCCTCTGTAGCTCAGTTGGTAGAGCACGGCGCTTGTAACGCCAGGGTAGTGGGTTCGATCCCCGGGACCACCCATACGTAAACATTTATGCACACATAAGTCGCTTTGGATAAATGCGTCTGCTAAATGGCATATTATATTATATTATTATTCTTGTGTAGTTGAATCAGAGATTGGTAATATCTTATTCCTTTAGGCTCCTAGTAGACCAAAGGGCTGAAAGGAACAACATACAGTATCTCTAGAAAACGCAGAACCCAATTAAATCTGACAGACTTGAAACTTGACAAATTGACAATGCATACTGTCTAATAGTTTCATTATTCTAGTTTGCAGAGATTGAATCCCCTTTCATTAAGGTAGAGAGACCGGATGATGGATCATGGAGCAGGGAGCAACACAGAGAACCAAGTGGACAGGGTAACTGAATTCATTGGGCATTGGACAGGGTAACTGCATTCATTGGGCCATTGGACAGGGTAACTGCATTCATTGGGCCATTGGACAGGGTAACTGCATTCATTGGGCCATTGGACAGGGTAACTGCATTCATTGGGCCATTAGACAGGGTAACTGCATTCATTGGGCCATTGGACAGGGTAACTGCATTCATTGGGCCATTGGACAGGGTAACTGCATTCATTGGGCCATTGGACAGGGTAACTGCATTCATTGGGCCATTAGACAGGGTAACTGCATTCATTGGGCCATTAGACAGGGTAACTGCATTCATTGGGCCATTGGACAGGGTAACTGCATTCATTGGGCCATTAGACAGGGTAACTGCATTCATTGGGCCATTGGACAGGGTAACTGCATTCATTGGGCCATTGGACAGGGTAACTGCATTCATTGGGCCATTAGACAGGGTAACTGCATTCATTGGGCCATTAGACAGGGTAACTGCATTCATTGGGCCATTGGACAGGGTGACTGCATTCATTGGGCCATTGGACAGGGTAACTGCATTCATTGGGCCATTGGACAGGGTAACTGCATTCATTGGGCCATTGGACAGGGTAACTGCATTCATTGGGCCATTAGACAGGGTAACTGCATTAATTGGGCCATTGGACAGGGTAACTGCATTCATTGGGCCATTGGACAGGGTAACTGCATTCATTGGGCCATTGGACAGGGTAACTGCATTCATTGGGCCATTGGACAGGGTAACTGCATTCATTGGGCCATTAGACAGGGTAACTGCATTCATTGGGCCATTAGACAGGGTAACTGCATTCATTGGGCCATTGGACAGGGTGACTGCATTCATTGGGCCATTAGACAGGGTAACTGCATTAATTGGGCCATTGGACAGGGTAACTGCATTCATTGGGCCATTGGACAGGGTAACTGCATTCATTGGGCCATTGGACAGGGTAACTGCATTCATTGGGCCATTGGACAGGGTAACTGCATTCATTGGGCCATTAGACAGGGTAACTGCATTCATTGGGCCATTAGACAGGGTAACTGCATTCATTGGGCCATTGGACAGGGTGACTGCATTCATTGGGCCATTGGACAGGGTAACTGCATTCATTGGGCCATTGGACAGGGTAACTGCATTCATTGGGCCATTGGACAGGGTAACTGCATTCATTGGGCCATTAGACAGGGTAACTGCATTAATTGGGCCATTGGACAGGGTAACTGCATTCATTGGGCCATTGGACAGGGTAACTGCATTCATTGGGCCATTGGACAGGGTAACTGCATTCATTGGGCCATTGGACAGGGTAACTGCATTCATTGGGCCACTGGACAGGGTAACTGCATTCATTGGGCCATTGGACAGGGTAACTGCATTCATTGGGCCATTTTACTTCCGTTCAAAACAGGGGCGCTGTCCCAAATGGCACCCTATTCCCTATATAGTGCACTACTTTTGAACAGGGGCCCGTAAAGCTCTGGTTAAAAGTAGTGCACTATGTAGGGAATAGGGTGGCTTAGGCTACTTTGTTTCCAAACAGTGTTATACTGGCCATGGTGTTGAACCTTCATTTGATAACATTTGCTTTGCAAATATATATTTTTATTGGGCATACAATTCTTGACATACTGTAAGTAACTACAAATATATCCTTTCTTTTGTTTGCAATTATAACTATTGTCTTTGTACCTTCTATCTAGGAAACACCACATACGGCAATAATGCCATTCAGAAGCTTCCCATTGGGAATCATCAGCACTTGGAAGAAGAGGAGAATCAAGTCCCAATAATCCTCCTGGAGGAGCAGCTGGCAGAAGATCAAGAGAAGCTTGGTGAACTGTGCCAGTCTCAGTCTGGGCGCCGTGGTGAGGAGGAGACCAGTGTCCTAGAGTTTGTAATAAAGACTGAGAAGGAGGAAGAACATTCCGGATTCGGTCAGGCTGGATGTCAGAGGAGCACAGTAAAGCAGCAGAACCCCCTGAGCTCTGAGTTTGTAATGGATGAAAGAGACAGTCAACTGTGGTCGTCTATAGTTCAAGGGAACGATGACATAGTCATAGAGACGGACTTTCCTGATTTCTCTTATGTAGCCGAGCAGTATTCAGAGAGTTTTCCAGATCACTCCGAGGCTCAGCCACAGCCACAGCCCCAGCCCCTCTCTAGCCCAGTGGAAGGCCCTAGTCAATCAGCCATCTCACCTTCACAGAGACCGTGCAATGGATCAATGTACAACAAAGTCTTTCAGAAAGAGAAAGTAAGTGCATCTCAGTCCGTGTCTAGTTCTTTTCAGTGCCGACCGCAGATCAACCATTCCCAGCAGCAGACCAGGCAGAGAGATCAGGTGTTCTCCCAGAGGAATAATCACATCCCACCGTCCAGGCCTCAAGACAATGGACACACAGCAGAGCGGAGCTTTGGACTGGGTGATACTGACGGACCAACTGGGACTCGATTGAACAATAACACTTTTACACCAGGTGGCCTCAGAAGCTTCACTATGCCTCATTATAATACTAAAAACCACTGGGGTACAGCCATAACAGAGAAGGTTTTCAGTTGCTCGCAGTGCAGCAAGAGTTTTAGTCGCCTGTCCTATCTCAAGATACATCAGCGAAGTCACACAGGAGAGAGGCCATTTCGGTGCACCGTCTGCGGGAAGAGTTTTCACTGCTCCTCGCACCTGACTATACACCACCGCATTCACACGGGAGAGAGACCCTACAGCTGTGCCACGTGTGGGAAGAGGTTTACCCAGCAGAGCAGTCTCAAGACGCACCAGAGTGTCCACAGTGGAGAGAGACCGTATGGTTGCTCTCAGTGTGGCAAGACTTTCACTCTTCTGCACCACCTGAAGAGGCACAGGATTATTCACGCTGGATATAGCTGAGGGGGCTTATTATTATTATTATTATTATTATTATTATTATTAAACATCTATTTATCCAGGAAGTCCCTAAATATGGTTCTCAAAGCTGAATTTAAGATTAAGTTATTTGTTTTCTTACTTTGTAAAAGAAAATAGATTCTGAAAAATTAGAACTTTGATGTTTTATGCTATTTTCAACACTACAGAAACATTTCATTAAATAAAATATACAGTGAATACTTTTGCATCAGGCCTTTTAATAAACTGTATGAAAATCGGTACTCTCTCCATAATCAAGTTGGTCAAGAAAAGTATTCGTATATATTTGTTATTGTTGCCTGTTAATGGCATAGAACAGTGGGCGTATCCCGAATAGCACCATCTTCTCTATATAGTGCTCTACTTTTGACCAAGGGCCATAGACACACACAGTGTGTTGTGGAACCAATTATTTGGCAATTAATAATCAGGGAAACCTTTGTAAAGTCCTGACTGCTTTATTGGATTGTGTAATTGTAAATTGTGTAAATCTCTACACACCAGAGGGCAGTGGTAACCAACTTTCAGAACAGAGCAAACTAACAGTCACCCTAGTGCAGTTTTTGCTACAGGAACTAACTCACCCCCATTGAAGTTCTCCTTTACTGTAATGGGGAACCACTTGTATTCTGATTTCAGCAGAGCGGGGTCAAAGAGAATATAGAAAACTCTGTGGAGAGGTCATCCTATTACAGAAATATTGGTGCTATGATGCTTTTCCAATAAGTAAGGGCTTTGCAGTTATATACTGAACAAAAATATAAACGCAACAATTTCAGAGATTTTACTGAGTTACAGTTCATAGAAGGAAATCAGTAAATTGAAATAAATTCACTGGGGCTCTAATCTATGGATTTCACATCACTGGGCAGGGGCGCAGTCATGTGAGGGCATAGGCCCACCCACTGGGGAGCTAGGCCCAGCCAATCGGAATGAGTTTTTCCCAGAAACAGGCTTTATTACAGACAGAAATACTCCTCAGCATTGGATTATCTTGGCAAAGGAGAAATGCTCACTAACAGGGCTGTAAAAAGTTTATACACAACATTTGAGAGAAGCTTTTTGTGCATATGGAAAATTTCTGGGATCTTTTATGTCAGCTCATGAAAAATGGGAACAACACTTTACGTGTTTTTATTTTTGTTCAGTATACATTTGAAAAGTTACATTATGATCTAAAGCTGCTGTTTAAGCAGGGCAGAGTAACTTTGCAACAGTTAAAAACGTAATGACTAGCCTGGGTACCAGTCTGTTTAGCTAACGTTCCACTCCTTGTCATATGCCACGAAGTACAAGGGAGTGGAATGTTAGCCAAACAGACTGGTACCCAGGCTAGTCATGACTCAATGTTAACGTGTGGCGGTGTGTGTGCATAGTTACACGTCTCTGGGGCGGAACCTTAGTTGCAGTATAAATGCACTCTACAGAGTAAACAGTGACCTGAGCATTCCTCCCGACTGACGTCACTTCCTGATTACAGTTCCTCCTCCCACCGGAGTAAGGTGAAGTTGCCCCTGGACGCTGATCCAGTTGAGCATTTTCCCCACCAATGGTTAAGGTTAGGATTGGGGAAGGGGAAGCTGAACTTAGAGCTGTACCTAGGGGAAACTTTACCCCAGAGCGTTTCAACTACAGCTTCTAGCCTTGCCAAAGAACAGCTCCAAGCCTGGGAAAGGACTGGCTCCTAGCCTGGGAAAGGACTGGCTCCTAGCCTGGGAAAGGACTGGCTCCTAGCCTGGGAAATGACCAAATCCTATAGTTGAGCAGGGGAATGCAACCTTTGTGTTATTCTACAATTCAGGTGGTGCTTGTTTTAAAAAGCAACTAGGTATGGTTAAACTTGATTTAGGTCTTGACAGCACAGTTCTCAAGCACAGTCGTACTTTACACATTAGGCATAAGACAAAAATTTCAAGAAAAAAATTATTAAGATAGGAGGATCTGGGTTGCATCGCAAATGGCACCCTATTCCCTAAATATAGTGGCCATGTCAAAAGTAGTGCACTATATAGGGAATAGGGTGCCATTTGGGATGCAGCCTTGGTCTTAAAGGGACAGGGAGGACAGCTTGTAAAACGTAGAGCCTACCCATGACCTTGTATGGGTATATATATAAACACCATTGCGTTGACGTCATGGAAATTGCTGCCTGGAGGACGGGGAACATGGCATTAGAATATATTGGGTGAGAAAGTGGAAAAGAGCTTCATTAACCTTGGGTCTGTCCCAAATGGCACCATGTTCCCGATGTAGTGCACTACCTTTGACCAGAGTTGGTCAAAAGTAGTGTACTACATAGGGAATAGGGTGCTATTTGGGACATAAGCATTGATAGTGAAGGGAAACAATGAGAGTAGAGATAGTGTGGTAAAATATAGTTGATACAGTGATAGTTTGAAAAGTCAGTAAATAAACACTGTCCCTTCCCACTGCGCAAAGTCAACTTTCTGTCCCACAGCAGTAGTTACTCTCTGCATAGCCTGTACATTCTGATAAATGTCTGTACGCTTTCAAGGCCAGACAACACAGTAATTCTATAGAGGCATAGAAAATAAGTGCCACTTGAACACCGCTGTCCTATCAAGTTGACTCTGTTTATTGTGACAGTAAGACTGAGTGTAACACCAACAACATCTTTATTTTCACCTTTCAATCCCCATCAATATACACATCCATGAGCATTCTTATAAGGCAAAGCTAAAACTACCAACCGTTTGGAAGGTAATATAATCTACAGTTTAACCCCTCTTTTAAGACCTTGAATAAAAAGCATATATTACACAAAAAGTGTTTCTATAAATAAGTATTAAAAAATATACAGAGAACATCCCTAATTGTTAGTATACCAACACACTGCTACTTTACAGCATGTTATGGTCAGTCTCTAAATAAAAAATGTTAATTGGTAGCACTGGTGCTCCCAACTTTAAAAAGTTAGGATCACACCAAAAAAAATTAGGAGCCTATATGAATTATATTTCTTTCTGAAGCACATGTTGTGCCCTAGAATCTAATATGTAACGCTGTAAATACATTTGTTTATTATAAAAAGCTAAAATGTGGGGAATATTAGGTTTCTACATTATGTAAAAGCACTATTTTCCTATTGAGATGAATTACATTGAAAATGGTACAGTGTATCTTTAAAAGCATTAAGTTTATGATGACTACTTGCAAGAGATCTGTCATTCATGGTTCTGACTAGAAGGGAGTACAGCCATGACCGGAAGTGACTTTTTCATAGCAGATTATGAGAATTTACGCAGCAAGTTAGGCTAACTAACGTGGTTGATTAGGAGACTTAGGTGAAGGTTATAAAAGGGTTAGGGTTAGCTCAAATGCTCTCCTAACCTGCTACGTAAAGTCACTTCCGCTCGTAGATGTATTCCCTCTAGTCACAACCGTCATTCACTCATTGCTATGATCACAGAGTTTCTAAACCCAGAGGCCCAACATCGTGATACTTCCAGGAGCGCTTCGCAAAGCCGACTCGACAGACCAGTCTGGGGTTTGGGAAGTAAATGAGAGAAGTGGACAATTCTTTCTTAGTAGTTAATTTTCAACCTAGATTCGAGACAATGTTTTAAGTAGGTGAACATGTCATAACTCCAACCTCGTGAAAGTGACAAACTGACACGTTTTCATTTATATCGAAGGAGTGCCTTTGATTTGACGGCATGCAAAGGCGCAGTTCAGTGCGACACTACCGTTAGACCCGATGACGTGTTTCTGCACGAGTTTAGGTAGCTAACGTCGCCATGACATCGCCTGCGTGATCGGGGATTTCTACTATCGGAGAAGCAGTTTCTAGGCATCTTCATACCAAACCATCTTTCCTAGGATCATTGATCTCCTGAAGAAGCTATCCTTTTCCCTTTCTTTATGTGCCCCCAAATGTTTGAATATACTGGTAAAGTTAGATAACTAGCTAATGAGGTAACAAACATGACTGAACAAGGTGTAGAACAAATGGTTAACGGCCCGCAAATAATTTTAGCATGGCCCGTAACATGGTTTAGGGATGTAAAATGCGGCCCCCCACTCCTCACAGGAAGAGAATAAGGTTAATATGGTCAGATCCTTCGAACTGTTTGTGCTAGAAACAAGCATTTCTAGCTGTAGTAATGGTGCAAGCATCACGCTAACGAATCTGCGCTCGGGAAACAAAGGTACAGTGAATCATTGCAACAATTATTATAAAAATACATACATATTGGCTTTTTTTTGGGTAGCACTAGTTCTCCCAAATTAAAACTGCAGGTCGTACAGCTAAATATTTTGTTGCATATGCGACCAAATTGGTCGCACTTTAGAGCCCAGGTTACTGTAGTCTACTATATCACTATGTAATGGGAACACCCTTACGTTTAGGTAATTTACTTCACCTATATCATATAATTAAAAAATCTAAATATTAGTCACACTTGTTAGGGAATGTACAACGTGCAAGTATTTCTGAACTGAACAAAAATAAATATTAATTTACTAAATGATCAAGTTAATACATTAAATAATTGTCAATTCACCTCAATACAGCTCTATATTTATAAACGTTTAGTGCAGGGTACATTATATAATAGTATTTTACTCCAAATTGGCATGTTTTCACAACACACATTAAACAATGATTCAACAGCTACCTTGAAGAATGTTAAAGTACAGAAAAAGAAGCCGAAGGAGTCCTGAGAACAGCCTGTCTTGGCCAGACAACCCCACACACAGACACAGACACAGACACGGTGGAACCAGGGTCAGTCAGAGTTATCAGGCGTCGTTATTGTTGTGCTCTATGTGGGTCACCATGTTGGTCACCAGTTTCTCTAGCTGCTCTGCCCTCAGCTGGCCTGTCTCTAGGACCTCCTCATGGTTGGCCTTCTCCTGGCTGTCGTAATCCATCACAGCCTGGTTGGTGATCAGGGACAGGGCGAACACCCGCATCCCACAGTGACGCGCTACAATCACCTCGTGCACTGTGCTCATGCCTAGAACAAGGAAAAAGGGGAGGACAAAAGCAATGCACTAACTGACAATGCACTTACTGACAATGTGATTCAAATGTTGCAGAGTCGCATTGTCAATAATTCTGCATGAAATGCAGCAAGAGCAAACTACAAGAACAATGGAGTGCTTGCAAAAGTATTGTTCTGAAAGTGGAAGAAGTTTAGAAGTTAAAATTGTTGCTAGAGTTGAAGACGATGGCAGTAGTGCTGAGGTGTTGTGATAACTCTGTAGCTGCTCCAGGACTCACCCACAGCGTCAGCCCCCAGTCGGTTCATCATACGACACTCAGCGATGGTTTCGAACGAGGGCCCGCCCAGCACGCAGTACACTCCCTCTCTCAGGAAGTCACCAAAGCCAAGCTCCGCCCCCACACATTGTGCCAGCTGCAGAAGTTCCCTATCATACGCATCAGACATGGAGGGGAACCGAACTCCGAATCTAGGAGGAGGAAATGAAGGTAGCAACTCAACCAAACCCGTTTTCAGTCCCTGATAAACCAGTTGTGGAAAAAGGGTGCACGCCCAAAAATACATAGTCTAGTAAATTACATCTGTATAGTTTGGAGGGGAACCGAACCCCGAACCTAGGAGGAGAAGGTGGTAACTCAACCTCGTTTTCAGTCCCTGATAAACCAGTTGTGGAAAATGGGTGCACGCCCAAAAATACATTGCCTAATAATTACATCTGTATAATTCAAGTAAAACTTTGTCGGCACCCTTTTTAATATGCATTCCGTAATCACTATATTGTACGTCCCTAACTGTTGCCTATATAATTTACATAACCACACACCTTTCATCATTGGGTCCTGCCAGTGGGTTGTTCCCAGCGAACCCAGGCATGTTGATGTGGTCTTTGATGATCATGACGTCCCCAACCTTGTAGTCCTGATTGAGGCCTCCAGCTGCGTTGGTCAGGATGACCGTCTCCACACCTAGCAGCTTGAAAATCCGCATGGGCATTGTGACCTGCAATATTTGTCAATTTCAATTGTAATTGTTTATAAACGTATTTTATACGTGAAGAGTAGCTGACGCCGTGGCATCAGCTAATGGGTATCCTAATAACATTCAAATGCACATCCAGACATACTGTGAAATACAATGCGAAGAATGGAGTTCAGGTAGGCCTCTGCACTTCAGCAAAGAAAAGAAAATCGGAGTGGTGCTCAACAACAATGACAGGAATCCAATAAAAAAAATGTATGGGAAACACACAAAAAACAGACAGTGATATATACAGTGCCATCAGAAATTATTCACACCCCTTGACTTATTCCACATTTTGTTGTGATACAGCCTGAATTCAAAATGGATGAAAAAAAAATCTCACCCATCTACACACAATACCCCATAATGACAAAGTGAACACATGTTGAACATTTTTGCTAATTTGTTAATTGAAATACAGAAATATTTGTTTTACATAAGTATTCACACCTTATGTAATACATGTTAGAATCACCTTTGGCAGTGATTACAGCTGTGAGTCTTTCTGGGTAAGTCTCTAAAAGCTTTGCACACCTGGATTGTACAATATTTGCACATTAGTCTTTTTTAAAGTTTAGAAGTTAAATGATCATTGCTTGACAGCCATTTTCAAGTCTTACCATAGATTTTCAAGCCGATTCAAGTCAAAACTGTAACTAGGCCACTCAGGACTATTCAATGTCGTCTTGGTAACCAACTCCAGTGTATATTTGGCCTTGTATTTTTAAGTTATTGTCCTGCTGAAAGGTGATTTTGTCTCTGTAACAGTGTTGCTTCCGTCCCTCTCCTCGCCCCTACCTGGGCTTGAACCAGGGACCCTCTGCACACATCGACAACAATCACCCTCGAAGCGCCGTTACCCGTCGCTCCACAAAAGCCGCGGCCCTTGCAGAGCAAGGGAAACAACTACTTCAAGGTCTCAGAGCGAGTGACGTCACCAATTGAAATGCTACTAGCGCGCACCGCTAACTAGCTAGCCATTTCACACCGGTTACATCTCCCAGTGTCTGTTGGAAAGCAGACTGAGCCAGGTTTTCCTCTAGGATTTTGCCTGTGCTTAGCTATATACTTTTTTTTTTTTTTTTACCCATCTACCAATAGGTGCCCTTTTTGGAAAACCTCCTGGGTCTTTGTGGTTTAATCTGTGTTTGAAATTCACTGCTCGACTGAGGGACCTTACAGATAATTGTATGTGTGGGGTACAGAGATGAGGTAGTCATTCAAAAATCATGTTAAACACTATTATTGCACATTTTTACTACTGAACGTATTTAGGCTTGCCATAACAAAGGGGTTGAACACTTAGACATTTTAGATGATCATTTTTTAATAATTTGTAAAAATGTCTAAAAACATTATTCCACTTAGATATTATGGGGTAAGCCAGTGACACAAAATCTCAATTTAATCAATTTTAAATTCAGGCTGTAACACAACAAAATGTGGGAAAAGGGGTGTGAATACTTCCTGAAGGCGCTGTATCTTCTTACGCTCAGTACTCTCTCTTTATTCCAAAGTTTACTGATGTTACAATGCAAAGAGTATAGCATCTCATAATATTACATATTCTTTTTTTTTTTTTTTTTGTCTCTGGGAGTAGATCAGCTTAATATTGCAGATAGATTGTAACTTCTATCAATGTAATTGTCTGCATCACTTCCAATCCCCCATGTTTTTTATATATATACTCCCCTTTATTACTTTTCAACCCCGCCATCCTTTCCCTACTTGGGGTAAATTAGTGAACAACAATGCCCAGGCCTCTACTTCCAGCCTATACTTACTATCTACACCTTATGGACACAGTCAATTTTACAATAATTCTATTTTATTAGTTTTTTTTTGTTTTTGCTCCTGAACTACTTCTACTCTCAACCTCTCCGATCATTTTCATGATGTCCATCCAGTTGGTTCTATATGCCATATCTTTCTAACTGTGCTCTTTCCCAAAAGCTCCCAACATACAACCCATACACTTATTATGGACACAGTATGCTTACATTATTAGTTATCTTGTTATTATTTGTTGTTAGTTGTTATTAGTCCCATCCTTCAACTCCATTCAATACCTCCCATCTATCTCTTAACACCATCCATATAGGATTTCTATTTGCCATATATATTTCAACCGTACTGTGATGTTTTACAAAAGTTCTGAACCTTTCTATTCTCATTGCTTCTACAGATTGTGAATTAAAAATAAACATTTTTGCTAAAAGTATTATTATATTATTGATCGATTGACTATGACTTTTCAGATCACCCAGTAATGCTATCTGCAAGGTTAGCTCCAGGTAAATATTGCAATCCTTTAGCCATTCCTGGACCTGTGTCCAAAAACAAGCTACAAATGGACAGAACCAAAACAAATGATCTAATGATTCCGTCTCTTCACAGCAAAATCTGCAGAGCTGGAAAGATTGTATCCCCCATATAAATAACATTCTATTGGTAGCAAGAATTTTATATAATAATTTAAATTGAAAGATTCTAATTTTTGAATCCGGTGTCGTTTTGCATGTCAGTTCATAAACACTATGCCATGGGATCGGTACGTCAAAAATCTCTTCCCAACTATTTTGCTATCTATATGGGACGGCTGTCAATCCTTTGGTCCTTAAGTGAAACTGATATACTTTTTTATTTATCACAGTTTTCCTTAACCAATTATGTTCTTTAATGCAAGGCCGACAGATAAGTTCCTTACTTTCTCCCCCTTCCACTTTCCTCTTCCACTTTTGCAGTAAGGCTGCAATTATTTGGTTGTAATTTTGGGTAGAGCAGACATTTCCATATGTTTTTGTTAGCTGCATGTGCGACATAACTCCACCAGTCCTACCGATGATATCATTTACGAAGATTATACCTTTTTTAAACATTCTGTCAAAAAATAAAGGTTTTTTGTCAATTAGTATATTTTAATTTAACCACAATATTTGTTGCATTATTTGTTCTGTCATTTCTGGAGGATTAAATTGAAATTGCAACCAACTTTCTATGGCTTGTTTTAGAAATAGTGATATTTGGGAGATTATTTCCTTTTCAAATAACTGAAAATGAGTTGTTGTAATCTGAATAAAAGGGAAAAAGGCATTTCTTGAACATTGGGTGAGACAATCTTACTAATTTGCTTGAGAACCAGTTCGGATTTAAGTATAACTTTTGTATGACTGAAGCTTTTAGTGATAGGTCTAATGCTTTAATATTGAATAATTTCTTTCCTCCGAATTCATATTCTTATATAAATAGGCCCTTTTAATTTTGTCTGGCATGCCGTTCCAAATAAAATGGAATATTTTTTTCTCATATAATTTAAAAAACTGTTCGCTAGCCGTAGGCAAGACCATAAGCAAATAGGTAAACTGGGATAATACTAAAGAGTTAATTAGGGTGATTTTTCCACAAATTGACAGGTATTTTCCTTTCCATGGTAGTAAGATCTTATCTATTTTTGCTAACTTTCTATTAACATTTATTGAAGTGAGATCATGTATTTCCTTTGGGATATGTATTCCGAGTATATCCACATCACCATCAGACCATTTTATTGGTAAACTACATGGTAATGTAAAAATTGTATTTTTTAGTGATCCAATACGTAATATACAGTGGGGAAAAAAAGTATTTAGTCAGCCTCCAATTGTGCAAGTTCTCCCACTTAAAAAGATGAGAGAGGCCTGTAATGTTCATCATAGGTACACGTCAACTATGACAGACAAAATGAGAATTTTTTTCTCCAGAAAATCACATTGTAGGATTTTTTATGAATTTATTTGCAAATTATGGTGGAAAATAAGTATTTGGTCAATAACAAAAGTTTCTCAATACTTTGTTATATACCCTTTGTTGGCAATGACACAGGTCAAACGTTTTCTGTAAGTCTTCACAAGGTTTTTCACACACTGTTGCTGGTATTTTGGCCCATTCCTCCATGCAGATCTCCTCTAGAGCAGTGATGTTTTGGGGCTGTCGCTGGGCAACACAGACTTTCAACTCCCCTCCAAAGATTTTCTATGGGGTTGAGATCTGGAGACTGGCTAGGCCACTCCAGGACCTTGAAATGCTTCTTACGAAGCCACTCCTTCGTTGCCCGGGCGGTGTGTTTGGGATCATTGTCATGCTGAAAGACCCAGCCACGTTTCATCTACAATGCCCTTGCTGATGGAAGGAGGTTTTCACTCAAAATCTCACGATACATGGCCCTATTCATTCTTTCCTTTACACGGATCAGTCGTCCTGGTCCCTTTGCAGAAAAACAGCCCCAAAGCATGATGTTTCCACCCCCATGCTTCACAGTAGGTATGGTGTTCTTTGGATGCAACTCAGCATTCTTTGTCCTCCAAACACGACGAGTTGAGTTTTTACCAAAAAGTTATATTTTGGTTTCATCTGACCATATGATATTCTCCCAATCCTCTTCTGGATCATCCAAATGCATTCTAGCAAACTTCAGACGGGCCTAGACATGTACTGGCTTAAGCAGGGGGACACGTCTGGCACTGCAGGATTTGAGTCCCTGGCGGCGTAGTGTGTTACTGATGGTAGGCTTTGTTACTTTGGTCCCAGCTCTCTGCAGGTCATTCACTAGGTCCCCCCGTGTGGTTCTGGGCTTTTTGCTCACCGTTCTTGTGATCATTTTGACCCCACGGGGTGAGATCTTGCGTGGAGCCCCAGATCGAGGGAGATTATCAGTGGTCTTGTATGTCTTCCATTTCCTAATAATTGCTCCCACAGCTGATTTCTTCAAACCAAGCTGCTTACCTATTGCAGATTCAGTCTTCCCAGCCTGGTGCAGGTCTACAATTTTGTTTCTGGTGTCCTTTGACAGCTCTTTGGTCTTGGCCATAGTGGAGTTTGGAGTGTGACTGTTTGAGGTTGTGGACAGGTGTCTTTTATACTGATAACAAGTTCAAACAGGTGCCATTAATACAGGTAATGAGTGGAGGACAGAGGAGCCTCTTAAAGAAGAAGTTACAGGTCTGTGAGAGCCAGAAACTTGCTTGTTTGTAGGTGACCAAATACTTATTTTCCACCATAATTTGCAAATAAAATCATAAAAAATCCTACAATGTGATTTTCTAGATTTTTTCCCCTCAATTTGTCTGTCATAGTTGACGTGTACCTATGATGAAAATTACAGGCCTCTCTCATCTTTTTAAGTGGGAGAACTTGCACAATTGGTGGCTGACTAAATACTTTTTTCCCCCACTGTATGTTTGTAAATGTACCAATAAAAAATACCGTAATGATTGAGTGTCCATATAGCTGTACCGTGATATTTGCATTGCTACGGAGTAACCCTTCAATTGTTCTCCACTAATTCCCCCGCTAAAGCCCCTCCCCATCCCAAGTTGAGCCGTCATCCCAGTGATCAGCATCCCACCCACGTCCCTCCGGATCCCTAAGGCCCCGAGAGGCCAGGACCCATCCATCGAAAACAGCACACAGTGCCACCCACAAAACAGAAGCAGATTAACCGCCAAAAGCATTTCCAATGCTGTCACCTCATATATATATATAACTATTTTATAAAAAATTATGCATATCCTATAACCCGGATTGCCATTGTATTACATTTAATTTATTGACAAGCAATTATTATCCTAGCAAATAATTCCCGTGGTCCATCCCATACCCCCCCCCCCCCCCAACATCCCCACCCCCCACAACAGATGCCGGACAAACACACACGCACATACTCACATACTCCCAACACACTCAACCCCCCTCCTCCACAATCCACCATAAAATCAGATACTCAACGGCTGTTATATCCCAGAGCCCAACTCAAGAAAGAACCTGATTTACGAGTGCACATACATATAAAGCTGATTGAGAAAGCATGCAGATTGAGCAGAAATTGACAACAATGTGAGATTTGATTAATCTACTTAATCTATGTCAAGTCCTAGGTGATGGAGATCAGATCCACCCTCTTCACCTGAGACACAAACACTCTGATCCCCTGTTGTAACCATTTTCCCAAGCATCTCCGTGCGGTCAGACCTTTGATTATTTTGGGCCACCTGGGCCACAATGATAAACCCCCTCTCTGATTGTCCGAGTGTGACCCCCTCCCCATGGGTTACTGCAGCCAGTGTTGCCAGCACTGCCACTACGTGGGTGGGCGTACTCCACCGGAATCCCCACCGGCTAGGTAAAAGGTCGTCAAGGTTCTCATTAGCAGCTTTGAGAATTTCCTTGTATATTATGCTCTCCCATCAGGGGGCTCTGGCTTTGTAGGACCAACCCTGCCAGGCAGGCTCAGAATCTTGAGGGGCGGTGCTGCTCAAGTAGGTCTCTGACCGCATTTATTTCTCTGTTTAGGCTGCATACTCACAGCAGGTCCATAAAAGAGATGGGAACTTCTCTTTGGTGTATGGGTCGCTCAGGTGGGTGTCCAGGTTATAGGGTTAGGGATCTTTCCATCATGATAGGACAATGAAAAATTAGATTAGATGTATACTATATTTAAAAATGTATATCCCTCATCTACACAAAATTGAAAGCTCTCTCTCAATATTACATCTTAATATAACGAGTGGTCCTTTACAGTTACTAGTTACCTGTCCAAATTGTAATCAGTAACATAACTTTTGGATTATCCAAACTCAGTAACATAATCTGATTACTTTCAGATTACTTTCCCCTTAAGAGGCATTAGAAGAAGACAAAATGAATAATACCAATTGAACAACATCTATTGCAGGATAAATCAATGTTAGAGTTTACATAGCTGGCCATAAATGGATGTTGCATTTTAATTTATGGGTTGGTTATGTAGGCTTCTTCTAACCCATTGCTTTCTACTACAGATAATAATACGTTTAGGGTAGAACTACATTAAAAACCAAAGTCTGTCACATTTCCAGTCATTCCAATTAATTTAATACCCTTGTTCGTCAAGAAAAGGACTTGGAACTATGAAAATATAGATTAGCCAAATTGTTCTACCTGAGCATTACCCAAAAACGAAGGATTTGTATCCTACTCTGTTGTTTATGATTTGGTTGTCATGGAGGACTGATTGGGCTCATTGCTTCGAGTTGAATAAAACAATGCAGCTCTCATGGAATAGTATGCTTTGAGCACTACCAAAAAGTGCTATTTGCATGTGAAAAATGTAAGCCATATGCTGGACTTGCTATAGGCCTATTGTTTACGTTTTTGTTGGTGACACTTTGATAGAAAATGTGGGACTAAAGGTTCCATCTGTAAAAACAAATTTACAGCAAATTGTTTTAGTGTATTATTTTGAACATAACAACATGAATTGGGATATTTAAAGAACTATATAGGTAGAGAACAAGTCTGTCAATAACTACATTTTGACAAAAATGCAGATAGAACCCTATAGTCCCAAGCTCTCGATATCTCGATAATCTGCAGCTGTTTAATCAAAAGTGCGTGAGTCTGTTAGGCCTTTGGATTTTTGGGAGGGGAATCAGCACAAATTAGATTGAGCAAACTCGCACTTGTGGTCTTCTTAAATTAAACTGTTTTTTGACAGTATGGAGCACAACACCATGGATAAGTTTAGAAGGTAGGAACTCCCTCAAACTTTAATTCCATAGGCTGGGATCCGCACTATGCAGCTGTTGCAAGAGCGCATGTTTCACTGGCTGTCCACTGTTTGCAACATCAATGATTGATAGGCAGCTTAAACTTCTCCAATTCAACCATTATTTGGTTAAAATACACATACACTTGTGAACAGCCATCCACAACAACCACAATCCGTAAGGCGCAAAAAGCTAAATGACAGAGCAGCAGTGTGATTCACATCAATGCGCTATGTAGATATGAATAATAAGTTAAATCCGTGTCGCCCGTAGGCTACACCACTGCTGTCGTCCTTACCTCCAAGCGTTTATTCAAGTCGGATCATCTTTGGATGCCGACAGCAGTCTCACCATTGGAAGACATAGTTTGGACTGTAGCCTACAAAAGCCTATTCCTGCTCTTTCCCCGCGATCCATCAAACACATTTGGTGTGTCATCATAGTGGTCTTGTGGTCAGACTCGCTCAGATGGAACAAACTTAAACTTGCACCTTTTTCAAGGCTGATTTGAAGGTCATTGAGAAAACAGAAAGGTGTCCCAAAGTGTTTCTGAATTTAAAAGGAATCCTAGAAGTAGCCTAATCATATAGTTTTTCAAAATGATCTAATCTGATTACAATATTTTAGCTGGTAACGTAAAGATTTTTTGCAATCAGTTACATGTAATCCGTTAATCCCCAAGCCTGATTACTCGGGGCGGCAGGTAGCTTAGTGGTTAAGAGCGTTGTGCCAGTAACCGAAAGGTTGCTGGTTCTAATCCCCGAGCCGACTAAGTGAAAAATCTGTCAATGTGCCCTTGAGCAAGGCACTTAACCCTAATTGCTCCTGTAAGTCGCTCTGGATAAGAATGACTAAAATGTAATTATAAAGACATTTCAAATGTCATATTATGTCTATATACAGTGTTGTAACAATGTGCAAATAGTTAACGTACAAATGGGAAAATATATAAACATTAATATGGGGTGTTTGTTCTTCACTGGTTGCCCTTTTCTTGTGGCAACAGGTCACAAATATTGCAGCTGTGATGGCACACTGTGGTATTTCACCCAGTAGATAAGGGAGTTTATTAAAATTGGGTTTTGTTTTTGAATTCTTTGTGGATCTCTCTCTTGCTCTAAAAAGAAAACATCAACAAACCTTCTGGATGGGGTATCCCTCATATAGATGGAATCTTCCCTGCATGCACACACACGCTTTCCCTTTCAGCATGCCAAACACCAACCTGCCAGCGTGACCATGCACTGGAACACACAAAAAACTGTTAGATCAGTGCAACGACACACACACACACTGTGTATTAGAGATAAGTATACATGCATAACACGCATACAAAAGTACACACCTGTGCTCTGGGGGAAGTTAGGAATGTCGCTGTATTTAAATGCTGTCTGATCTTTCAGCATTTCTGCCAGGCCTCCCAAGCCTGAGCCACACACTATCCCCACCAGGGGGCGTATCTTTGTCTGGGACAGGAGCCATTCAGCTGTAGCACTGCACTCCTCAAAGCTGTACCTGAGAGAGAGAGAGAGAGAGAGACAGTGTAATTTTTTGTTGTTTATTTCACTTTTGTTTACTATCTACTTCACTTGCTTTGGCAATGTAAACATATGTTTCCCATGCCAATAAAGCCCCTTAAATTGAAATTGAATTGAGAGAGAAAGACAGGGGGTGGCAGGCGGAGAGAGGAAGAGAGCGAGAGTGAGAAAGATGGAGTGAGAGAGGTGGGAGGGTTACTGTCAAAAGCTCTCATAACAAATGTGTGGGAAAACTGCCTCATAGTAAGAAAACAGCGAGATAGACATGAACATCTGTTTGTGGAGTGAGAGGCTTTGTTACAAATGGCACCCTATGCATTACATAGTGCACTACTTTTGACCAGAGTCCTATGAGCCCTGGTCAAATGTAGTACACTATATAGGTAATAATGATCCATTTGGGACACAACCAGAGAGGTGAAGGGGTGGAGCAAGAGTGGAATTGGGAAACACAGCTGTGTCTGAAGCAGCCTTTTGTTATGTAATATAAGATTACAACAAGATTACCACTGAGAACATTTACACACAAACACACGCACGCACTCTCCTATTGTATCTGATTTAACAGTAAAAGGTACTACCAGCATCCACAATGTTAACACACCCCATGGCATGTGTAGGCTTAGTACCAGATTCCTTTCATGGAGCTGGGCTACGTGACCCGCTATGCGGGCAAAGTTACCGCAACATTTTCCATGTTGAGGAATTTCCGCTGCCCAGTAAAAGTCTGCAATGGAGTCTAGTCCTATTATGCATTAGCCTTCTGACATGATATAATTGTAGGCTATAGAATTGACGACACAGTAAAAGCTACACAAAATCCTATAGCCAGATGTTATTTTAACCATTTATTTAGCGCCTGTCACCGGGTAAAACTGCGCTTTCAAGAAAAACTATATTGACAAATTAGCCTAGGACTGGACCAAAAATTATAATAAAAGTATAGCAGGCTACAGAAGCGCAAGAGACCACGACTTTCCGATAAGCACGCCCATGAATCTATATGATCCTACACTCACCCATACAGCACCCTTTAAGGTTTACAATTACTACGCTTCCCGACTGATGCTTCTGATATCTGAATCCGCAGCTATAATGAACAGTGGATATTGTAGGAAAACACTTACCCCATCGTAGTTTCTGGATACATGATGATGCTCCTCCTGCAAGTTGCCAAAAATTACTTTTCAAATAAATTATGGACAGACTAACTGACCTGACAAGTTTGGATAGCCTCAATGAGACTAAAGGTGTTTTGTAAATAAATAAATAGGCCTATTTTAAATAATAGCCAACTCAACTCAGTACTGACGCTTCTTAAAGTTCCGGCAGTTTACTTTGAGGATTTATAAACCTCTTTCCCCTCCACACGAGCCACATCCCCGGTGTGACGTACGGTGACAGCTCGCGCTCCTATTGGAGAGTCACGCGGGCGTTGTTCGGATGATGATGCAGCAACTGCGGTGCTCTTGGTGATTTCAAGACATCTCGAAAACGTTTAGGGTAAGTTTTTTTTCCCGTAGAACTTCGAATTGGTTTATTCACCTTACAAGTGGTAAACTCGGAGCTTATGTCGCGTTCAATACAACACGGAAACTCGGAACCTGAGTTAAAATTATATATATATATATTTTTTTTACAATACAAAACATCCACATACAAACGACAACATACAGAAGGACACAAACATCCATAACATCACCCCTGCCCAGACCCACCTGCTCACACCCCCATCTCCAGTTCCCCTATCACTCTCCTTCACATGGCCTCAAACTGCATCAGGGGACCGGTGGCACCATAATTGGGGAGGACGGGCTCATAGTAATGTCTGGAATGCAATGAATGGAATGGTATCCAACAGGTGTGTTTGATACCATTCCATTTACTCCAGCCATTATTATGAGCCGTCCTCCCCTCAGCGGCCTCCTGTGAATTGCACCATTTTGTTTCTCTCCATCGCCCCACACACTTTCAACATTTAGATAATAAAGCATTTGACTTTTCCATTGTGTTAATATATACGTTTTTTCAAGATGATTGACGAGAAAAGTATCTTCCAACCCATCGGGTATAAAATGTGCATACGTGTTTTGCGTAGAGCTTCCTATTGGTTGATTCTGATACTTTCCAAGTGGGAAACTCGGACATCATCTTTCTACAACGAGTTTCCAAGTCAGACATTTTGGAGTTTCCGAGTTTCGAGTTATTTCGGATGAGAGAGTTATGCCGTGTTTACGTCATGTCGGAAACTCTGAACCTCAGAGTTAAAATGAACGTACATTATTTGGGTAGAACTTCCTATTGGTTGATTCTGATACTTCCCAAGTGGGATCAAACTTGTGTATCATCTTTCTACGAGAAAGTCAAATATTTCACAATTTCCAAGTTTCCGACATGATGACAATGCCGCATCACCTCATAATTTGAAGAAGAAGAAAAAATGGTCTTATGAAACAATGGAATGCTATTTGCTGTCAAATATTTGTGTCATCACTAGAAGCAGTAGCCTAAAACTTGGTCACACTATATACTGTATACTCCAGAAGAAGACTGAAACAGATTGCAGGCCATCTTTTAAATCAATAAATGTATCAATAAACATAGACTAAACATATTACAACTAGGCTACATATGGTAGATGTACAAAGGATGGTATTATGCACCTCCCAACTGCATAACACAAACCTGACCTAACCTGACCCTCACCACACACACACAGCAGACGTGACACCACATGTTTGAAAGTTGTGTGGCAAAATGTGTGTCTTTTCTGGGGACTGGTGTTTTTCCTAATCTCCTGACCTGGTCAGGTAAAACTCTGCGTCCTATTCATAGGCTATGACAGGGTCCAACGTGAACTTTTTTGGCCAAAAACCTACTGGCCCGAAGAGAATTTCTACTGGCCCGGACATGGTGTAGTTTTTAAGTGCATTGGGGTCATGCAGGGCCTATAGGTTGGCATTCTTTCTCTATTAAAGTATTAAGTATTAAAATGCTGTTTAATATAATTTAGCAATGTAAGTCATTACTCCATTCTTTAGAATTGCATTGTATTAATTGCATTAACTTTTGTTTCTAAAGTCATTTTGAGAAGATTTCTTTACATCTCAAAATAGGATGCTGCCCCTTTAAGAAAATTGCGTTCCAATATATACTGTATATTGACCTGGCTACAGTACCTCTTTCACATCGGTTTAACTCTTTTACAATGTCATCCTAAACACAAAACACCTTTGGGGGCCAAATGTTTCACAGGAATTTAAAAACAGATAAATGTGTGTTTTAGTGTGTGTGTATATTCAGTAGCTGACCTGGTTGCTTAGAACAGAGCTGAATATGTTCTGGTATGTAGACTAAGTAGCCCAACGTTATGTAACTGCTATTTGGTATTCAGATTAGGTGCCCTTTAGCTGTGTTTTCATTGGCTTGCCAGCCAAATCTGTCACTGGTTCAAATAAGTTATGCACAGAGACAGACTGTCCCATATGGCAATTCTGGCAAATGTCAGATGGGCTGGTCTATCTTTTAGTTTAGTTTTATTTATTTTTGCACAAAATTATCATTATTTGGTGAATAGTAGGGGCCTCGAGGAAATGAATGGGCCTGTGTGTTAGAAATGCCAGGGTCGATTTCTAGTCCCAGTCCGTCCCTGTTTACACATTTTATTCTATGCAGAGTTTGACACATTTGATTTGCTCTGTCTGATTGAACTCTGGGGAAAACAGTTACGGTAAAAAGGCCAGCCCTCTCAACCTAACCTAACCTAGCCCTTAGTGTATGTTTATGATGTACACATAATGAGTCAAATGATTGACAAAACACGTGAAACAGTTTTTCCTAGTAAACTAGTTTTCTCTGACTAGGTTGTATAGATAGAACTAGGGGGATGACTGGAGGTTCCCAATAGACAACGCTTAGCTCCTTCCCGTCATAGAAATGATTAACCTGATCCACAAGCTATGACGATCAGAGGAGGTCTGGTGCACAAGATTAATGAATCCCTAAACCACCTAAATGGTGAAACCACCCTCAGTAATTGGAGACTTTTGTATTTGTCCCAAATGGCACCCTATTCCCTTTATAGTGCACTACTTTTGACCAGGGCCCATAAGTAAAAAATAGTGCAATATATAGGGAATAGGGTGCCATTTGGGATGCAACTTTATATCCGCACTTCCAGCCAGGTATGAAGACTTACCTAAACTGCAGATGCCTAATAGCTTGACTGGGGAGCTCCAGGAGTGGTACCTACGCAGCTGGTTCTTACATCAGCCTACATCCTTGCATCAACCAATGGCTAAGAAGATGAGAGGAGGGGTAGGCATCTGGCGCCTTCTACTGGCCAAACTGTGAACTGTGACTTGCATTGTAGCTCATTAGTTACGCTGGCACATACTGTGTATGTGTTCTTTCTAGCTCAGTTGGTGGAGCATGGCACTTGTAACGCCATAGCAGTGGGTTTGATTCCCAGCACCACCCATATATATGTATGTATGTATGTATGTATGTATGTATGTATGTATGTATATAGGTGTTTTGGATAAAAGCGTCCGCTTAACGGCATATATTATTAAATGGCACCCTATTCCCTACACAGTGCACTGCTTCTGACCAGATCCCTATTGGCCCTGGTTAGTCTCATTGTGTTATTGTAGCGCATTGGTTATCCTCTCACATAATGGTATGTTACATCTGGGTCGTGTTCATTAGGAACTTTCCTGGTCATGCCTCTGATCTGGTGGACTCACTAAACACACATGCTTCGTTTGTAAATGATGTTGCAGTGTGCCCCTGGCTATCCGTAAATTACAAAAACAAGAAAATCGTTTGCTTAATAGAAGGAATTTGAAATCGTTTATACTTTTACTTTTGTACTTAAGTATATTTGAGCAATTACATTTACTTTTGATACTTGAGTATATTAAAAACCAAATATTTTTACTCAAGTAGTATTTTACTGGGTGACTTTCACTATTATTTGAGTCATTTTCTATGAAGGTATCTTTACTTTTACTCAAGTATGACAATTTGATACTTTTTCCACCACTGATAAAATGCGATGGTTTGGGTACTTTTTCCATCACTGATAAAATGAGATAGTTTGTCACGCCCTGGCCTTGAGAGCCTGGTTGTCTTTAGTTGGTTTGGTCAGGGTGTGAATTTCTATGTGTATATCTAGTTTTGTATATCTACAGTGGGGGAAAAAAGTATTTAGTCAGCCACCAATTGTGCAAGTTCTCCCACTTAAAAAGATGAGAGAGGCCTGTAATTTTCATCATAGGTACACGTCAACTATGACAGACAAATTGAGCATTTTTTTCCAGAAAATCACATTGTAGGATTTTTTAATGAATTTATTTGCAAATTATGGTGGAAAATAAGTATTTGGTCACCTACAAACAAGCAAGATTTCTGGCTCTCACAGACCTGTAACTTCTTCTTTAAGAGGCTCCTCTGTCCTCCACTCGTTACCTGTATTAATGGCACCTGTTTGAACTTGTTATCAGTATAAAAGACACCTGTCCACAACCTCAAACAGTCACACTCCAAACTCCACTATGCCCAAGTCCAAAGAGCTGTCAAAGGACACCAGAAACAAAAGTGTAGACCTGCACCAGGCTGGGAAGACTGAATCTGCAATAGGTAAGCAGCTTGGTTTGAAGAAATCAACTGTGGGAGCAATTATTAGGAAATGGAAGACATACAAGACCACTGATAATCTCCCTCGATCTGGGGCTCCACACAGGATCTCACCCCGTGGGGTCAAAATGATCACAAGAACGGTGAGCAAAAATCCCAGAACCACACGGGGGGACCTAGTGAATGACCTGCAGAGAGCTGGGACCAAAGTAACAAAGCCTACCATCAGTAACACACTATGCCGCCAGGGACTCAAATCCTGCAGTGCCAGACGTGTCCCCCTGCTTAAGCCAGTACATGTCCAGGCCCGTCTGAAGTTTGCTAGAATGCATTTGGATGATCCAGAAGAGGATTGGGAGAATGTCATATGGTCAGATGAAACCAAAATATAACTTTTTGGTAAAAACTCAACTCGTCGTGTTTGGAGGACAAAGAATGCTGAGTTGCATCCAAAGAACACCATACCTACTGTGAAGTATGGGGGTGGAAACATCATGCTTTGGGGCTGTTTTTCTGCAAAGGGACCAGGACGACGGATCCGTGTAAAGGAAAGAATGAATAGGGCCATGTATCGTGAGATTTCAAGGTCCTGGAGTGGCCTAGCCAGTCTCCAGATCTCAACCCCATAGAAAATCTTTGGAGGGAGTTGAAAGTCCGTGTTGCCCAGCGACAGCCCCAAAACATCACTGCTCTAGAGGAGATCTGCATGGAGGAATGGGCCAAAATACCAGCAACAGTGTGTGAAAACCTTGTGAAGACTTACAGAAAACGTTTGACCTGTGTCATTGCCAACAAAGGGTATATAACAAAGTATTGAGAAACTTTTGTTATTGACCAAATACTTATTTTCCACCATAATTTGCAAATAAATTCATTACAATCTGATTTTCTGGAAAAAAAATTCTCATTTTGTCTGTCATAGTTGACGTGTACCTATGATGAAAATTACAGGCCTCTCTCATCTTTTTAAGTGGGAGAACTTGCACAATTGGTGGCTGACTAAATACTTTTTTTCCCCACTGTATGTTGGCCGGGTGTGGTTCCCAATCAGAGGCAGCTGTCGCTCGTTGTCTCTGATTTGGGATCATACTTAGGAAGCCATGTTGCCTACCTTAGTTGTGGGATCTTGTTTGTGCTCCTGTTAGGCTTGTTGTGTGTATAGCCCATAGGACTTCATGTTTTTGTTGTTTTGTTATTTTTGTCTAGTGTTTATTCGTCTTAATAAACATTTACGCATACCACGCTGCACCTTGGTCTGACCCATCTCTCAACGACCGTGACCGAAGATCCCACCGTAAAAGGACCAAGCAGCGTGCCCAGAAGGAGCAAACGCCTGGGACTCAACAGGAGGTAACCTTGGTAGATGTCCTCCTCGGTTGAGTGAAAATTACTGAGGAGGAGGCAGTCCGTTACCGGGAGGCAATGAAGGAGAGTGTAGCCGATAAAGGACCCTGGGCGAAGGAAGAAGCCCGGGTAGGAGAGGATCAACGGCGACATCAACGGTGCCGGCCGAAGAGGAAGCCAGAGAGGCAGCCCCAATATTTTTTTTTAGGGGGGCTAAAGGGGTGGTCGGGGATCGAGAGAGAAGAGCCCCGACCATTGCACCCGTGGGGGTTCCAGGTGGATTCCCTACAACCATGGGAGCAGATTTACACAGAGGAGTCGGAGGAAGACGACAACGATGAATTTCTGTTCTCTCACTCGTGGGGGCTCCCGGAGGAGTCCTCACTGGAGGGGGATTGGCGGTGGAGAGAGAAGGACTGGAACAGTCGTGGATCTCCAACACCAGTTCCCAGCCCGGTACGCCCTGTGCCTGCTCCTCGCACCAAGGCAGTGGTGCGTGTTCCCAGTCCGGCACGGCCCTTGCCTGCTCCTCGCACCAAGCCAGTGGTGCATGTTCCCAGTCCGGCACGGCCCGTTGCAGGACAGAAACACGCACCTAAAATGGAGTCAGCAGGTACAGTCGGTCCGTCCGGATCTTTGGAGGAACGTATCCAATGGCAGGCGAGCATGATCCAGGCTCTCGGCAGCGCAATGGAGCGCGTGGTGAGTACATTGGAGCGATGGGAGAGAGGTGGCGTTTCTACACCTCCTCCAACCACACAACTCACCCGACCTCCAGCGACGGTCCCCTGCAGGGAGCACTTTAGCGTGTCGGTGCCCAGTCTGGGGCCGGCAACCAGCCCAACTACAGGGTTGGAAACCACCTCTGCGTCGGTGCCCAGCGTGGGCACGACGTACAGCCCGTTTTGGAGCAGGAGCTCCTAAACGTGTCGGTGCCCAGTCTGGGGCCGGCAACCAGTCCTACTACAGGGCTGGAATTTTCCTCTGTGTCGGTGCCCAGGCTGGGCACGGCGTTTAGTCCTGCTCCAGAGATGGGGCTGGATACGGGTCCGGTCAGCTGCTCTACTCCGGAGCCAGAGCAGTCCGCTCCACTGGTGCCCAGTCCAGTTTTCGGTCAGCGGTTCCACTCCGGAGCCAGGGCAGTCCGCTCCACCGAGGTCCAGTACAGCTCTGGTCAGCGGCTCCACTCTGGAGCCAGAGCAGTCTACTCCGCCGGTGGTCAGTCCAGCTCCGGTCAGCGGCTCCACTCCGGAGCCAGAGTAGTCCGCTCCACCGGTGCCTAGTCAAGCTCCAGTCAGCGGCTCCACTCCGGAGCCAGAGCAGTCCTCTCCACCGGTGTCCAGTCCAGCTCCGGTCAGCGGCTCCACTCCGGAACCAGAGCAGTCCGCTCCACCGGTGCCCAGTCTAGCTCCGGTCAGCGGCTCCACTCCAGAGCCTGAATAGTCTGCTCCACCGGTGCCCAGTCCAACTCCGGTCAGCGGCTCCACTCCGGAGTCAGAGCAGTCCGCTCCACCGGGATCCAGTTCAGCTCCGGTCAGCGGCTCTACTCCGGAGCCAGAGCAGTCCGCTCCACCGGTGCCCAGTCCAGCTTCGGTCAGCGGCTCCACTCCGGAGCCAGAGCAGTCCGCTCCACCGGGGTCCAGTTCAGCTCCGGTCAGCGGCTCCACTCCAGGCCCAGACGTCAGCCCCTCTACAGGGTCGGGGCCTCCCATACCAGGGTCCAGACAGGGCTTGGTGCATCGTGGGAGGATTGCCGATCCAGGCCCAGACGTCAGCCCCTCTCCAGGTTCGGGGTCTCCCACACCAGGGTCCAGACAGGGCTTGGTGCATCGTGGGAGGAAGGAGAGGGGAAGCATCGCGCCGAGGTCCAGACCAGACCAGGGGCGCAACGGGGAGGCAGAGAGGGAGAGGTCGTCACGCCCGGAGCCGGAGCTGCCTCCGAGGCTGAATGCCCACCCGGACCCTCCCCTAATGAGTCAGGTTGGTGCGGCCGGAGTACGCACCTTTGGGGGGGGGGACTGTCACGCCCTGGCCTTGAGAGCCCGGTTGTCTTTAGTTGGTTTGGTCAGGGTGTGAATTTCTATGTGTCTATCTAGTTTTGCATATCTATGTTGGCCGGGTGTGGTTCCCAATCAGAGGCAGCTGTCGATCGTTGTCTCTGATTGGGGATCATACTTAGGCAGCCATGTTGCCTACCTCAGTTGTGGGATCTTGTTTGTGTTCCTGTTAGGCTTGTTGTGTGTGTATAGCCCATAGGACTTCACGTTTTCGTTGTTTTGTTATTTTTGTCTAGTGTTTATTCGTCTTAATAAACATGTACGCATACCACGCTGCACCTTGGTCTGACCCGTCTCTCAACGACCGTGACATGGTTTGGGTACTTTTCCCACCACTGATAAAATGTGATGATTTGGGTACTTTTTCCACCACTGATAAAATGTGATGGTTTGGGTACTTTTTCCACCACTGATAAAATGTGATGGTTTGGCGACGTTTTTCCACCACTGATGTGATGCTTTGGGTACGTTTTCCACCACTGATGTGATGCTTTGTAGAGGTCATTTGACCTTTTGCTTCTTATTCTACCACTGAATCATCAATATAATGAAGATTGTTATTATCATATCATTAGCATGTGGCATTGAAATATGTAGCGAGATAAATTGTGATTATGCAGAGGATCTCACAAGCTCATATTCTCTTTCCCTTCAGGTATCTGAACAGCTAACCCTAGCTGTCTCCCTGCACAGAACTGCACCTTAGAAAAATATTTGCACATTAGAAATTATTTGCATTGACTATACACACTCTCACACACACACACACGTTAGGTTATGGTAGTCCAACGTATCCGATGATGACTTCCACTTCTGAGTTAACGGTGAATTATTTGGTGACTGTAGAGTCTAATCCGAGATCCACAAACTTTATTGCAGATGGGGCATGTGCAGTCTGTGTTGGCGGGGGCAGGCATGGTTGCATGTCTCCGAGCTAATTCTTCGTGCTCCTCTCCACCTCCCACCTCTGTACACCGCTCTGGCAGAGCTGCCGCCGGGTAGAATGGTCGGCCGAAGCGTCCTCCAGGTCTGTGAGTTTGTTGCAATTCTTCAGCGACGTTTTCAGCTGGTCCTTGTAGCGTCCCCCTGCAGACCGCCGGCCAAGGTGCAGCTGGCAATACAGGATCTTCTTTCTTTGGTGTGGAGGTGGAGATCCCTGTTTCCCGAAAGCAGCTGACGCTTGCTTGGTCCTGTTTAGCATTTTCGAGGTCGATGCTGCAGTCCTCCAAGAGGATACTGCCCAGGTATTTGAATGACGGGAGTATTGCCAGTGATTTTGACAAAGGCCATGAAACGCTCCTGATGTTGTTCACGGCACTTCTCCTGGAGTTGCCGTGCCGTGAATATCATGTTGACCGTACTCCTGCTCTTTCTGAAGCCGCATTGTGACTCTGGCAGCAGTTCCTCTGTGATGTTGTTCACCAGCCCTTGTAGCATCACCTTGCCCAGGACCTTGCCGGCAACAGCCAGAAGGGATATCCCCCGGCTGTTGCCGCAGATGGACTTATAGATGGTGACATTGTTTGCATCCCGCCACTGTTGGGGGACGATCTCCCGGTCCCAAACCTCGCTATTCTCGCAATAACGTCTGCTAACCATGTGTATGTGACCAACACATTTGATTTGATGTACTGGTGGAGCGTTCTGGTGCAGATGTAACCTCCCTTCTTAAGTAGCTCAGCAGGGATGCTGTCAGCGCCAGGAGTTTTGTTGTTCTTGAGGGAACGGATAGCTGATAACACCTCTTGGAAGGTTGGCAAACGGTTGAGATCTTGAATGGGTGGACGGACAGGCAGTTCTTCCAGGATGGAGTGGTCTGTAGGAGAGTGCTGATTGAGTAGTGCTTCAAAGTGGTCATCCCACCTCATCAGGATCTGGTTTTGGTCCTTCAAGAGAGTCAGACCATCAGCTGTTTTCAGGGGGGTGACTGAGCGACTTCTATGGCCATAGATAGCTTTAGCTGAGTTGTAGAAATTGTGCATGTTGTTTTTGTTGACATAAATGTGGATTTCCTGTGCCTTATTCGTCCACCATTTGTTCTGCAGAGCATGCAAGGTTGTTTGCACTTCCTTGCTTGATGATCCCCATTGCGTGGGCTGTTAAGAGTAGCCCGGTGCGCTTTTGTGCATATTGTCCAGTAAGGTTGTGATGGTGTCCGAGTTCTCATCGAACCAGGCCTGATGTTTCCTACCTCTATAGCCAATGGAGTGGGCCACTGCCTGATAGTGCACTGAGCTGATAGATGCCCACTTCTGGTCCATGGGGTCCTCTGCGGTCAGAAGAGGCTCTGTCCCCTTCAGCCTTTCCAGCGAGAGAGCGACGGAACTCGTCCCTTACTCCAGCTTTCTTACTGGACTTCTGCAGGCGTTGGGGGGGACGTATTCTCACCTGGCGTTTAGCCAGTATCATACGATGATCTGTCCAGCATTCTGCACCCCTCATGGCACATGTCAGCAGGACGTCATTAGTGTCAGAACGTCTCACTATGACGTAGTCGATCAGGTGCCAGTGTTTGGAGCGTGGGTGCATCCATTATGTTTTATATTTGTTATTCTGCTGGAACAAGGTGTTAGTGACGATGAGATCATGCTCGGCACATAGAGTTAGCAGTCTCATTCCGTTCTCATTGACCTGGCCAACACCATGCCTACCCAGCACTCCGCTCCATATCCTGTTGTTCTGTCCCACCATAGCGTTGAAGTCACCCAGCAGAAATATCTTGTCATTCCTGGGTATGCGGTGAAGGGCCTCATCTAGTGACTGGTAGAAGCAGTCCTTTGCCTCATTTTCAGATGGTAATGTTGGTGCGTATGCACTGAGAAGAGTAGCATAACACATCTTGGCTAGGGGGATACGGAGAGACATGAGTCTTTCACTTATGCCGACAGGTATTTCGGTGAGGCTGGGTAAAAGGCTGTTCTTAATTGCCAGTCCCACACCGTGCTGATGTTGTCCACCTGGAGGGTAACCTTTTCAGAAGAAGGTGTAACCTTCTCCGTCCTCTTTCAGGGAACTTTCATCCAGGAACCTGGTCTCACTCAGGGCATGGTCTATGGTGTAGCATAATATAATAGCGATCAAAGCTATTATCGTCAGTGTCCAAAACAGTTCTGATGTTCCATGTCGCCAGTTTCAGGGGAATTATTTTCTTTGCCATTTTTTGACCGCTGAGTGGAACTCACAATATGTGTGGTACCCTATCCAGGAAGGAGTGAGTGGGCAATTTTAGGTCACCTTTTCTAGGCCTCTCCCCAGCTGAGGTGAGCAGTGTGGCTCCTAAATAGGGCTGCTCAGTCACACAGGGGTCTGCCGAGAGCAGCTGCCACTCAAGTCCCAACTGCATGCGACCATAATAGTTCTGTGCCGCTGGCGTGCAGCGGTCTGATTAAGGGCTCCCGGTGCATTCACTCCTGCCCCCGTCACCAGACACCCCAACACCGTCAGACTTTAGTCCGGTTTCCGGTTGATGGCTTCACCGAGGTCAGAAGTGGATATCTGCGCAATAGAAGTTATTTAAAGTGCCGCTGAGAGTACACAATCCCCAACAGCACTACTTCACTGTAGGAAGGTGAATTCCAGTGGCAAGGGGGGAAACCCAGGACGACCAGTATCTTCCACAGCTGCATGAGGCTGCCGGATCCAGGTGGCGAATCGCATCTCTGCATGTCTGGCAGACATATCAGTATGGATGACGGATCACCACCTCAAGCGGAACCCTGGCAAGACGGAGCTACTCTTCCTCCCGGGGAAGGACTGCCCGTTCCATGATCTCGCCATCACGGTTGACAACTCCGTTGTGTCCTCCTCCCAGAGTGCGAAGAGCCTTGGCGTGACCCTGGACAACACCCTGTCGTTCTCCGCTAACATCAAGGCGGTGACCCGATCCTGCAGGTTCATGCTCTACAACATTCGGAGAGTACGACCCTGCCTTACACAGGAAGCGGCACAGGTCCTAATCCAGGCACTTGTCATCTCCCTTCTGGATTACTGCAACTCGCTGTTGGCTGGGCTCCCTGCCTGTGCCATTAAACCCCTACAACTCATCCAGAATGCCGCAGCCCGTCTGGTGTTCAACCTTCCCAAGTTCTCTCACGTCACCCCCTCCTCCGCACACTCCACTGGCTTCCAGTTGAAGCTCGCATCCGTTAAAGACCATGGTGCTTGCCTATGGAGCAGTGAGGGAACGGCACCTCCGTACCTTCAGGCTCTGATCAGTCCCTACACCCAAACGAGGGCATTGCGTCTCATCCACCTCTGGCCTGCTGGCTCCCGTCCCTGCGGAAGCATAGTTCCCGGCCAGCCCAGTCAAAGCTGTTCGCTGCTCTGGCACCCCAATGGTGGAACAAGCTCCCCTCACGACGCCAGGACAGCGGAGTCACCACCACCTTCCGGAGATATTTGAAACCCCACCTCTTTAAGGAATACCTGGGATAGGATAAAGTAATCCTCCCCCCACTCCCCCAAAAAAAAATAAAAATGTGTAAAGTGGTTATCCCACTGGCTATAGGGTGAATGCACCAATTTGTAAGTCGCTCTGGATAAGAGCGTCTGCTAAATGACGTAAATGTAAATGTAAATGGATCCCCAGTCTATCAGCATCCGCCTACTGCGCGCTGCCAGCACGCTGCTTTTCTCTCAGGGTGAGCTCCCCTAGCCTTTGTCGTACCAGACTAACCCACAAGGCAGCAGGGAAGTGGTTGATGGCCGCCAGGTCGTGTCTACACAGAGGTGGGCCTGTACAGACGCATCTCTGGGGCCCACTGCTGCTCAGAGATCCACTGCCGGTTAGCCTGGAGTTTCAAGACAACCAGTTAACGTGTGCCACCACGAGGAGGCCTGACAGGAGTCTTGGTCATGGAGAGGCTTTGTACCGGCAAGGGGAGAATTGTGCATGAAGATGCTCCACAATTCACCACAAGGGCTAGCCGGCGGCAGCGAGCTGTAAGCGAGAGTTTGCAAGCTCTCGGTAAGCGGGCATGCAACTTACCTCTACCTAGGCACTACTGCACTAGACGCATCACATGCACCCTGCGGTTGCCCGCCGACACACCACGCACGCGCGCACACACACACACACACACACACACACACACACACACACACACACACACACACACACACACACACACACACACACACACACACACACACACACACGCACACACACACACACACACACACACAAAAGCACCCACACACAAGGCTATCACATAAGCATTTCTCTGCACCTTTTATACCTGCTGTAAACTGTGTATGTGAAGAATACAATTTGATTTGACTTGGATTGTGTTGTGAGAGCCGCTGTCAGTCTGGTTTCACAAGACTAGAAATAACTTGTGAAACCAGACTGGACGGAAGGAGTAGAGAGGACGGAGACTGCATCACAAATGGCACCCTATTCCCTATATAGTGTCCTACTTTAGACCAGGGCCCTGCACAATATAGGGAATAGGGTGCCATTTGTAACGTAGACAGAGTGTGCAGAGGAACTGAATGCTAATGCAGATGACAGAATAGGAGACTGCATCAAAAGGCCAGTGCTATCCAATGTATTGTCCACTGTATTTACGTTTCCCCCAGCATCTTATTCATTCTGTCTTTCATTAGAGAAACGCTGGGTCACTGTCTCATTCATAAGCCAGGTTTGACTCCCAAATGGCACCCTATTCCCTATATAGTGCACAACTTTGGATAAGATCCCTATGGGCCCTCACTATATAGGGAATAGGGTTGCCATTTGGGACGCATCCCAGAAGAGAAGCTGTATTCCACTCACGGATGTTTCTCTTGATGTGTTTCCCTCCGACTGGACACTGTGTACAGACGCTCTTGGCCACATGCAATGCTGCCGGAGAATACAGGGGCATTGAGGGCACTCTAAGGGGTACACCCAAAATGGCACCATATTCCCTATATAGTGCACTACTTTTGACCAGGGCCAATGCAAAAGTAGTGCACTATATAGAGGGGGAGAAAAAGCTAAATCTTAGTTAGTGAAATTGACATTTGAGAACTTGTACAACTAAAACGCAGATCTAGTTGAATTTAAATTTAGGCCTATTTTTTGGGGTGTTTATTTTGTAGTCTACCCAATTTTGATCTCTTACAGTGGATATTACAGTATTTTACAATTGTGGCTTTTGATGAATAAAAAGTGAAAAAATTAAGTACAGCGTAATGTTGTACAACATTTTATTTCTGTTTGGTAAAGATAGTGCAACACTGACCAAGTGCCCATTGACACCTCAGGTAATACAGTGAGGGAAAAAAGTATTTGATCCCCTGCTGATTTTGTACGTTTGCCCACTGACAAAGAAATGATCAGTCTATAATTTTAATGGTAAATTTATTTGAACATTGAGAGACAGAATAACAACAAATAAATCCAGAAAAACGCATGTCAAAAATGTTATAAATTGATTTGCATTTTAATGAGGGAAATAAGTATTTGACCCCCTCTCAATCAGAAAGATTTCTGGCTCCCAGGTGTCTTTTATACAGGTAACGAGCTGAGATTAGGAGCACACTCTTAAAGGGACACCTGTCCACAGAAGCAATCAATCAATCAGATTCCAAACTCTCCACCATGGCCAAGACCAAAGAGCTCTCCAAGGATGTCAGGGACAAGATTGTAGACCTACACAAGGCTGGAATGGGCTACAAGACCATCACCAAGCAGCTTGGTGAGAAGGTGACAACAGTTGGTGCGATTATTCGCAAATGGAAGAAACACAAAATAACTGTCAATCTCCCTCGGCCTGGGGCTCCATGCAAGATCTCACCTCGTGGAGTTGCAATAATCATGAGAACGGTGAGGAATCAGCCCAGAACTACACGGGAGGATCTTGTCAATGATCTCAAGGCAGCTGGGACCATAGTCACCAGGAAAACAATTAGTAACACACTACGCCGTGAAGGACTGAAATCCTGCAGCGCCCGCAAGGTCCCCCTGCTCAAGAAAGCACATATACAGGCCCGTCTGAAGTTTGCCAATGAACATCTGAATGATTCAGAGGAGAACTGGGTGAAAGTGTTGTGGTCAGATGAGACCAAAATGGAGCTCTTTGGCATCAACTCAACTCGCCGTGTTTGGAGGAGGAGGAATGCTGCCTATGACCCCAAGAACACCATCCCCACCGTCAAACATGGAGGTGGAAACATTATGCTTTGGGTTTTTTTTCTGCTAAGGGGACAGGACAACTTCACCGCATCAAAGGGACGATGGACGGGGCCATGTACCGTCAAATCTTGGGTGAGAACCTCCTTCCCTCAGCCAGGGCATTGAAAATGGGTCGTGGATGGGTATTCCAGCATGACAATGACCCAAAACACACGGCCAAGGCAACAAAGGAGTGGCTCAAGAAGAAGCACATTAAGGTCCTGGAGTGGCCTAGCCAGTCTCCAGACCTTAATCCCATAGAAAATCTGTGGAGGGACCTTAAGGTACGAGTTGCCAAACGTCAGCCTCGAAACCTTAATGACTTGGAGAAGATCTGCAAAGAGGAGTGGGACAAAATCCCTCCTGAGATGTGTGCAAACCTGGTGGCCAACTACAAGAAACGTCTGACCTCTGTGATTGCCAACAATGGTTTTGCCACCAAGTACTAAGTCATGTTTTGCAGAGGGGTCAAATACTTATTTCCCTCATTTCTTTTATTTTTTTTATTTTACCTTTATTTAACTAGGCAAGTCAGTTAAGAACAAATTCTTATTTACAATGACGGCCTACACCGGCCAAACACGGACAACGCTGGGCCAATTGTGCGCCGCCCTATGGGACTCCCAATCACAGCCGGTTGTGATACAGCCTGGAATTGAACCAGGGGGTCTGTCTCTCACTGTTCAAATAAACCTACCATTAAAATTATAGACTGATCCTGCCTTTGTCAGTGGGCAAACATACAAAATCAGCAGGGGATCAAATACTTTTTTCCCTCACTGTATGGCAAATAGAAATCCAATATGGATGGTGTTAAGAGATAGATGGGTGGTGTTGAATGGAGTTGAAGGATGGGACTAATAACAACTAACAACACCTAATAACAACAAGATAACTAATAATGTAAGCATACTGTGTCCATAATAAGTATATAGGTTATAGGTTGAGAGCTTTGTGAAAGAGCACAGTTAGAAAGATATGGCATATAGAAGCAAACCGGATGGACATAATGAAAATGATCGGAGAGGTTAAGGGTAGAGGAAGTTCAGGAGTAAAAACAAACAAAATAGAATTATTGTAGAATTGACTGTGTCCATAAAATATATATAGTATGTATAAGCTGGAAGTAGAGGCCTAAGCATTGTTGTTCACTAGTTTACTCCAATTAGGGAAGGGGTGGTGGGGTTGGAAAGTAATAAAGGGAAATATATTTTTAAAAAAAGGATATGTGTATGTGTATGTATGTATGTACAGTTGAAGTCGGAAGTTTACATACACCTTAGCCAAATACATTTAAACTCAGTTTTTCACAATTCCTGACATTTAATCCTAGTAAAAATTCCCTGTCTTAGGTCAGTTAGGACCACTTTATTTTAAGAATGTAAAATGTCAGAATAATAATAGAGAGAATGATTTATTTCAGCTTTTATTTATTTCATCACATTCCCAGTGGGTCAAAAGTTTACATACACTCAATTAGTATTTGGTAGCATTGCCTTTAAATTGTTTAACTTGGGTCAAAGGTTTTGGGTAGCCTTCCACAAGCTTCCCACAATAAGTTGGGTGAATTTGGGCCCATTCCTCCTGACAGAGCTGGTGTAACTGAGTCAGGTTTGTAGGCCTCCTTGCTCCCACACGCTTTTTCAGTTCTGCACACAAATGTTCTATAGGATGGAGGTCAGGGCTTTGTGATGGCCACTCCAATACCTTGACTTTGTTGTCTTTAAGCCATTTTGCCACAACTTTGGAAGTATGCTTGGGGTCATTGTCCATTTGGAAGACCCATTTGCGACCAAGCTTTAACTTCCTGACTGATGTCTTGAGATGTTGCTTCAATATATCCGCATAATTTTCCTTCCTCATGATGCCATCTATTTTGTGAAGTACATCAGTCCCTCCTGCAGCAAAGCACCCCCACAGCATGATGCTGCCACCCCACGTTCTTCACGGATGGGATAGTGTTCTTCGGCTTGCAAACGTCCCCCTTTCCCCCCCAAACATAACGATGGTCATTATGGCCAAACAGTTCTATTTTTGTTTCATCGGACTAGAGTACATTTCTCCAAAAAGTACAATCTTTGTCCCCATGTGCAGTTGCAAACCGTAATCTGGCTTTTTTATGGCGGTTTTGGAGCAGTGGCTTCTTCCTTGCTGAGCGACCTTTCAGGTTATGTCGATATAGGACTTGTTTTACTGTGGATATAGATACTTTTGTACCTGTTTCCTCCAGCATCTTCACAAGGTCCTTTGCTGTTGTTCTGGGATTGATTTGCACTTTTCTCACCAATGTACGTTCATCTCTAGGAGACAGAACGCGTCTCCTTCCTGAGCGGTATGATGGCTGTGTGGTCCCATGGTGTTTATACTTGCGTACTATTGTTTGTACAGATGAACGTGGTACCTTCAGGCAGTTGCTCCCAAGGATGAACCAGACTTGTGGAGGTCTACAATTATTTTTTCTGAGGTCTTGGCTGATTTCTTTTGATTTTCCCATGATGTCAAGCAAAGAGGCACTGAGTTTGAAGGTAGGCCTTGAAATACATCCACAGGTACACCTCCAATTGACTCAAATGATGTGAATTAGCCTATCAGAAGCTTCTAAAGCCATGACATCATTTTCTGGAATTTTCCAAGCTGTTTAAAGGCACAGTCAACTTAGTGTATGTAAACTTCTGACCCACTGGAATTGTGATACAGTGAATTATAAGTGAAATAATCTGTCTGTAAACAATTGTTGGAAAAATTACTTGTGTCATGCACAAAATAGATGTCTTAACCGACTTGCCAAAACTATAGTTTGATAAAAATAAATTAGTTGAGTGGTTGAAAAATGAGTTTTAATGACTCCAACCTAAGTGTATGTAAACTTCTGACTTCAACTGTACATACAAGCAAAGTATGGTAAAGTCGTGCGGGCGACAACAGGGTGGCCAGACCTGTGACTCCAACATTCCATCATCATGTCATTTTACAATCATCTCCTGCCTCTCGAAATTTGACTTTGCCATCAGCAGCGTCTTGTAGGAGCGCCACATCATTCATATAAATGATATCTGGAGGAGGAAGGGTTTCCTGTGGTGTCTAAACACTGCTTTTGCTGCCAAAATCGGCTCTTTCTTTTTCCCCACAGCCCTTGTACTAAAACATTTATTTGGATCTACTACAATTTTAGACAGTGTTCCATGTAATGGAAACAGACTGGGAGGGGGGTTTTAAGCTGACATGTGGAATTGTTTTAAGATGGTCATACTATAGATCATTTAGGTATTTGATTTAGAATCTTAGGCCCCTTTAGGTATATAAAAACATTATTTGATAAAATATTGAATTTGGCCTTTACTACTATAGCCTATAGAAACACATTGAGTGTGATGGGTGATTTGAAGGAGTCAGGCGTAGGGTTTATTCCGGAATACAGAGTTACGCAGGATAGCATCAAACAGTCCAGTGCAAAAAACAGGCACACTGGAGCAAAAACAGGCTCACAGGGAAAATATAACCCCGGCAATACAAAATACACGTAGCTCAACCGAGCTACTCTCTCCTCACATTGAACAATCACCCACAAGGACAAGGGGGCAGAGGGAACACTTATACACGTTCTAATAAGGGGATATGAACCAGGTGTGTGTAAATGACAAGACAAAACAAATGTAATGATGAGATGAGGAGCGGCAGTGGCTAGAAGGCCGGTGACGACGAATGCCGAAGCCTGCCCGAACAAGGAGAGGAGGCAGCTTCAGAGGAAGTCGTGACATTGAGTAACACGTTCATAAATGGTAAAAAAAAAAAAAAACAGTCATAAGGAATAAGGTTTTGTCTGTTCTATATCTAGGAGCTACAAGAAAGCTCAGGAAATATATACAGTACCAGTCAAAAGTTTGGACACACCTACTCATTCAAGGGTCTTTCTTTATTTTTACTATTTTCTATATTGTAGAATAATAGTGAAGACACCAAAACTATGAAATAACTCATGTGGAATCATGTAGTAACCAAAAAAGTTTTAAACAAATCAACATATATTTTATATTTGAGATTCTTCAAAGAAGCCACCCTTTGCCTTGATGACAGCTTTGCACACTCTTGGCATTCTCTCAACCAGCTTCACCTGGAATGCTTTTCCAACAGTCTTGGAGGAGTTCCCACATATGCTTGGCATTTGTTGGCTGCTTTTCCTTCACTCTGCCGTCCGACTCATTCCAAACCATCTTAATTGGGTTGAGGTCGGGGGATTGTGGAGGCCATGTCATCTGATGCAGCACTCCATCATTCTCCTTCTTGGTCAAATAGCCCTTACACAGCCTGGAGGTGTGTGTTGGGTCATTGTAAAACAAATGATAGTCCCACTAAGCCCAAACCAGATGGGATGGAATATCGCTGCAGAATGCTGTGGTAGCCATGCTGGTTAAGTGTGCCTTGAATTCTAAATAACTCACATACAGTGTCACCAGCAAAGCACCCCCACACCATAACACCTCCTCCTCCGTGCTTTACGGTGGGAACTACACATGCGGAGATCATCCGTTCACCCACACCGCGTCTCACAAAGACACGGCGGTTGGAACCAAAAATCTCCAATTTGGACTCCAGACCAAAGGACACATTTCCACCGGTCTAATGTCCATTTCTCGTGTTTCTTGGCCCAAGCAAGTCTCTTCTTCTTATTGGTGTCCTTTAGTAGTGGTTTCTTTGCAGCAATTTGACCATGAAAGCCTGAATCACACAGTCCCCTCTGAACAGTTGATGTTGAGATGTGTCTGAGCATTTATATGAGCTGCAATTTCTGAGGCTGGTAACTCTAATGAACTTATCCTCTAGAGCAAATTTAACTCTGGGTCTTCCATTCCTGTGGTGGTCCTCAGTTTCATCATAGCGCTTGATGGTTTTTGCGACTACACCTGGAAGATATGTTCCATATTGACTGACCTTCATGTCTTAAAGTAATGATGGACTGTCGTTTCTCTTTGATTATTTGAGCTGTTCTTGCCATAATATGGACTTGGTCTTTTACCAAATAGAGCTATCTTCTGTATACCACCCCTACGTTGTCACAACACAACTGATTGGCTCACATTAACTTTTAAGAAGGCACACCTGTTAATTGAAATGCATTTCAGGTGACTACCTCATGAAGCTGGTTGAGAGAATGCCATGAGTGTGCAAAGCTGTCATCAAGGCAAAGGGTGGCTATTAAAATAATATAAAATATATTTTGATTTGTTTAACACTTTTTTGGTTACTACCTGATTCCATATGTGTTATTTCATAATTTTGATGTCTTCACTATTATTCTACAATGTAAAAAAAAATTAAAAATAAAGAAAAACCCTTGAATGAGCAGGTGTGTCCAAACTTTTGACTGGTAGTGTATATATATATTTCTTTACACATATTTATTTTTGGGATAGGCACAAATTTACATCCCTACTTCCATTATTAATTTTTTTGGGGGTCGTAGAGCAAAACTGAGAAAACCATTGCCAAACCGTACGGTACAGATGTTTTCGTGAGAAGGCCAATTTTCGGGATGTCTCATGATCTAAAAACACACCGCTGTAGCTCGGCCACCTTCCACTGCAGATGCGGAAAGCCACCATAGGTGGATGCGGTGGATTGCAACGCATATATCTCTAGCTTAAACTGACATATTTTAATGGGGATTTTTTAAATTATGTTACTTAGATTGACGCACCGCTGCGCCAATCAACTTTAGGGGGTTAAATCACTGCTGTTATTCCAACTCTATCGAATTGAGAATGGCTGGCGACTTATCTATGGGTCCACAGGAAGGTTATCATTAACCCGAACACCAGATGGCAGCCTCAAATGTGACCTTGTATTGAAATTGCATTATTAGAGTCCTTGCGGAAAGCTGCTAATAACATACTGTCACGCCCTGGCTCGGGGGACTCTCGTATGTTGAGCCAGGGTGTTAGTTTCTATGTTTTGTTGTGGGTTCTAGGTTATTGTATTTCTTTGTTTGAGTGACTCCCAATCAGAGGTAACGAGTGTCAGCTGTTGGCTCGTTGTCTCTGATTGGGAGCCATATTTAACTATCTGTCTTTCACGTTGTGTTTGTGGTTTCTTGTTCATTTCGGTTTGTGTGAAGCCGTAGACGTCACGTTTTCGTTTGTGTTTTTGATCGGGTGATCATTTATAGTAATAAAATATGTTCACCTTCAACGCTGCGCATTGGTCCTCTATGTTAGACGATCGTGACACATACACCATACTGTCAACACTCATTACATTTGTCCTTAGCTGATAAATATTGAGGACCATTAATATTTCCATTTTTTATCACTGTCTTTGTTACTTTCACTAGTCTACATATCTGTTTCCTTCCACCCTTTCCAATAGGAAAACCCTCTCAATCACTACTGCTAATACACATGGATCAAACAATGTTCTGTTTTTACCCCTATTGTACCTAGAGCAATGAACAAAAAGGGTTAAGAACAAACAAAACAACAACAGCAATACACTTCTTCATAATTATCAGGGTTTACATATTACATTAACATTTCAACTGATGTCTCTAGGCCTTCCTAGCGAGTGATCAGGCCTCACCAGAAAGTCAGAACAGAAGTCTAAGCTACTAAGCTATATGGAATTGTTTTAAGAATGTCATAACAAGGATACTTTTGCTATTTGATTTTGCAGTTTAAGACCCCTTGAAGTATACACAGTACATTCGGAAATTATTCAGATCCCTTGACTTTTTCCACATTTTGTTACATTACAGTCATATTGTAAAATTGATTAAATTGTTTCCCCCCCTCATCAATCTACACGCAATACCTCATAATGACAAAGCAAACACCGTTTTTTAGAAATATTTCCAAATGTATAAAAACCAAAAATGGAAATATTGAATTTACATAAGTATTCAGACCCTTTACTCAGTACTTTGTTGAAGCACATTTGGCAGTGATTACAGCCCCGAGTCTTCTTGGGTATGAGGCTACAAGCTTGGCACACCTGTATTTGGGGAGTTTCTCCCATTCTTCTCTGCAGATCCTCTCAAGCTCTGTCAGGTTGGATGGGGAGTGCCGCTGCACAGCTATTTTCAGGTCTCTCCAGAGATGTTCGAACGGGTTCAAGTCCAGGCTCTGACTGGGTGACTAAGGACATTCAGAGACTTGTCCCGAAGCCATTCCTGCGTTGTCTTGGCTGTGTGCTTAGGGTCGTTCACCCCAGTCTGAGGTCCTAAGTGCTCTGGAGCAGGTTTTCATCAAGGATCTCTCTGTACTTTGCTCCGTTCATCTTTCCCTCAATCCTTCCTCTGAAAAACATCCATACAGCATGATGCTGCCACCACCATGCTTCACCGTAGGGATGGTGCCAGGTTTCCTCCAGACGTGACGCTTGGCATTCAGGCCAAAGAGTTCAATCTTGATTTCATCAGACCAAAGAATCTTGTTTCTCATGTTCTGAGAGTCCTTTAGGTGCCTTTTGGCAAACTCCAAGCGGGCTGTCATGTGCCATTTATTGAGCAGTGGCTTCCGTCTGGTCATTCTACCATAAAGGCCTCATTAGTGGAGTGCTTCAGAGATAGTTTTCCTTCTGGAAAGTTCTTCCATCTCTACAGAGGAACTCTGGAGCTCTGTCAGAGTGACCATCGGGTTCTTGGTCACCTCCCTGACCAAGGCCCTTCTCCCACGATTGCTCAGTTTGGCCAGGGCGGCCAGCTCTAGGAAGAGTCTTGGTGGTTCCAAACTTCTTCTATTTAAGAATTATTAAGGCCACTGTGTTCTTGGGGATATCAACGCTGCAGACATTTTTTGGAACACTTCCCCAGATCTGTGCCTCGACACAATCCTTTTTCGGGGCTCTACGGACAATTCCTTCGACCTCATGGCTTGGGTTTTGCTCGGACTTGCACTGTCAACTGTTGGACCTTATATAGACAGATGTCCAATCAATTGAATTTACCACAGGTGGACTCCAGTCAAGTTGTAGAAACATCTCAAGGATGATCAATGGAAACAGGATGCACCTGAGCTCAATTATGAGTCTCATAGCAAAGGGTCTGAATACTTATATAAATATGGTATTTTTTATTTATTTTTTATTATACATTTGCAAAAAAATTCTAAAAACCTATTTTGCTTTGTCATTATGGGGTATTGTGTGTAGATTGATGAGGACATTTTTTTAAAATTCTATTTCAGAACATGGCTGTAAAAATGTTGAAAAAGTCAAGGGGTCCATAGAGGGGTCATAATATTGTAGTAAAGTACAGATACCCCAAAAAACTACTGAAGTTGTACTTTAAAGTATTTTTACTTAAGAACTTTACACTACTGTGTAACGCAACAACATTTGAAGAAAGTTCAAGGGGGTGTAGACTTTCTATAGGCACTGGTGTAGAATGAGGTTTATTGTGTCCCCCCCCCACAGGGGAGCTAGAAATTAATTGATTGGTTTGACTACATGTCAGAGGAGTCAATGTTCAAAGGGGACATCAGCTATTATAGTCAATACAGAAGATGCTTATCTAAGGTGCTGTGTACAGGTGTCAGTGTGCATTGTCTGCACAGGTATCTGTTATTGTCGATACAGAGAAACAGTTAGCACTTTATGAAGTACTTTAGGAACTTTTGTAGCACTTATTACTGGAATGTATTTAGAGTTGTTGTGCTTTTAACTTAAAAGCACTTTAAAACTGAAAAAGAAAAGTTTTTAATGATGCTTTCTATTCATTTTATATGTGATTGTGTATGATTGTGATATAACAGTGACAATTTTGTACATTTCCTGTCTTTAGTCGGTTTGACTGTAAGCACATTGAGAGAAAATAAAACATGTCTAGGTAATCAATGAGAGCTATTCAGAGGAATCAACGCTAGCAGAAGGATGCGTTCCACAGTGCGCTATAGGCCTATTCTATGTTGTATGTCACACCTCCATATTAGACACCAGAGAACCTTTAGACTCAAATAACACCCTATTCCCTATGTAGTGCACTACTTTTGACTAGGGGTTTTAGGGCACCCAGTGACCAGTGGAGGCTGCCGAGGGGAGAACGGTCATAATATTGGCTGGTAACAGTGCAGATAGAATGGCATCAAACACATTCTATTTGACACCGTTCCACATGTTCCGCTCCAGCCATTACCACGAGCCCGTTCTCCCCAATTAAGGTGGCACCAACCTCCTGTGCCAGTGACTCATTAGTACACCCTTCTATTTCTTCCTCTGATGGTGGAAATGATAGGCCGTCTGCACTTTAGGAACTCTATGGTAACCATGTGTAGATTATATTTTGGGTAACTTATTGTTGGGTAACTTGTGAGAGATGTTTCAGGACTGTATATGTGTCAGGACTTGAGAGATACCTAATTTTGGCTTTAGAGTATATTAACCCATGCCTTCATTTGGTGTACAGGAGAGAATGTATTCAGACTGTTGGTATATTGAGATGATTTGAGAGGATGATGAAGCCAATGTGATTATTCTGTGGTGGCAATCATGATCAGACCTGGGTTCAAATACTTTTGAAAATAATTTCAAATACATTAGCTAGGCTTGATTGAGCTTGCCTGGTGCAATGGAACCAATCGAATAGTTGGAAAACTGCAAACTCCGCCCACCTGGCACTCTAGACAGACTGAAGCAAACGCTAAGGAGCTGGTTTATAAGACAAAGATAAAGCCTAGTCTTAAACTATAAACCATGTTGAATGGAGATTCTCCATTGAAAGTGCTTCTTAGTCCACAACAAGGCTTACTGTGTGTCCGGGAAACCGGTCCTTAAAGTATTTGAAAGATTTCAAATAGTATTTGAACCCAGGTATCATCATGATTATGTCATTATGGAGACATTGGTCGTGTTTCTCTGCTCAGACGTAGCAGATGTTGCTGATGCATTCCAGATCTTACAACCCCTAGATAGGTATTTCACGTTCAGCTAACCACATGTTATAGCAATCTTTGGTTAATTCATGCAACGTCTGAGCAGGGGAACACGACCAGTGTTACCATGATGATGATAATGATGTAAAGTTGATGAAGATGGATTGTGATGATGGATCAGACTTGGAAGGCTTTTTGAATTGTATTGTTTTGTTCTACTGAACAATGTGATCTCTCTGAGGCCTTGAAGACTGACTGTTTTGTTGCTATGAACTGTTAAAGGAGAACTATATTTTGGTATTTGTCCATTGTTGATATAATCCCACAATGTGTTGCTTAAAAATGTATCACTTTCAACATACAGCATTTTGCATCATATGATGCAAAATGCATCATACCGTATTTTACATTAAAAAAAACATTTTTAGTAAATTATCAGACACTCTTATCCAGAGCGACTTACAGTTAGTGAGTGTATACATTTTCATACTGACCCCCCGTGGGAATCGAACCCACAACCCTGGCGTTGCAAGTGCCATGCTCTACCAACTGAGCTACACGGGGCCTCGTTATATGAAAGTTATTATATTTTTATTTAAGTAATGCTGAGACCAAGGTCACTTTCACAGATGTGCCCTGAATACACATCATTATACACATCAATATACACATCAATATACACAACACATTGTTATACACATCATTATACACATCATTATACATTAATAATACACTACACATCAATATACACATCAATACACATCAATATACAGAGATTATTCCATAAGTAAGGTGCAAAAAAACTAACTAAAAGCAGATGTACCTACTTCAGTGGAGAGTGAAGGGATCTCCAGAGTTATCCATCTCTGAGACCGGGTCTGGTGACACGTACGCCTGTAAGTTAACAATGAAGTAAGGTACGGTGGAGGTTTCTGCTGGAGGGTTTTATAAACTAAAAGAGTGTAATGCATTGATCTACCAGACCTCAGAAAGGGCCAACCTCATTTCTGATACAGAATGCAGTGATGTGTACCGAACCTTTCACCCGTAATAAAGCGTAGTGCTCTATGATAAACTCTGTCCAATGACTTCAATTCAGTGGCAGCTGCATTCATATAGACAATATGACCATAGTCTAAATAATCAGTATGAATGTCAACTGATTTATTCGTTTTCTGCTATTTAATGAAAGGCATGGCTCCCCCTATTTGGGTGTCATTGTTGGTAAGGGCTGCCCTACCAGAAATGTACATGTTAAAAACTTTTGGAAATATTTGGATTACACAATAACCTGTCTTACAGTAACACACATTTATTTATAACATGATAAAAATGCATTCTGCCCCGTCTTTGCTCTCACAAACAACAGAGTGTATTTACAGTTCCTAAATACATTTAAAATGTATTGGAAACTGGTTATGAAGTCATTTCACATGCAATGAAACATGTTAGAATTGCAAACAAAATGTTAATCTTGTGGGAAATGTGTGGCTATGAGTGTAAAACACTATTAGAGAAAGAGGAAGTACAGGCTTATGTGACAATACTTCCTCGTTTAGGTTGAGTCATTTATCGAAGTATGGGGACCGTGCGTTTCACCATCACTATTCTACTAACTCTCGTCCATCAAACAGGTAAGAGCATTTTCTAAGACATCTTTATAGTGATATTGATTACATTGATTAGACATACGCTACCAGTCAAAAGTTTGGACACACCTACTCTTTCAAGGGTTATTTTTATGACCTCAACCCACTTGGGATGGTTTGGGATGAGTCGGACTGCAGAGTGAAGGAAAAGCAGCCAACAAGTGCTCAGCATATGTGGGAACTCCATCAAGACTGTTGGAAAAGCATTCCAGGTGAAGCTGGTTGAGAGAATGCCAAGAGTGTGCAAAGCTGTCATCAAGGCAAAGGGTGGCTATTTGAAGAATCTAAAATATAACATATATTTTGATTTGTTTAACGCTTTTTTGGCTACTACATGATTCCAAATGTTATTTCATAGTTTTGATGTCTTCACTATTATTCTACAAAGTAGAAAATAGTAAAAATAAAGAAAAACCCTTGAAGGAGTAGGTGTGTCTAAACTTTTGACTGATACTGTATGTGTCTATAATCTGATTAGTAGGTACAGTAAGTAACAGGCAGCATCATTTGTACTGATTACTCTGCTTATAACCAGTCTAACCAGTGTACTGGTTGTCTAACCAGTCTAACCAGTGTTCTGGTTGTCTAACCAGTCTAACCAGTGTACTGGTTGTCTAACCAGTCTAACCAGTGTACTGGTTGTCTAACCAGTCTAACCAGTGTACTGGTTTTCTAACCAGTCCAACCAGCGTACTGGTTGTCTAACCAGTCTAACCAGTGTTCTGGTTGTCTAACCAGTGTTCTGGTTGTCTAACCAGTCTAACCAGTGTTCTGGTTGTCTAACCAGTCTAACCAGTGTACTGGTTTTCTAACCAGTCTAACCAGCGTTCTGGTTGTCTAACCAGTCTAACCAGTGTTCTGGTTGTCTAACCAGTCTAACCAGTGTTCTGGTTGTCTAACCAGTCTAACATGATCTAATGAAGTACTGAAGTTTTAAGTCATGTGATGTGTTGTGATGTGTTGATTTTTACAACATTCAAGTAATTCATAGAGACTTTTAAATTGAAAGTACAGTATGTAATTAACTGTAGGACACATTTTATAATAATAATAATACTGTAGTTTTAAACATATGTTTTGTAATACAACAATTAATGTGTAATGCAAACATTTTGGGTTGTGATAGTATAATGTACTATTGTAAGAAAAAGTTCAGTGTCACATGAAAGTCAGTGACAGGAAACTACCCCACAACGCCATTTGAAGCATGGAACTTCGGACTACCGGAAATGCATAGCTCAACTCGTTTTTAGACATGTCTGTCAGTCGACCACAAATACTGTATGTGGGCTGAAAAATGCCCACTCTCTGAGCACCCAAGTTATCTATGCTTTTAGGCAGATTAGGTTATACTTCCTGTAGTTATCCTTCATCAAGTTGCTTTTACTGAATGGTTTCTGAAACTGAAGTGTGTATCATATCCTAGTTATTTATTGTCAAAGTACTTCTATATTTGTCACGTTCGTTCATAGACGGGTCAGACCAAGGCGCAGCGTGATATGCATACATGTTTATTTTAAACTTAATAAACAACGACAAAACAATAAACCAACGAAACGTGACGTCCAAAGGTAACACACAACAAACCTCACACGGAACAAGATCCCACAACACCTAATTGCCAATACTATGCTCCCCTGTCAGAGACAACGAGCGACAGCTGCCTCTGATTGGGAAACACACCCGGCCAAACATAGAACTACAAAACCTAGATCACAAACATAGAAAATACAACATAGAAAATCACACCCTGACTCAACAAATAAGAGTCCTCAGAGTCAGGGCGTGACAGTATCCCCCCCCAAAGGTGCGGACTCCGACCACACAACCTTTACTTAACAGGGTAGGGGCCGGGTGGGCATTCCGCCTCGGAGGCGGATCCGGCTCCGGGCGTGACAACCACCTATTCTCCGCCTCCCTGTTGCGCCCCTGGTCTGGTCTGGACCTCGGCGCGCTCCTTCCCCTCTCCTTCCTCCCACTATACTCCAAGCCCTGTCTGGACCCTGGTGTGGGAGACCCCGAACCTGGAGAGGGGCTGATGTCTGGGTCTGGACTGGAGCCGCTGACCGAAGCTGGACCAGGCACCGGTGGAGCGGACTACTCAGGCTCCGGACTGGAGCCGCTGACCGGAGCTGGACTTGGCACCGGTGGAGCGGACTGCTCTGGCTCCGGAGTGGAGCCGCTGACCTGAGCTGGATCAGGCACCGGTGGTGCGGACTGCTCTGGCTCCGGAGTGGAGCCGCTGACCGGAGCTGGACTGGACCCCGGTGGAGTGGACTACTCTGGGTCTGGACTGGAGCAGCTGACCGGAGCTGGACCTGGCACCGGTGGAGCGGACTGCTCAGGCTCCGGAGTGGAGCCGCTGACCGGAGCTGGACTGGACCCCGGTGGAGTGGACTGCTCTGGGTCTGGACTGGAGCCGCTGACCGGAGCTGGACCAGGCACCGGTGGAGCGGACTGCTCAGGCTCCGGACTGGAGCCGCTGACCGGAGCTGGACTGGGCACCGGTGGAGCGGACTGCTCAGGCTCCGGAGTGAAGCCGCTGACCGGATCTGGAATGGACCCCGGTGGAGCGGACTGCTCTGGCTCCGGAGTGGAGCCGCTGACCTGAGCTAGATCAGGCACCGGTGGAGCGGACTGCTCTGGCTCCGGACTGGAGCTGCTGACTGGTGCCGGACCAGGCACCGGTGGAACGGGCACGGGCCGTGCCGGACTGGACACACTCACCACTGGTCTGGTGCGAGGAGCAGGCACGGGCCGAACCGGACTAGGAACATGCACCACTTCCTTGGTGCGAGGAGCAGGAACAGGCCGGGCCGGTCTGGGAACACGCACCACTCTCTTGGTGCGAGGAGCGGGAACAGGCCGGGCCGGACTGGTGACGCGCACCACTGGCTTGGTGCGAGGAGCAGGAACAGGCCGGGCTGGCGACCCGCACCACTGGCTTGGTGCGAGGAGCAGGAACGGGCCGTACCGGACTGTGGAGGCGGACTGGAGGTCTGAAGTGGAGAGCTGGCACAACCCATCCTGGCTGGATGCCTACTTCCGCACAGTATGTGTGAGGCATTAGCACAGGAAGCACAGGGCTGTGCACGCGCACTGGCGATACAGTACGTAGAACCGGCGCAGGATATGCGGGACCGAGGAGGCGTACTGGAGACCAGGAGCGTTGAGCCGGCACACCCCGTCCTGGCTGGATGCCCATCTTCGCACAGCACGTGCGTGGTGCTAGCACAGGATGTACAGGACTGTGCCGGCACACTGGCAACACAGTACGTAGCTCCGCATAACACGGAGCCTGCCCAGTCACACGCTTCCTCGCGTGAGTACGGGGAGTTGGCTCCGCCAACCACCCTTTTAGCCCCCCCAATTTTTTTTATTGGGGCTGTCTCTCGGGCTTCTTCCTCGACCGGCGTCCTCTGTGTTGCCGTTGCTCCTCTCCTGCCTGGGCATCTACCTTCGCCCATGGCCCTTTACCCGCAAATATCTCCTCCCATGACCACCAATTGCCCACCTGTGACATGGCTACTCTCTCCGCCTGGGCACGCTGCTTGGTCCTCGTTTGGTGGGATCTTCTGTCACGTTCGTTCATAGACGGGTCAGACCAAGGCGCCGCGTGATATGCATACATGTTTATTTTAAACTTAATAAACAACGACAAAACAATAAACCAACGAAACGTGATGTCCAAAGGTAACACACAACAAACCTCACACGGAACAAGATCCCACAACACCTAATTGCCAATAGGCTGCCTAAGTATGCTCCCCTATCAGAGACAATGAGCGACAGCTGCCTCTGATTGGGAAACACACCCGGCCAACATAGAACTACAAAACCTAGATCACAAACATCGAAAATACAACATAGAAAATCACACCCTGACTCAACAAATAAGAGTCCCCAGAGTCAGGGCGTGACATTATTACTTGTAACAATGGTTGTGAGTATGATGATCTAAAAGCTGCTGACCTTTTGATGGGTTCATCTTTAAACCATTTAACAAATAGGGTGTATAGAGAAATTCCAGCCCAAACTACAAAGCATGCAAACAGTTTATTTTAGCAAATCGGGTCATTATGATGTGTCAGCCAGTTTGGCTATTTGAAAAAACAATCAATTTGCACATCTTCCTTTAGGTGGTTGCTTTACTAAATTCATATATGCTACTGCTCTATTTGTCACATTGTTTGCTGGACTATTTCATATTTTTTTACATGAAGTATTCTGTTTGTTTATTTCACAGAGTCCAGCTCTGTGTTTGTGCAGAAGGGACAGGATGTTCGTCTGGATGTCCTGGGAAATGTTCAACTGAAAAAAGATATTGATGTGCTATTTTGGAAGTTTAACACAACATTCAATGTTGCAAAGTACCCCCCAAAAGTAACCTTTGAAAGGTTCAAAGGTAGGGCTGAAATTAGTGAGGGTAACCTCTCTCTGCTACTGAAGAACATTCAGGAAGGAGACAGTGGAACTTATACTGCAGTAGTGTCTGGTAACAAAAACACCAACGTTGCTACATACTTGATAGAAGTCCAAGGTATGGTTCTATTTTATTATACAGTGACACAGTTACAGAATCAATCAATAGAGCTAAACATGGTGTTATAGGTTAAAGGCTAATTCTTTAGATGCATTGGTACTCTAGCTCATGGACTCAGGTTAATATACGAACGATAATGGGTTTCTATGTGTTTTCAGAGCGAGTTCAGCCTCTAGAACTCTAAGTCCTCCATCAATGGCCTGTATATGCACGCACACTAAACTAGACTGCATGTTATATGCTTTGTTGACTTTGTGATTTTTATGATTACTGTATTTCCAAAACTAGCGTGGGAGGAAGTGGATGACTACTATGTCAAAGTCTGGATACCTGTCGGCGGCCTCATCGTATTTGTATTACTCTTCCTGATTGGCGTTGTTCTTTGGCAAAAGATGAATAAAGGTAAGCTCATTGCTCCTTCTGCAGGATCACTCTTAATACAGTAACTTCATTATGTTCATTAAACTATTGTGATAACATCATTTTGTATGCATATATAAATACACTACATTACCAAAAGTATGTGGACACCTGGTCATCGAACATCTCATTTCAAAATCATGGGCATTAATATGGAGTTGGTGCCCCCTTTGCTGCTATAACAGTCTCCACTCTTCTGGGAAGGCTTTCTACTAGATGTTGGAACATTGCTGCGGGGACTTGCTTCCATTTAGCCACAAGAGCATTAGTTAGGTCGGGCACCAATGTTGGGCGATTAGGCCTGGCTCGCAGTCGGCGTTCTAATTCATCCCAAAGGTGTTTGATGGGGTTGAGGTCAGGGCTCTGTGCACGGGGGCATTGTAATGCTGAAACAGGAAAGAGCCTTCCCCAAACCGTTGCTACAAAGTTGGAAGCACAGAATCATCTAGAATCTAAATGTATGCTGTAGTGTTAGGATTTCCCTTCACTGGAACTAAGGGGCCTAGCCCGAACAATGAAAAACAGCCCCAGACCATTATTCCTCCTCCACCAAACTTTACAGTTGGCACTATGCATTGGGTCAGGTAGCGTTCTCCTGGCATCCGCCAAAACCAGATTGGTCCGTCGGACTGCCAGATGGTGAAGCATGATTCATCATTCCAGAGAACGAGTTTCGACTGCATCCAATGAGTCCAATGGCGGCAAGCTTTACACCACTCCAGCCGACGCTTGGCACTGCGCATTGTGATCTTAGGCTTGTGTGCGGCTGCTCGGCCATGGAAACCCACTTCATGAAGCTCCCGACTAACAGTTATTGTGCTGACGTTGCTTCCAGAGGCAGTTTGGAACTCGGTAGTGTGTTGCAACCGAGGACAGACAATTTTTACGCGCTACATGCTTCAGCACTCGGTGGTTCCGTACTGTGAGCTTGTGTGGCCTACCACGTTGTGGCTGAGCCGTTGTTGCTCCTAGACGTTTCCACTTCACAATAACAGCACTTACAGTTGACCGGGGAAGCTCTCGCAGGGAAGAAATTTGATGAACTGACTTGTTGGAAAGTTGGCATCCTATGAAGGTGCAACGTTGAAAGTCACTGAGCTCTTCAGGAAGGCCATTCTACTGCCAATGTTTGTCTATGGAGATTGCATGGCTTGTGTGCTCGATTTTATACACCTGTCAGCAATGGTGTGGCTGAAATAGGGGTGTCCATATACTTTTGGCCATGTAGTGTATATACAGTACATATATACTGTATATTTTTGGATCAACTCTGAACATCTTACTTTTATATCTTTATTGGATTTTTATGTTGTTGAATTATAGGTGGCAAAAAGGAAATGATAAACACAGAGTATGCTTCAGTCAGGGTAAGATACTGTACCTCAACTACAAAATGTTAGTAGAAAATGTATACATTCTAAATTCTAAATTAACGGTAAACTTATGTTCATTTAATGCTTATATTGTTGCGCATTGAACAGCCACTGAGACATTTTTAATTTATTAAGTCATTAAATACCTTGTTTTATACCTGGTTCACTATTCATAAATACATAGTGAAGCTTTTACTGTATTTTTTTACTCTCCAGATTAAAGATAACGGCCAAGCAGGTGGTGAAGAGCAGGTCTGTCCAGCATCCCCCACCATATACAGTATGGTGGGAGGCCACCGCCCCAAGCCTGTGAACCGCCCCACCATGGTGGGAGACCAGCCTCCACCCGTAGACCTCCCCATGACCTCCATGCCTGAGAGTTTATATGCTGAGGTGGGGAATAAGGAATTGTAACATTGTATTAGGCTGGGATTCAATCCGATTGTATTAGATTACCCTTTGTCAGCTAAGTATCTTTTAAAGCCAATGTTCCTGCATTCGCTGAGACAGCATTCACGATAAATGCTGCATATGTTAGCTCAATCGGAAATTATCTGTAAATGGTGCCTAGATGACAAAGTGTGATCGCATTGAATTCTTTAAATTTAAAGGCAATGTTCCCGTGTTCGCGGAGACTGCATTCCCGGTAAACCTTGCATATGTCTGCTCAATCAGAAATTACCTTTACATTTAAATCGTACTATAACGCAGAACTTCCGCGGTCTGGATTGAATCTACACCTTACTCTCAATAGCCCTGTTTATACCTGGTTCTAACATGTGTCCTTTGTCCTGTTCTTATCCACTTTCTGATTGTGCCCACATTTGTAGACAGGTGTAGATGATTAAAAGAGGCATTGTGATCTGAATGTGATCATATCTTCCTGCCCACCTCCGGAGGTAGTCAGGCAATCATTGTGTCTGGAAAAAGTGTAGACTTATCTGTACGGTGAAACCATTTAAATCATCCTTATCCCGTCCTCTAAATAATATACAGGTGGCACCATTTACCTATGGCATCAATATGTGAATTAAAATTAAGAAATAAACATGATATTTTAAGTCGACATACATTTCTATACAAAATAGGTATAGAGTTGTAAGAGAATGAGCAGTGGATATACAAATATACAGGGTATCTGCAGGACAGCAGCATCCCATCCTGCATCCCACTGCTGGCTTGACTCTGAAGCTAAGCAGGTCCTGGTTGGTCCCTAGATGGGAGACCAGATGCTACTGGAAATAATGTTAGAGGGCAAGTATGGGGCACATATCCTCTGGTCTTAAGATTGAATCCCAGGCAGTGAAGGGGGCATACATTGCTGTCTTTCAAACAGGTGTCTTGACAATCAATAAACATTCCATGGCACTTATTGCAAGAGTAGGTGTGTTAACCCTGGTGTCCTGGCTAAAGTCTGAACTTGGGCCATGTAATCATCCCCCCTCATTGGCATTTACTCACTTCTCCACCATGCTAGCTAATGTGTGGATGAGGTGAGTTTCCCCCTTACCGATGACTCTCTTTGCAGACTGGAAAATATCATTTATTTTGCTTATTGCGTTTCCATACATAATTTGTACATTCATGTTTTTATTCGTTTACATATTTATTTTAAAGTAAAAAATGTAAATTATTTACATTTTAGTAATTTAGCAGACACTCTTATCCTGAGCAATTACGGTTAAGTGCCTTGCTCAAGGGCACATCAACAGATTTTTCAACTAGTCGGCTCTGGGATTTGAGCCAGTGACCTTTCGGTTACTGGCCCAATGCTCTTAATCGCTAGGCTACATGCCTTTCATTTTTTTTTTTATATAACATCCTCACTGTGGGAAACCCTGTCAATGGAACATTCAATGAATATGATAAATACTGTAGGTAGATGAATAGACAAATGATTGTGAAAAGTCTGTTTGTGCCTGTGTTTCCTGTTGTCTGCTGTTGTTCAGAGCAACTTCTTCTTCCTGGCTCAAACCACACCGACAGCAGTAACACCAGCAGGCTACGTGTGGTTCATGGTGACGCATGTGTGTTTTGTGAAAAGACAACTTGCTAACACTTCACTTAAACCCTGCTGATATAATGCTTTATAACTGGTTGTATTAACTTTTATAATGTCTTATGATCAAGCTTGTAATAAGTTATGTTTTCTGCATAAAAAAATATTTTTTTTTCAAGGATAATTTTGGAGTTGTTGTACGAGTAATTTTAATTGAAGTCATAGTGTTACATATGATAAGCTATCTGAAAATGAAATTACAATATTAGTATAGCATAAAATACATACAAATAATTAAACACGTTACATTCATTCATCACAGTGGGTATTAAACAGAAACTGTAGAGTAAGGTATTTGTATATGTTATGCTGTGCAATATTAACTGTGTCATGTTGTGCTATATTATGTCAATCCATGCTATGTTATGTAGCAACAAATGAAAAATAATGTATTTTTTAAAACCTTTCTTAATACTTAAATGCCCAGTGCAGTGAAAATAAAAATGTTCCTATGTTTTGTATTGTATTGTACATGAAACTAACGCTGTAAAAGTTTTTAAAAAATTGGATCAGTGTTATTTCCTGATAGTTGCTGGTTGAAAATACAATCTACACAGGACCTTCTAATCAGCTGGTTTGCATGGGTGGAAGTTTCGGCTGGCCTAGTGACAATGCAGGTGGTAAATTGGTTAACAGACCAATAACAAAGAGAGTTCCAAACCTCTCTGCCAATAACAGCTAGTTTTCACTTTTCACCTCTTCACTCAGACCACTCCCAGACAGTCCTAGCAAAATTCTTGATTGAGAAATATTTTTTTGCTAAAAAAGCTATTTTTGTCCATTTTAAAAGTAGACTATTAAAGTACGGTACTTAATTATTACCCAGAAAGGATTTGGTATTGCTATAAAAACGGATGCATTGGGCCTTCAAGCCAAGATTAAATCTGAAACCTGAATCCCGGCCCTATCTGATTAATTACTGTGACAGAGAAGGTATCACTGTCTGAGCAAAAGAAAACAATGAAATGAAAGTGGCGGACACTCTCATCCATTATGGTCATGGCGGACCTTCATCAGACAGAGAAATAAAGAAGGAGAGAGGCACATAGTTTGTAGAAACAAAACAAAAAAAGAAACAAAGGTAGAAATGCATACAACACTGGTGGGTGATAAGTGATAAGTGATGAGTGATAAGTGATGAACCAAGAGGGGGACATTTCCTGTCTTTAGTCGGTTTGACTGTAAGCACATTGAGAGAAAATAAAACATGTCTAGGTAATCAATGAGAGCTATTCAGAGGAATCAACGCTAGCAGAAGGATGCGTTCCACAGTGCGCTATAGGCCTATTCTATGTTGTATGTCACACCTCCATATTAGACACCAGAGAACCTTTAGACTCAAATAACACCCTATTCCCTACGTAGTGCACTACTTTTGACTAGGGCTTTTATGGCACCCAGTGACCAGTGGAGGCTGCCGAGGGGAGAACGGTCATAATATTGGCTGGTAACAGTGCAAATAGAATGGCATCAAACACATTCTATTTGACACCGTTCCACATGTTCCGCTCCAGCCATTACCACGAGCCCGTTCTCCCCAATTAAGGTGGCACCAACCTCCTGTGCCAGTGAGTCATTAGTACACCCTTCTATTTCTTCCTCTGATGGTGGAAATGATAGGCCGTCTGCACTTTAGGAACTCTATGGTAACCATGTGTAGATTATATTTTGGGTAACTTATTGTTGGGTAACTTGTGAGAGATGTTTCAGGACTGTATATGTGTCAGGACTTGAGAGATACCTAATTTTGGCTTTAGAGTATATTAACCCATGCCTTCATTTGGTGTACAGGAGAGAATGTATTCAGACTGTTGGTATATTGAGATGATTTGAGAGGATGATGAAGCCAATGTGATTATTCTGTGGTGGCAATCATGATCAGACCTGGGTTCAAATACTTTTTGAAATATAATTTCAAATACATTAGCTAGGCTTGATTGAGCTTGCCTGGTGCAATGGAACCAATCGAATAGTTGGAAAACTGCAAACTCCGCCCACCTGGCACTCTAGACAGACTGAAGCAAACGCTAAGCAGCTGGTTTATAAGACAAAGATAAAGTCTTAAACTATAAACCATGTTGAATGGAGATTCTCCATTGAAAGTGCTTCTTAGTCCACAACAAGTCTTAATGTGTGTCCGGGAAACCGGTCCTTAAAGTATTTGAAAGATTTCAAATAGTATTTGAACCCAGGTATCATCATGATTATGTCATTATGGAGACATTGGTCATGTTCCTCTGCTCAGACGTAGCAGGTGTTGCTGATGCATTCCAGATCTTACAAAGCCTTGATAGGTATTTCACGTTCAGCTAACCACATGTTATAGCAATCTGTTGCCCAATGGCACAGTCAATGATGCGGCATGCAACCATGCAACGTCTGAGCAGGGGAACACGACCAGTGTTTCCATGATGATGATAATGATGATGTAAAGTTGATGAAGATGGATTGTGATGATGGATCAGACTTGGAAGGCTTTTTGAATTGTATTGTTTTGTTCTACTGAACAATGTGATCTCTCTGAGGCCTTGAAGACTGACTGTTTTGTTGCTATGAACTGTTAAAGGATAACTATATTTTGGTATTTGTCCATTGTTGATATAATCCCACAATGTTTTGTTTAAAAATGTATTACTTTCAACATACAGCATTTTGCATCATACCGTATTTTACATTTTTAAAAACATTTTTAGTAAATTATCAGACGCTCTTATCCAGAGCGACTTACAGTTAGTGAGTGTATACATTTTCATACTGGCCCCCCGTGGGAATCGAACCCACAACCCTGGCGTTGCAAGTGCCATGCTCTACCAACTGAGCTACACGGGGCCTCGTTATATGAAAGTTATTCTATTTTTATTTAAGTCATGCTGAGACCAAGGTCACTTTCACAGATGAGCCCTGAATACACATCATTATACACATCAATATACACATCAATACACACATCAATATACACAACACATTGTTATACACATCATTATACACATCATTATACATTAATAATACACTACACATCAATATACACATCATTATACATCAATATACAGAGATTATTCCATAAGTAAGGTGCAAAAAAACAAACTAAAAGCAGATGTACCTACTTCAGTGGAGAGCGAAGGGATCTCCAGAGTTATCCATCTCTGAGACCGGGTCTGGTGACACGTACGTCTGTAAGTTAACAATGAAGTAAGGTCCGGTGGAGGTTTCTGCTGGAGGGTTTTATAAACTAAAAGAGTGTAATGCATTGATCTACCAGACCTCAGAAAGGGCCAACCTCATTTCTGATACAGAATGCAGTGATGTGTACCGAACCTTTCACCCGTAATAAAGCGTAGTGCTCTATGATAAACTCTGTCCAATGACTTCAATTCAGTGGCAGCTGCATTCATATAGACAATATGACCATAGTCTAAATAATCAGTATGAATGTAAACTGATTTATTCGTTTTCTGCTATTTAATGAAAGGCATGGCTCCCCTATTTGGGTGTCATTAAGTTGGTAAGGGCTGCCCTACCAGAAATGTACATGTTAAAAACTTTTGGAAATACTTGGATTACACAATAACCTGTCTTACAGTAACACACATTTATTTATAACATGATAAAAATGCATTCTGCCCCGTCTTTGCTCTCACAAACAACAGAGTGTATTTACAGTTCCTAAATACATTTAAAATGTATTGGAAACTGGTTATGAAGTCATTTCACATGCAATGAAACATGTTAGAATTGCAAACAAAATGTTAATCTTGTGTGAAATGTGTGGCTATGAGTGTAAAACACTATTAGAGAAAGAGGAAGTATAGGCTTATGTGACAATACGTCCTCATTTAGGTTTAGTCATTTATCGAAGTATGGGGACCGTGCGTTTCACCATCGCTATTCTACTAACTCTCGTCCATCAAACAGGTAAGAGCATTTTCTAAGACATCTTTATAGTGATATTGATTACATTGATTAGACATATGCTACCAGTCAAAAGTTTGGACACACCTACTCTTTCAAGGGTTATTTTTACGACCTCAACCCACTTGGGATGGTTTGGGATGAGTCGGACTGCAGAGCGAAGGAAAAGCAGCCAACAAGTGCTCAGCATATGTGGGACCTCCATCAAGACTGTTGGAAAAGCATTCCAGGTGAAGCTGGTTGAGAGAATGCCAAGAGTGTGCAAAGCTGTCATCAAGGCAAAGGGTGGCTATTTGAAGAATCTAAAATATAACATATATTTTGATTTGTTTAACGCTTTTTTGGCTACTACATGATTCCAAATGTTATTTCATAGTTTTGATGTCTTCACTATTATTCTACAATGTAGAAAATAGTAAAAATAAAGAAAAACCCTTGAATGAGTAGGTGTGTCTAAACTTTTGACTGATACTGTATGTGTCTATAATCTGATTAGTAGGTACAGTAAGTAACAGGCAGCATCATTTGTACTGATTACTCTGCTTATAACCAGTCTAACCAGTGTACTGGTTGTCTAACCAGTCTAACCAGTGTTCTGGTTGTCTAACCAGTCTAACCAGTGTTCTGGTTGTCTAACCAGTCTAACCAGTGTTCTGGTTGTCTAACCAGTCTAACCAGTGTTCTGGTTGTCTAACCAGTCTTAACATGATCTAATGAAGTACTGAAGTTTTAAGTAATGTGATGTGTTGTGATGTGTTGATTTTTACAACATTCAAGTAATTCATAGAGACTTTTAAATTGAAAGTACAGTATGTAATTAACTGTAGGACACATTTTATAATAATAATAATACTGTAGTTTTAAACATATGTTTTGTAATACAACAATTAATGTGTAATACAAACATTTTGGGTTGTGATAGTATAATGTACTATTGTAAGAAAAAGTTCAGTGTCACATGAAAGTCAGTGACAGGAAACTACCCCACAACGCCATTTGAAGCATGGAACTTCGGACTACCGGAAATGCATAGCTCAACTCGTTTTTAGACATGTCTGTCAGTCGACTACAAATACTGTATGTGGGCTGAAAAATGCCCACTCTCTGAGCACCCAAGTTATCTATGCTTTTAGGCAGATTAGGTTATACTTCCTGTAGTTATCCTTCATCAAGTTGCTTTTACTGAATGGTTTCTGAAACTGAAGTGTGTATCATATCCTAGGTATTTATTGTCAAAGTATGATGATCTAAAAGCTGCTGACCTTTTGATGGGTTCATCTTGAAACCATTTAACAAATAGGGTGTATAGAGAAATTCCAGCCCAAACTACAAAGCATGCAAACAGTTTATTTTAGCAAATCGGGTCATTACGATGTGTCAGCCAGTTTGGCTATTTGCAAAAACAATCAATTTGCACACATTCCTTTAGGAGGTTGCGTTGCTAAATTCATATATCCTACTGCTCTATTTGTCACATTGTTTGATGGACTATTTCATCTTTTTTTACATGAAGTATTCTGTGTGTTTATTTCACAGAGTCCAGCTCTGTGTTTGTGCTGAAGGGACAGGATGTTCGTCTGGATGTCCAGGGAAGTGTTCAACTGAAAAAGGATTTTGATTTGCTATTTTGGAAGTTTAAAACATCAGTCAATGTTGTAAAGTATCCCCCAAAAGTAGCCTTTTTAGGGTACGAAGGGAGGGCTGAATTAAGTGAGGGAAACTTCTCTCTGCTATTGAAGAACCTTCAGGAAGGAGACAGTGGACCGTATGAAGCAGTAGTGTCTGATATCAAAGACTACACTGTTGCTAAATACATCATTGAAGTCCAAGGTATGGTTGACAGTTTTTCTATTTTATTATACAGTGACACAGTTACAGTATCAATCAATAGAGCTAAACATGGTGTTATAGGTTAAAGGCTAATTCTTTAGATGCATTGGTACTCTAGCTCATGTACTCAGGTTAATATACGAACGATAATGGGTTTCTATGTGTTTTCAGAGAGAGTTGAGCCTCCAGTACTGACAGTGGACCCTGTCTCCACCAAGAGTGACCCCTGTAATGCGACTGTGACCTGCAGAGGCCAGAACACCTCTGTCACCTCCATCTGTAACAACAGCACCTGCTCTCAGGTGGGAGGAGAGAGTAGAGGGGCTGAGACCTCCACTGTCCCCCTGCTCTCTGTCTATGTGGCAGGGGGTTCCATCATCTGTAACCACAGCAACCAAGTCAGCTGGGCCAACGACACCAAGGAGATCGAAACGATTTGTGTATCTAAATCTGGTAGGACATTCACATGCATGCACACACACACACACACACACACACACACACACACACACACACACACACACACTAAATTAGACTAGATGAGATTTGATATGCTATGTTGACGTTGAGATTTTGATGTCACTGTATTTTCACAAAGCGGACCACAACTACTCTGTCACAGTCGTCATCATCATCATCATCTTCATCATCATCTTCACCTTGGTTGGATGTGCCCTTTTTTATTGGCGAAAGCCAAATAAAGGTGAAGTCACAGTTCCTGCTGCAGGACCACTCTTATTACAGAAACCTTATTATATTAATTAAGCTACTGTGAATACCGTAGATAACAGGCTGTAATGATTTCACATTATATATATACAGTGAAAGAGAAACAAATATTTGATCCCCTGCTGATTTTGTACGTTTGCCCACTGACAAAGAAATAATCAGTCTATAATTTTAATGGTAGGTTTATTTGAACAGTGAGAGACAAAATAACAAACCAAAAATCCAGAAAAACGCATGTCAAAAATGTTATAAATTGATTTGCATTTTAATGAGGGAAATAAGTATTTGACCCCTCTGCAAAACATGACTTAATACTTGTTGGCAAAACCCTAGGCCACTCCAGGACCTTAATATGCTTCTTCTTGAGCCACTCCTTTGTTGCCTTGGCCGTGTGTTTTGGGTCATTGTCATGCTGGAATACCCATTCACGACCCATTTTCAATGCCCTGGCTGAGGGAAGAAGGTTCTAACCCAAGATTTGACGGTACATGGCCCCGTCCATCGTCCCTTTGATGCGGTGAAGTTGTCCTGTCCCCTTAGCAGAAAAATACCCCCAAAGCATAATGTTTCCACCTCCATGTTTGACGGTGGGGATGGTGTTCTTGGGGTCATAGGCAGCATTCCTCCTCCTCCAAACACGGCGAGTTGAGTTGATGCCAAAGAGCTCGATTTTGGTCTCATCTGACCACAACACTTTCACCCAGTTCTCCTCTGAATCATTCAGATGTTCATTGGCAAACTTCAGACGGCCCTGTATATGTGCTTTCTTGAGCAGGGGGACCTTGCGGGCGCTGCAGGATTTCAGTCCTTCACGGCGTAGTGTGTTACCAATTGTTTTCTTGGTGACTATGGTCCCAGCTGCCTTGAGATCATTGACAAGATCCTCCCGTGTAGTTCTGGGCTGATTCCTCACCGTTCTCATGATCATTGCAACTTCACGAGGTGAGATCTTGCATGGAGCCCCAGGCCGAAGGAGATTGACAGTTCTTTTGTGTTTCTTCCATTTGCGAATAATCGCACCAACTGTTGTCACCTTCTCACCAAGCTGCTTGGCGATGGTCTTGTAGCCCATTCCGGCCTTGTGTAGGTCTACAATCTTGTCCCTGACATCCTTGGAGAGCTCTTTGGTCTTGGCCATGGTGGAGAGTTTGGAATCTGGTTGATTGATTGCTTCTGTGGACAGGTGTCTTTTATACAGCTAACAAGCTGAGATAAGGAGCACTCCCTTTAAGAGTGTGCTCCTAATCTCAGCTCATTACCTGTATAAAAGACACATGGGAGCCAGAAATCTTTCTGATTGAGAGGGGGTCAAATACTTATTTCCCTCATTAAAATGCAAATCAATTTATAACATTTTTGACATGCGTTTTTCTGGATTTTTTTGTTGTTATTCTGTCTCTCACTGTTCAAATAAGCCTACCATTAAAATTATAGACTGATCATTTCTTTGACAGTGGGCAAACTTACAACATCAGCAGAGGATCAAATATTTTTTCCCTCACTGTATATATATATATATATATATATATATATATATATATATATATATATATATATATACAGTACCAGTTAAAAGTTTGGACACCAACTCATTCAAGGGTTTTTCCTTATTTGTACTATTTTCTACATTGCAAACAATAGTGAAGACATCAAAACTATGAAATAACAAAAATGGAATCATGTAGTAACCAAAAAAGTGTTAAACAAATCAAAATATATTTTAGATTTTAGATTCTTCAAAGTAGCCACCCTTTGCCTTGATTACAGCTTTGCACACTCTCTGCATTCTCTCAACCAGTTTCATGAGGTAATAACCTGGAATGCGTTTCAATTAGCAGGTGTGCCTTCTTTAAAGTTAATTTGTGGAATTTCTTTCCTTCTTAATGTGTTTGAGCCAATCAGTTGTGTTGTGACAAGGTAGGGGTGGTATACAGAAGATAGGCCTATTTGGTAAAAGACCAAGTCCATATTACGGCAAGAACAGCTCAAATAAGCAAAGAGAAACGACAGTCCATCATTACTTTAAGACATGAAGGTCAGTCAATACGGAAAATGTCAAGAACTTTGAAAGTTTCTTCAAGTGCAGTCGCAGAAACCATCAAGCGCTATGATGAAAGTGTCTCTCATGAGGACCGCCACAGGAAAGAAAGACCCAGAGATACCTCTGCTGCAGAGGATAAATTCATTAGAATAACTACACCTCAGATTGCAGCCCAAATAAATGCTTCACAGAGTTCAAGTAACAGACACATCTCAACATCAAATGTTCAGAGGTTCAGGCCTTCATGGTTGAATTGCTGCAAAGAAACCACTACTAAAGGACACCACTAATAAGAAGAGACTTGCTTGGGCCAAGAAACACGAGTAATGAACCTTAGACCCATGGAAATCTGTCCTTTGGTCTGATGAGTCCAAATTTGAGATTTTTGGTTCCAACCGCCGTGTCTTTGTGAGATGCAGAGTAGGTGAACAAATTATCTCCACATGTGTGGTTCCCACCGTTAAACATGGAGGAGGAGTTGTGATGGTGTGGGGGTGCTTTGCTGGTGACACTGTAGGTGATTTATTTAGAATTCAAGGCACACTTAACCAGCATGGCTACCACTGCATTCTGCAGCAATAAGCCATCCCATCTGGTTTGCGCATAGTGGGACTATCATTTGTATTTCAACAGGACAATGACCCAACACACACCTCAAGGCTGTGTAAGGGCTATTTGACCAAGGAGAGTGATGGAGTGCTGCATCAGATGACCTGGCCTCCACAATCGCCCGACCTCAACCCAATTGAGATGGTTTGGGATGAATTGGACCGCAGAGTGAAGGAAAACTAGCCAACAAGTGCTCAGCATATGTGGGAACTCCTTCAAGACTGTTGGAAAAGCATTCCAGGTGAAGCTGGTTGAGAGAATGACAAGAGTGTGCAAAGCTATCATCAAGGCAAAGGGTGGCTACTTTGAAGAATCTCAAATATATTTTGATTTGTTTAATTTTTGGGTTACTACATGATTCCATATGTGTTATTTCATAGTTTTGATGTCTTCACTTTTATTCTATAATGTAGAAAATAGTAAATACACTGGAATGAGTAGGTGTGTCCAAACTTTTGACTGGTCCCGTATATATACACTCACAGTGAATCTTTATTGGATTTATGTGGTTTGTTTATAGGTGGCAAAAGGGAAATTAAGAACACAGATTATGCTACAGTTGGGGTAAGATCCATCAGATATTTAACATCACTGATACTGTGTCGTTGTGGATGACATGTAAAAAATGCAGTTAATGGAAAATTGATGAAACCTGAATTACCGATAAACTCATGTTCATTTCTTATATTACTTATATTGTAGAGCATTTAACAGTCACTGATACATTTTTAATTTATTGATTTGAGGTCATTAAAGACCTTGTTTTATACCTGGGTTAGCATTCACAAATGTATAGTGAAGTTGTTGCTGTATGTTTTTATTCTCCAGACTCCAGATAACAGTCAAGCAGGTGGTGAAGAGCAGGTGTCTCCAGGTGAAGGTCTAGCGTCACTCACCATCTACAGTGAGGCAGGAGACCCCCATCTCCAGCCTGTGAACCACCCCATGACCTTCATCAAATTCAGTGTTGTAACCAAATAATGTCTCATAATTTGTTTTACAGATTCATCTTGTAAGGGATCGGGGGTTGGCTGGGTCTAGACAGAGTCTGACACTTCCCCGATCTACAGAGAGGGGGAGTCATCAGACTCGATCTGGTTCACCTGAGTTCTGAGCACACCTGTCCATAATTAGGGTAGGATATAAGGTGTGCTCAGAGGTTCAGTCGGTGCGAGGTATTGTTCCTTTGTGACTTGCTAAGCGTTTTGTTCCGAAAAAGAGAGAGAGAGAGAGAGAGAGAGAGAGAGAGAGAGAGAGAGAGAGAGAGAGAGAGAGAGAGAGAGAGAGAGAGAGAGAGAGAGAGAGAGAGTTTGTTGTTTTTGATTACCCGTGTATCCGACCTGTGCCTTGTTGTTTGACTTCCCGAATTGCTTAATCCTCTACTTGTCTACCCCAGTGATTACCGTTCTCTGATCCTGTGCCTGTGACCTCGACTACGACTAAGCCCGCTCCTTTGGTACCTCTGCCTGTCTATGCCTGGCCCGGTTTTGACCACAGCCCGCCCGACCACGATTAAGCTATTCCCTTGTCTGTACTCTAATAAAGCATCGCTATTCTGCGATTGGATCTTACCACTCTGTCCGAGTATTCATTACACATCTTATGTTTTGAGATAGTAGATAACAGTTTAATACTAAAATATAAATGAGTATGAATAATTTACATCAAATAAAACTAATTTCAGTAATGTGCATTGACATAAACAATGAAAACACTGTTGGAGTTTGTGTTGCAGAGATGCACTTGGAAAGGAATAAATACACAAGATGGGTTGAATAAATATATATATGTATTTTAGACATGTATTTTTTATTTATTTTTTAATAAAGAATTTCACATGAAAACAAACAAAACAAACAATGAAATCTCGACCTCCATCCCTATATTGTCACAAAAATCACAATAAAAATCCAGCTCCACCGCCAGCTCTGGATCGCACTGCACACCAGTGGAACCAGTGCTGGCAGAAGTCACAGCACACCCATGGCACCTCGGATCTACACTCCTGAGGGGAGCTTGCACGCTCCCCGCAGCAAGCTCAGCAGGGGATGTCTTCTTTTATAAAAAAAGTAATAATAATAATCAAATTGATTAACATGGTTTTGCAAAATGTAGAAGTTCTACAACAACAATAGTAATTTATACAACAGAGAGAGAAAAACAGATTATGAAGTACCTGAGAGTGGTGTCATGGGTGGCGTGACAGAGGTGGCCGGTGGAGCTTTTCTCTTCCTTTTCTGTTCTGCAGTTTGAGAAAAAGTCGTGTTAGACAGAGCATGTTTCATGAAAACCCTTTTCAACTTTTTTACATCAATACCTCTGGAGGAAGCTGCAGAAGTTTTGGAGGTGGACATGACTTGAGGGCTGGTGCTATGGACTGTAGATATGTAAAGAGAGAAAAACATTGCAGTTTTATAAAACAGATAAAAGTATTTTTTTCGTAATTTAACATGTGTTTACCTGTGGAGGTGGCTATATTCACATTGCAGGGGGCCAGGGACACCAGATGAGGCTGCTATGGTGGTGTGACCAGGGGAGACGGAGGAGGCAGTTGGTCCAGAGGAGGCCGCGTTGGTGGTGACAGACAGGGGGGGTGGTGTGCATCGTGGTGGTGGTGGACAAAACCGCCAACAATGGCTTGGAGGAGCTGGTGTTTGTAATGGTGGGGTTGAGGGGCCGACGATGGTGTGGCCGGGAAAGTAGGCACGTGGCCTTCTTCTGCAGCTGGGGACTCTGGCGGCTCCTACAGGTGTTGCACACTGGGAGGCACTGGCAGTGTTGATGCAGCTGTCAGGAGTGGTTCCAGTGGGGGTCCAGCAGAGGCGATGGCGTCAATGGTCTCATCCATGGCATCCCTCTCCTGTGCCCTCTGTGTTCTGAGGGCTGACGAGGCTCTTTCTCCTCTGCCTCTGCCCTCTCCTTCTCACCCCTCTCCTGACACTGGGGCGTGTATTCCACCCCGGTGAGGCATGTGGCGACCACAGGGAGTCTTCTGTATCGGTCCAGCCGATACTTCAGGACAGTAAGGATGTGCCCCAGGACCTTTGCTATCAGCCCCCCCTCTATTAGGGGGTGCTCTTCTAGAGCTAGGGCTGGGACTGGAGCAGGGGCTGAGGGTCCTCCTGTGGTCGCTGGGCAGGAGGTGCTGATGGACGGCACAGTGCTGCTGGTTCCAGGAGAGGCGGTGGTGGGACTCGGTAGGGACCGAGACAACATTAAACAGGACCCTTCAATGGCTGAAGGGTCAAAAGGGAAGAGGCCACACTTCTTAAACCCTTCCACCACATTGCGCATGTCCTTGCAGCGCTGGTACGGGTAGCTGAATACTCTGGCAAATTCTGATTTGTTTACCATGTAGGAGTGGTCAAAATGGCTAAGGTCTACAGCTACCTTGGAGAACTCAGCCTTTAAAGGGCCAAAGTATGCCACTTCCTGCGGCTGCAGGACATGGGTGCAGTGTGGTGGAAGACAAATAAGTATAACCCCTTCCCTTAGTGCCGCCGCGAGCACCTCCGGGTCCATGTGGCTCTTGTGCCCATCGAAGAGAAGAAGGCGCTCCTTCACTGCATGCTTAATGAAGTGCTAAAACCACTTCCTGAACAGGTCCCCGTCAATGTAGCCACTGTTTGACCGTCCATACAAGGCTTGGGGGGGCCTCCCAGTGTGTAGTGGCCACCAGGGAAACACTCGGGGTAGATGATAAATGGGGGGACGTCCTCCCCAGCTGAGTTGAAGCAGGCCAGCACTGTGATGTGCTCCTTGGTCCCCGGAGCCTGCTGGTACACGTGTTTTGCGCCCCGGGGAGCCAGCACTTTGTGCCTGCTCTGGTCGCTACGAAACCCAGACTCATCGCAGTTATAGATTTGTCTGGGTTTCTCCCTCAACCCACTCTCCTCCAAGTGCTTCTCATAAGAAGTGAAGAAGGTGTCCATCGTCAGACGTGTGGCACACTCAGCTCTCCCCCTGTCCAGGGTGTCTGGCCTCCTCATGCTCAGGTTCTTGTGCCTCCTCCTGAACATTTCCCACCACCTCTTCCCCAGTGGTGGGATTGTCTCCCCTGGGTGCCGAAACCTACAATAGAATAGAATATATAATTGTCCATCCAGGATGAATATGTTTGTTTTGGCATCACCTTACACATCCACATTTACATCACACACATAGAGAACAGTCAGTCTAGCATTCTACATACATAAACACATAGAACACCAAATACCAGTGTATTTTGTCCGCGTAATTCTTCAGCCTCTGTCTGGTGAAGGGGAACCCATGGCTGGCGCGGTAGATAAAGTACTGCACCAGATAATTTTCAAGCAATGTGGGTGGTCCACTGCGACAACCATGGGTCACCCGGCCACTCAGCTTGTCTGCCAGAGTCTGCCGAGGTATACCATGCACCTGGTAATCTCCTAAAAACAAAAGATGTCTAACCTTGGCAGCCTGGCGAATAGCCATCCCTGCCCCGCAGTCCTCCATGGCATGGAACATGTCCACCTCACTCCACTGCTTCCACTTGACTTTCTCCATGCTGTGGTGGTAAATACATGTAGCTAAATAACTTGGCATACTATACACATTTTAGAAAGGTAACTCAATCTGAATGTGTATAAACATTTACATTTCAAAGCTAAGGCATTGAAAGGTGATGATGAAAGTTTCCACGATAACTGAAAGTGTACCCACGTTTTTTGTTTGATGTTATCTGTAATAAAAATTATTGTCCCATGTAGTTTAATATTGATGCATACATTGTAACATTTGACTAAATACAGCCTCTATGTAGCTGTTGTAAGATGAAACATAGCCAACAGTGATAGGTGTCAAAAGGTTAATGGTTCAAAGTTCAGAGGACTCCAATTTTGATACGGTAAAGCTTGACAACATTCAGCTGTTTTCGTGATATGTATTATCTAATGCTTACAATATCTTTCCTTTTTGCTTCTATCAACATTTAGCAACGTTAGAAAATCCGTTAGCTATATTTCAGAGGTAAAAAGTTGGATATTAAATGATGTGTGGTCTGTCGTTCAGTCGAATTTTACAATATACAGCATGTCCCACAAAATGTGTATGTATATAACTTTTTTGAAAACTCTCAAAACCGAACTTAACTTACATAAATTGCAATGAAAATCAGTGGTCAGCTAGCTAGAAGGGTGTCTTTAGTCGCAAAACTTACCGTTATTTTCCAGTCCATTTAAATGTTTGTCACACCCTGGCTCTGGGACTCTATATGTTGAGCCAGGGTGTGTTCATTCTATGTGTTAGATTTCTATGTTGGTAGGTCTAGTTGTGTTTACTTCTATGTTGGCTAGAGTGACTCCCAATCAGAGGCAACGAGTGTCAGCTGTCGTTGGTTGTCTCTGATTGGGAGCCATATTTAAACTGTCTGTTTTCCCTTTGTGTTTATGGGTTCTTGTTCCGTGTTGGTCATTGTTACCGTGGACTTCACGAGTCGTTTCTTGTTTAGTTGATTGTTGTCTATTATCACTAAAGATAATAAAGTTAACCATGTTCGTTCATCACGCTGCGCCTTGGTCTATTCAATACGACGATCGTGACAGAAGAACCCACCATAAAAGGACCAAGCAGCGTGTCCAGGGGCAGATCTTGGACTGGACATGGGAGGAAGCGCCGGGAAAGGAGATGGAGAGGTTGGCGATGGCCCAGGTGGGCAAATCGTGGTCCTGGGAGGACATGCTCGGGGGCAAGGGACCTTGGGGTAGGATTAAGGCCCTGGCGAGAGAGGAGCAGCGGCGTCAGCAGTGTCAACGTCGGACAGGCGAGAGGCAACCCCAGAAAATTTTTAGGGGGGGGCACACGGCATGGGCGGCTGGGCAGCAGGAGGCTGCCACAGGGCGATTTGGAGAGGAGGCCACCGGGTTAGGGTGGCCAGAAGGCAGGTTGGCGGAGCCTGGATGGAGAGCGGAACCAACTTCCCGTACTCAGGCATGGCAGCATGGGACGGGGCAGGTTCCGCGGTATGCGGAGCGGCGTACTGTGCCACGAGTGGTCCGGCATAGTCCTGTACGTCCTGTGCGAGCACCCCGCACGTGTCGTGCGAAGGGGGGTATGCAGCCAGGACGGAGTGTGCCGGCTCAACGCTTGTGGTCTCCAATGCCTCTCCGCGGTCCCGGATATCCTGCTCCAGTGTCACGTGCTGTTATGCCAGTACGGGTACACAGCCCTGTACGTCCTGTGCGGATGCCTCACACAGAGTGTGTGAGGGTAGGCATTCAGCCAGGACGGGTTGTGGCCGCTCTTCACTCCAGGTCTCCTATCCGTCTCCACAGCCCGGTTCGGCCTGTCCCTGCTCCACGCACCAAGCCTACGGTGTGCGTCGCCAGCCCGGTCCGGCCTGTCCCTGCTCCACGCACCAAGCCTACGGTGTGCGTCGCCAGCCCGGTCTGGCCTGTCCCTGCTCCTCGCACCAAGCATACGGTGTGCGTCGCCAGCCCGGTCCGGCCTGTTCCTGCTCCACGCACCAAGCCTACGGTGTGCGTCGCCAGCCCAGCCCGGCCTGTCCCTGCTCCACGCACCAAGCCTACGGTGTGCGTCGTCAGCCTGGTAAGGCCCGTTCCTCCTCCACGCACCAAGCCAGGGGTGCGAGTCGTCAGCCTGGTAAGGCCCGTTCCTCCTCCACGCACCAAGCCAGGGGTGCGCGTCGTCAGCCTGGTAAGGCCCGTTCCTCCTCCACGCACCAAGCCAGGGGTGCGCGTCGTCAGTCCAGCACAACCCGTGCCTGGGCACCGGTGTCTGGTAATGTACCGGTCAACTGCTCCACTACGGAGCTGAAGCTAACCGCTCCTGCTAAGTCCAGTTCAGCTCCAGCCAGCGGGGCCAGACTGGACCAGGGGCGCTATGGGGGGTTTATTGGAGGGTGGTGGGCAAGGCCGGAGCCAGAACCGCCGCCGAGGAGGTATGCCCACCCAGCCCTCCCCTGTTTTGTTCAAGTTGAGGCGCGGTCGCAGTCCGCGCCTTTAGGGGGGGGTACTGTCACACCCTGGCTCTGGGACTCTATATGTTGAGCCAGGGTGTGTTCATTCTATGTGTTAGATTTCTATGTTGGTAGGTCTAGTTGTGTTTACTTCTATGTTGGCTAGAGTGACTCCCAATCAGAGGCAACGAGTGTCAGCTGTCGTTGGTTGTCTCTGATTGGGAGCCATATTTAAACTGTCTGTTTTCCCTTTGTGTTTATGGGTTCTTGTTCCGTGTTGGTCATTGTTACCGTGGACTTCACGAGTCGTTTCTTGTTTTGTTGATTGTTGTCTATTATCACTAAAGATAATAAAGTTAACCATGTTTGTTCATCACGCTGCGCCTTGGTCTATTCAATACGACGATCGTGACAATGTTGAACTCAAGATGATTTAGTCCTCCAGTTAGGATGGTGTCCGATGTTGGGGGAAAATTAGCTAGTATTTCCTGAACTTTTGGAAAACATAACAGACATTTCATCCGATAGGATGAATCCTTCATTCCGAGAAAATAAAACATTTATTTTAGATACAGCCAAGGATGTTCATCCTCATCAGGATGTGGTGGTAGAGCGATGTCGGACATGATTGTGTGATTTCGGACATGCTTGGGCAAAGTGCTACTGAGGGGATGACTTTTTTGCACTTTAGGACCCTTGGATTTGCCCAAATTGATGAGGATTGGATCAAATCTGCATGTGTTCACCTGCTGCATTGCAAAACAAGTTCACACGAGCCAACTCGCTGATGTTGCTTGCATCTTTTTTCCAACATGGTTCATTTTTTTCTTCCAGCTTCAGATTGATTTGATTTTGTAGCAAGTAACGAAGGTGTCAGGGGAAATGTATCGGAGTAAAAGTATACTTTTTTATTTTTTATGTAGTGAAGTAAATAAATAATGTGCAGATATTCTACAATCCAGGTGTGCAAAGCTCTTATAGACTTACCCAGAAAGACTCACAGCTGTAATCGCTACCAAATGTGCTTCAACAAAGTATTGACTCAGGAGTGTGAATACTTCTGTAAATTAATATTTAATTTTCAATAAATTTGCAAACATGCTTTCACTTTGTCATGTTGTATTTTTATATGTTAGCAGACACTGTTATCCAGAACGACTTACAGAAGCAATTGGGTTTAAATGCCTTGTTCAAGTGCACAAATGTTTTTAACCTAGTCAGCTCAGGGATTCGACCCAGCAACCTTTCAGATACTGGCCCAACGCTCTTAACCACTAGGCTACCCTGAATTTAGCCTTCAAAAAAACAAAATGTGGAATAAGTCAAGGGGTATGAATACTTTTGGAATATACTGTAACAGTGAAAAACTTACCTTGGACTACCAACAAGTATGCGGAAACATTTCAGTCTTCTGCAGAATAAGGTCCAGTGAGTTTTCCCTCCCTAAACTCAAGCCTCCCTTTTTACTTACAATAAAAGGTTGGATTTTTCTCTGATTTTTTCGATTCATTGCGTTATTTTAGTATATAAAATCCACTTTAAATAATCAAACACGGGCAGATCATTTGTGCTTTTATGAATTTTTACAATAAAGCCAATTTTGACTTTGCAGCTGTGCTATCTAAGGTGAAATCTCATGCCAATAAAAGTCCACCTACCAAAAACACAGTGCTTAACCGTGAAATAAATAGAGAGAAAACTTCATGTGAAAATGTAAGATGGAATACATCAAGCAGTTTCACAATAACAAGTATCACAATAATAATGGTAAGAAATTACAGCTCAGTTTGATTTAAAGCAAATTTTGTATTTTGTGTCGTAAAACACTTTTTTTTCCTCATTTTTTGTGTTGCGAACAGTTGTATATCAAGCCGGTTTTTGTTGTTGTCGTAGACTACATAATGTATTCATATAGACATAGGATACACAGATGACTACTTGATGATGCTATGCAGGTCAGCAATCCAAACCCCAAAAGGAGACATTTTCAACTTCATGGTGTTAAGATGGTGCTCCAATGAATATGATTGGTAGACGGACAGATATAAGGTAACCAAGAGGATATCGTGTGAAAAGTCTGTTTGCTTGTGTCTGTTTCCTGTTGTCCTAAATTGTCCTAAATTAAACAAACCTTGCTAACACTTTACTTAAAGCCTGCAGATATACAGTAATGCTTTATAATGTGTTATAAGCATGTATACATTTGATGTATTTTAATAAGGCTAGTAATAAGTTATTTATTGTATCACAATATTTTTTTTAAATGAGACGTTTTGATTTGTTATAGTCAGGTTTATTTGAGGGTGAATTACAGTATACAGACAATTTTTTTTATTGATTTAGAGGACTATGAAGACATGGATGAAGGGGTTCATTGAAGCAGTTCAGGATGAATGGATTGAAGCGAGTGGAAAGTGTAGGTTCTTTAGAATTTGGTTAGTGGGAAGTAGAAGCAGAGAACAAAGGAACAGTTTTCAAACAATGTGTGCTTTAGTATTTTTTCTTTGCCAACTGTGGTCTAAACAGGATATACGCAATATATATCCATTACTTATTCTTTTGGAGCGCAATGTTACGTTTTTAATGCATGGTTTTCTCAATAAAACACAGCAAGGAAGTTCCAGACATCAATCCATGTTCATAGTTAATAGCGCCATCCTTTATCAGTTCGTCCATTTCCATTTACTTTAAAAATTATGCTAATTAAAATCAAACATACAATAAACTAAAAGGGGCACAGGAAGTGGTGCAGCCCAGGAGGCAGGCAGATCCACCACGCACCCTATTGCCTATGTATTGCATAACTTTTGACCAGAGCCCTAAGGGCCCTGGTACGGTACTGCACTATGTAAGGAATAGTATGCCATTTGGGACGCACATAGAAGTGCGGGAATGGATCTCTCTCTCTCTCTCTCTCTCTCTCTCTCTCTCTCTCTCTCTCTCTCTCTCTCTCTCTCTCTCTCTCTCTCTCTCTCTCTCTCTCTCTCTCTCTCTCTCTCTCTCTCTCTCTCTCTCTCTCTCTCTCTCTCTCTCTCTCTCTCTCTCTCTCTCTCTCTCTCTCTCTCTCTCTCTCTCTCGCTCCTTTTCAAAACATCTTGCCCACAGAGTTACCGTGGAGGAGGAGGTGGGAGTGGGGTGGCACTGACCCAGAGAAGATCAAATCAAATCAAATTATATTTGTCACATGCGCCGAATACAACAGGTGTAGACCTTACAGTGAAATGCCGTTTTTTAAAAACAGTAGCGAGGCTATATACAGGGGGTACCGGTACAGAGTCAGTGTGCGGGGGCACAGGTTAGTTGAGGTAATTGAGGTAATATGTACATGTAGGTAGAGTTAAAGTGACTATGCATAGATAATAAACAGAGACTAGCAGCAGCATAAAAGGTAGCCATTTGTCCGGGTAGCCATTTGATTAGCTGTTCAGGAGTCTTATGGCTTGGGGGTAGAAGCTGTTAAGAAGCCTTTTGGACATAGACGTGGTGCTCCAGTACCGCTTGCCGTGCGGTAGCAGAGAGAACAGTCTATGACTAGGGTGACTGGAATCTTTGACAATTTTTAGGGCCTTACTCTGACACCGCCTGGTATAGATGTCCTGGACGGCAGGAAGCTTGGCCCCAGTGATGTACTGGGCCGTACGCACTACCCTCTGTAGTGCCTTGCGGTCGAAGGCCGTGCAGTTGCCATACCAGGCAGTGATGCAACCAGTCAGGATGCTTTCGATGGTGCAGCTGTAGAACCTTTTGAGGATCTGAGGACCCATGCCAAATATTTTCAGTCTGCTGAGGGGGAATAGGCTTTGTCGTGCCCTCTTCACGACTGTCTTGGTGTGTTTGGACCATGATAGTTTGTTGTTGATGTCGACACCATGGAACTTGAAGCTCTCAACATGCTCCAATACAGCCCCGTCGATGAGAAGGCGGGCATGCTCGGTCCTCCTTTCCCTGTAGTCCACAATCCTCCTTTGTCTTCATCACGTTGAGGGAGAAGCAGTTATCCTGGCACCACATGGCCAGGTGTCTGACCTCCTCCCTATAGGCTGTCTCATCGTTGTCGTTGATCAGGCCTACCACGGTTGTGTCATCGGCAAACTTAATGATGGTGCTGGAGTCGTGCCTGGCCATGCAGTCAAGGATGAACAGGGAGTACAGGAGGGGATTGAGCACGCACCCCTGAGGGGCCCCCGTGTTGAGGATCAGCGTGGCAGATGTGTTGTTACCTACCCTTACCACCTGGGGGCAGCACGTCAGGAAGTCCAGGATCCAGTTGCAGAGGGAGGTGTTTAGTCCCAGGGTCCTTAGCTTAGTGATGAGCTTTGAGGGCACTATGGTGTTGAACTCTGAGCTGTAGTCAATGAATAACATTCTCACGTACACTACCGTTCAAATGTTTTAGAACACCAACTCATTCAAGGGTTTTTCTTTATTTTTACTATGTTCTATATTGTAGAATAATAGTGAAGACATCAAAACTATGAGATAGCACAAATGGAATCATGCAGTAACCAAAGAAGTGTTAAACAAATCAAAACATATTTTATATTTGAGATTCTTCAAATAGCCACACTTTGCCTTGATGACAGCGTTGCACTATCTTGGCTTCCATATGTGTTATTTCATAGTTTTGATGTCTTCACTATTATTATACAATGTAGAACATAGTAAAAAATAAAGAAAAACCCTGGAATGAGTAGGTGTTCTAAAACTTTTGATCGGTAGTGTAGGTGTTCCTTTTGTCTAGGTGGGAAAGGGCAGTGTGGAGTGCAATAGAGATTGCATAATCTGTGGATCTGTTTGGGGCGGTATGCAAATTGGAGTGGGTCTAGGGTTTCTGGGATAATGGTGTTGATGTGAGCCATGACCAGCCTTTCAGAGCACTTCATGGTTACAGATGTGCATGCTACGGGTCTGTAGTCATTTAGGCAGGTTACCTTAGCGTCCTTGGGCACAGGGACTGTGGTGGACTGCTTGAAACATGTTGGTATTACAGACTCAGTCAGGGATATGTTGAAAATGTCAGTGAAGACACTTGCCAGTTGGTCAGCGCATGCTCGGAGTACACGTCCTGGTAATCCATTTGGCCCTTGCGGCCTGGTGAATGTTGACCTGTTTATAGGTCTTACTCACATCAGTTACGGAGAGCTTGATCACACAGTCGTCCGGAACAGCTGATGCTCTCATGCATGCTTCAGTGTTGCTTGCCTCGAAGCGAGCATAGAAGTAATTTAGCTCGTCTGGTAGGCTCGTGTCACTGAGCAGCTCGCGGCTGTGCTTCCCTTTGTAGTCTGTATTAGTTTGCAAGCCCTGCCACATCTGACGAGCATCGGAGCTGGTGTAGTATGATTCAGTCTTAGTCCTGTATTGACACTTTGCCTGTTTGATGGTTAGTTGGAGGGCATAGCGGGATTTCGAATAAGCGTCCGGGTTAGAGTCCCGCTCCATGAAAGCGGCAGATCTACCGTTTAGCTCAGTGTGGATGTTGCCTGTAATCTTTGGCTTCTGGTTGGGGTATGTACGGTCACTGTGGGGACGACGTCATCGATGCACTTATTGATAAAGCCAGTGACTGATGTGGTGTACTCCTCAATGCCATCGGAAGAATCCTGGAACATATTCCAGTATGTGCTAGCAAAACGAGGGAGAGCTTTGTACGCGTCTCTGTGTGTGGAGTAAAGGTGGTCTACAGTTTTTTTCCTCTGTTTGCACATTTAACGTGCTGGTAGAAATTAGGTAAAACTGAATTAAGTTTCCCTGCGTTAAAGTCCCAGGCGACTAGGAGCGCCGCCTCTGGATGAGCATTTTCCTGTTTGCTTATGGCCTCATACAGCTCATTGTGGTCTTAGTTCCAGCATCGGTTTGTGGTGTTAAATAGACAGCTACAAAAAATATAGATCCGATTGGAGCAGAGTTACAGGGAGAGAAGAGAGTCAGAGACACAAACAGTAGACCTGGGTTCAAATACAATTTGAAATCATCTGATATGTGCTTGATTGAGCTTGCCTGGTTTAAGGGAACCAAAAGAATAGTCCTGATATGGTAAACGCCATCCATTTCGCACTTCAGGCAGACTAAAGCAAACGCTCAAAAGTATTTGAACGATTTTAAATAGTATTTGAACCCAGGTCTTGAATACAATGGATTCTAAGCAGGGTCTGTTACATTGTGTTTTGGTTGGGGACGGGGGAGGCCATTGAAAGGCCCTGAATGCTTAGAATGTATCCCAAATGGCACCCTATTCCCTTTATAGAGCTTCATGGTCCCTGGTCAAAAGTAGTGCACTATACAGGAAATAGGGTGCCATTTGAGTGGGCGGCAGGTAGCTTAGTGGTTAAGAGTGTTGTGCCAGTAACCGAAAGGTCGCTGGTTCTAATCCCAGAGCCGACTAGGTGAAACATCTGTCAATGTGCCCTTAAGCAAGGCACTTAACCCTAATTGCTCCTGTAAATCACTCTGGATAAGAGCGTCTGTAAAATGATTTGAGACAGACATTAGTGTTTGTACTGAAGCAGCTTCACAGTCGTCCATTCATACTCTGTACAAATATATAACAATAGATTTCATGATTCTTTTCTTATTGGTACATGCCAAAAGTACTGTAGAACAGGGGTTTTCAAACTGTTCTTGCCGAGGGACCCCCGCCCAGGCAAACCGGCGACCCAGGGACCCCATCATGTTTGCAACAAAAAGAAAGTCACATCTTGTCTTATCATCAATTGAACGATAATGGCAAGGAAAAGTAATAAAACAATTTAATGAATAGATTTGATAGATAATAATATGCCATTTAGCAGACGCTTTTATCCAAAGCGACTTACAGTCATGCGTGCATACATTTTTTGTGTATGGGTGGTCCCGGGAATCGAACCCACTACCTTGGCGTTACAAGCGCCGTGCTCTACCAGCTGAGCTACAGAGGACCACAGGACCACAGATAGATAGTTTAATTACTTTGACCTCCTCACAGTACAAGAGGAAGTGTACATTTTAACATACTCTATTAGCTAGAAAGGTATCTTGGCGGTGTAGAGAGAACTTTGCTGTTGTAAAGCAATTCTGTAATTCTACACATTTTTCCATTGATCTGAGAGAACATTTTGCTGTGTTGAAGCACATTTTCAGTAATTCTCCACAGTTTGGCATGGAGCTGAGAGATAATTTAGCAGTTTTAAAGATACTTTCATGCAATTCTGTGCATTTTGCCATGGCTAATACTGTGTTACTCCGTTCAAACATTATAACAAAATCAATGGGCATGTGCCCTGAGTGCCCGGATTTAGAAATGTTTGATTCTCCCTGACTGTCTAGCGTTGATTTGACTGTTAGTTCTCAAAGATAGTATTATTAAAACATATATATATATAGTTCAAAATCTTTTCTGCAGGCTTTCTATCTGGTTTTATCTGCTAATACAGGAGTAGTAAAGGCCTAGTTCACTAATTTTGAAGGATTTTTGTATTTGTATGTTTAATGATTTTTTTATTTTGATAGAATTCCAGTGGCTTGCGAAACCACCTCTAACTTTCTTCATACTGGACACAGAGACATAAAAATGTTAAGTAAATAAAGGCCTTGCCAAAATCATGAAGTATCCCTTTAAGACGTCATGTGCCACATTTTGCCTGCTGGGGTTATATCTGTTTTGGTTATAAAAGTTTATTTGAAATTAAAAATAATACTTACAACATTGCATTTACCTTTACATTTTTGTCATTTAGCAGACGCTCTTATTAAGAGCAACTTACAGTTAGTGCATTCATCTTAAGATAGCTAGGTGAGACAACCACATATCACAGTCGTAGCAAGTATATTTTTTCTCAACAATAAAGTTAACAGCAAAATCAGTGCTATTAGTAAAAAACAGGTGCACGTTTTTTTGGAGGGGGGGGGATAAGACTTACTGACGTGTTATTTAAGATTCTATTTGAAGAGGTAGGGTTTCGGATGTTTTCGGAACTTCTTTTTTAACATAAGTAAAAATACTTGTTATAATTAGAAAATTCATTACGATGTTGACTCTTTACAATGGCGTTTTAATCCAAAAGCCAGTCAATGCAGTGAGTGATTTTAATCTACAAAAACTTTGGACATAAATAGTTTCTCAATTTCAGTTTACTAAGAAGTCATTCACAAGAAAGTTGTGAAGAGGGCACGACAACGCCTTTTCCGCCTCAGGAGACTGAAAAGACTTGGCATGAGTACCCAGATCCTCAAAATGTTCTACAGCTGCACCATCGAGAGCATCCTGACCACTTGCATCACCGCCTGGTATGGCAACTTCTCGGCATCCGACCATAAGGCGCTACAGAGGGTAGTGCGTACAGCCCAGTACATCACTGGGGCCAAGCTTCCTGCCATCCAGGAAGGCCCAAAAAATTGTCAACGACTTCAGTTACCCAAGTCATAGACTGTTCTCTCTGCTATCACATGGAAAGCGGTACCAGAGCGGCAAGTCTAGGTCCAAAAGGCTCCTTAACAGCCATAAGACTGCTGAACAATTAATCAAATGGCCACCCAGACTATTTGCATTGACCCCCTTTTTTTTTACACTGCTGCTACTCGCTGTTTATTATCTATGCATAGTCACTTTACCCCTACCAACATAAACAAAATACCTCGACTAACCTGTACCCCCGCACATTGACTCGGTAGCTGTATCCCCTGTATATAGCCCCGTTATTGTTATTTTATTGTGTTACTTGTGTTAGTAAATATTCCTTAACGCTATTTTCTTAGGGATGGGCTACTCACATGTTCGTTAGTCATTTTTTGCTATTTATTTATTTTTAAATCAAAGACAACGACAACGACAGCACAGTGACAACAAACATTCAAACATGATAAACAAACAACAAGAGGAAAGGCAAGACAGGGTAGCCTGGGTCCTACCAGGACACACAAGACACCCAGCGAGCCCTGTCTAAACACGCCAGGCTTCCTGTGTGTCCTGGCAGGAGTCAGGCCTGGGAAGGGATTAACAAGCCCGAGGGGGGATCCATGAGTCACTGTTCTTCAGATAACTGTCTCTATGCTGTAAAACCAACAAAAACATAACAACTGAAATATACAGGATATCCTGTCATATACCTGATATGTCATCCCTCCTTGTCACGGATTCAGCCGAGGCTGCTCCTCCTCCTTGCTCGGGCAGGCTTCGGCATTCGTCATCCCCGGAGTACTAGCTGCTACCGATCTATGTTTCGGTGTTTGTCTAGATTGGTCTGTATTGTTTACACCTGTGTCCCATTAGTGTTGAATTGTTATCCCTTTAAAACCCCCTGTCTCTCATTTGTTTGTTGTGTGTGATTGTTTTCCGTTAGGTCGGCAGTGCTGGTTGTATGCGATTATTGTTCCTCCCTGGTTGGAGTTTTTGTTTTGTACTTTCTTTACTGTGTTGAGTAAAGTACGTTCTGCCAGTAGTTCGGTGTCCAGCTCTTGACTTCGTTTCCCGCATACACGTCATCCTGACACTCCTACTATACTTTACCACGTGTCTTGATGTCAGATCTCAAATAACCGTATCACAGAGGTTTTCTCTGTATGGGGATAGGTTTTCTATCAGGGGGTAAGAACACTAGGGTAGATTACATGGATAACTAAAACTTACGATATCTCTCTGGTATTCTCTATTGTACAGCTGTTGAATGTTCCACTGACAATATTACTTTTGGAGTATAATTCTGATATTTGATGGAAATAGAATTCTGATATTTTAAATAGATATTATAATGTTTGAAATGGAATAGAATTCTGATATTTTAAATAGATATTATCATATTTTAAATGGAATAGAATTCTGATATTTTAAATACATATTATAATATTTCAAATTGAAGCATACTGTTCTGTATTACAAGTAGCGAATGCATAGTGTTTTAGGGTTAGTATAAAAGCGTGAGAAACACGTTGAGCCACAGGATGTGGAAAGCCACAGCTTCAGCAGCGAGGGTGGGGGGTGATACATTGACAGAACGTTGACAGCCATTTATAAGCCAACTGGTTTCATGATGGATATATATTTTAGATCACAAACTCTACAATGAACAGAAACACACCCAACATACTGTATCTTATAACAGGTCTATGAATTAAGGTGGGTTTAGTACAATGCACGGAAAAGAGGCAAAGTGTTTTGTAATTCATGCTAATTCAACTATAGTTGCCATAAATATACTGTTGCACTGTAAAAAAGCCAACTTAAGCAATTTCTTAATGAGCATTATTCTGTGAGTTGAGTGGACTTCAAAAGGGCAAGAGTTTGAGCTAATGTGTTAAAGTTTGTTTACTTAACCCCTAGAGTCCATTGACTCACCGGTGTCAATCTAAACAAAATCTGTCCGTTTAAGCTAGAGATATCTGTGTTTTTGTACAGTATGGGCTGCGTCTCAATCCACAACATCCGCCTATGGCGGCCTTCCACATATGCGATGGAGCTACAGCGGTGTGTCAGACCATGAGACATCCTGAAAATCTGTCTGCTCACAAAAACGTCTGTAGTGTCCGAACAGTTTAATAATGTGACCACTCTATGGAAAGATGAGACTCTCACGAACACGAAGGTGGTCACCGTCGATCTTCGTAAAACATTTATGGAAGTATGGATGCAGTTTTTTACCTACCCAGAAAAAGAGGTTCAATATGTGTTAAAAAAATATATATATATATATATATATATATATATATCCTGATCTTTCTTATATCTCCTAGATATAGGACAAACACTTCAAAACCGTATTCCTTATGATTTTTTTTTTGACTGTCTTTTTTGCCATTTATAAATGTGTTATTCAATGTGTTTCTATGGGCTATAGTAGTAAAGGCCAAATTCTATATTTTATCAAATAATTGTTTTATATATATATTTTTATACCTAAAGGGTCCTAAAATTCTAAATCAAATAGCTAAATGATCCATCTTAAAACAATTCCATATGTCAGCTTAGAACCCTCTGTCACGAGTTGCTAAGCCAGAACCCAGAAGCAGACCAGGACAAGGTAAGTTGAAACGAAGGTGAGTGTTTATTACAAATTCAAGAGTGATGCTGAATAATCCGGGGAACAGAGCGGGCGGCGTTGATTAGTTGTTGGGGGTGCAGTGGTTGATCCCATCCTGGGTCGGCAGCCGCCGACCACCAGGCAGAGGTTGGATGAAGGTTCCGGACGGGTGACTGCAGATGGAACAAAACGGGGGTAAGTAAGCAACAAACCAACACGGTGCAAAAACAACAAAACTAACGCTAGGCTCAAAGACTGATACTCTGGTAAACCTACTGTTCATGGCTAACGATCCGGCAGGGACTGGATGTTAGGCCAGAGCCTAAGAAGGGTGATGATCAGGACCAGGTGTGCAGATTGCTGATGGGATGCAGGTGCGGAAATCAAGAGAGCTCCCCGGAGCGTTCCCGAACCCTCGGGAAACTGGAGATCACGAACAGAAAAACTAGTCACCAGACAGGACCCGACTCAGACTGCCGGGATCGTTACAGTACCCCCCTCCGACGAACGCCACCGGGCGGACTCCCGGAGCGCCAGGATGGAGGCGGTAGAAGTCACTGATGAGGTCAGCATCTAGGACCTGTCGCCGCGGAATCCAACTCCTCTCTTCAGGACCATACCCCTCCCAGTCCACGAGATACTGGAAACCCCGGCCCCGCCGTCTGGAATCCATGATGCGACGCACCGTGTAGGCAGGACCACCTCCGATCATCCGAGGAGGAGGAGGAGGAGGCGGAGGAGGCAACAGAGGACTGAGGAAGACAGGCTTGAGGCAGGAGACATGAAAGGTGGGATGGACTCTGAGCGTCCTCGGTAGTTTGAGTCGAACTGCCACTGGATTGATCACCTTCTCCACCACAAACGGACCAATGAACTTCGGTAACAACTTCCTAGACTCAGTCCGTAACGGAAGATCCCGTGTGGCCAACCAAACCCTATCTCCGATGGTATAGGTGGGAGCGGGGATCCGGCGACGATTCGCCTGGAGCTGATACCGGTCCGAAACTCTAAGGAGTGCCTTTCTGGCCCGATGCCAGGTCCGGTGGCAACGACGAATATGGGCCTGAACAGAAGGCACTGAGAGCTCCTTCTCCTGAGAAGGGAACAGGGGAGGTTGGTAGCCATACAGGCACTGGAAGGGAGACATCCCAGTGGCAGATGTAGGGAGAGTATTGTGGGCATACTCAACCCAAGGCAACTGAGAGACCCAGGAGGTGGGGTTGGAAGAGACCAGACAGCGTAGCGTGGATTCCATCTTCTGGTTGGCTCTCTCCGCCTGACCATTGGATTGGGGGTGAAAACCAGATGTGAGACTGACTGTAGCTCCAATGGCCAAACAGAAGGACTTCCAGACAGCAGAGGTAAACTGAGGGCCACGGTCGGAAACGATATCACTGGGCAAACCGTGGACCCTGAAAACCTCCCTAACCAGGATCTCGGACGTCTCCGAGGCAGAGGGAAGCTTGGCAATTGGCACAAAGTGGGCGAACTTGCTGAATCTGTCCACGATAGTCAGAACGACCGTGTTCCCCTCAGAAGCGGGCAACCCAGTGACGAAGTCCAGGGCCAGATGCGACCATGGTCGCCGGGAATAGGAAGGGGGTGAAGTAGTCCAGAGCTGGGCCGATTGGTACTCTTATTCTGCGCACACACTGGACAGGCAGCAACAAAACCCCGAGTATCCTCGGCCATGGCAGGCCACCAAAAACGTCTGCGAAGAAACGCCATTGTCCGAGCCACGCCAGGGTGACAAGCCATCTTGCTGGCGTGGGACCATTTGAGGACAGCAGGACGAACCGACTCAGGCACAAACAACCGACCGGGTGGACCGTTACCGGGACCGGGCTGAGTCCGAAGGGCCGCCAGCACCTCCTCCTCAATCTTCCACATAACTGCTCCCACGACGCAGTTCCGGGGAGAATTGTCTCGGTCTTGGACCCACTCTCCTCCGTCTTGGAGAACATCCGGGACAAGGCGTCCGCCTTGCCGTTCTTAGATCCAGGTCGGAACGTCAGGGAAAACTTGAATCGTCCGAAAAACAACGCCCACCTGGCCTGACGGGAGTTGAGACGTTTAGCCGATTGCACGTAAGCAAGATTCTTGTGGTCAGTCCAGACAATAAACGGTTGCTCCGCCCCCTCCAACCAGTGGCGCCACTCCTCCAAGGCAAGTTTCACCGCGAGAAGCTCCCGGTTACCCACATCGTAATTCCTCTCCGCAGGCGAAAGGCGACGAGAGTAGTAGGCGCAGGGATGGAGTTTACTGTCCGTGGAGCATCGCTGCGACAGGATGGCGCCAACTCCCACATCAGACGCGTCCACTTCAACGACGAACTGACGGGCCGTGTCCGGTTGAGAGAGAATCGGTGCGTTGGTGAATCGCCTCTTCAAATCCAGAAACGCTCGATCCGCCTCCGGATTCCACTTGAAGGTCCTGATACTGGAAGTCAAGGCAGTTAACGGAGCGGCCACACGGCTGTAATCCCGGATGAATCTGCGGTAGAAATTCGCAAACCCCAAAAATCTCTGGAGCTGCAATCTCGTACCGGGCTGGGCCCATTCCAGAACCGCTCTAACCTTCTCCTGGTCCATCCTAATCTCTCCCCTGGAGATGATGTACCCGAGAAAGGATGTCGTGTGGGCGTGAAACTCGCACTTCTCGGCCTTCACGAACAGGCGATTCTCCAACAATCGCTGCAGAACCTGCCGGACATGCTGGACGTGGTCGGAAGGTTCCTTCGAGAAGATCAGAATGTCATCCAGGTAAACAAACACAAAGAGACCGATCATATCTCTCAGGACGTCGTTCACCATACTCTGGAATACCGCTGGAGCATTGGTCAGTCCAAACGGCATCACCTGATACTCGAAGCGACCCATCGGTGTATTGAAACCCGTCAACCACTCGTCCCCCTCTCTGATCCGGACCATGTGATACGCATTGCGTAGGTCTAGCTTGGTGAACACCGTAGCACCCTGTAAGGAGTCGAAGGCAGAACTCATCAAGGGCAGGGGATACTTGTTCTTGACCGTGATGTCATTCAACCCCCGATAATCAATACACGGTCGAAGAGAGCCATCCTTCTTACCCACAAAGAAGAATCCTGCCCCCAGGGGTGATGACGAGGGACGAACGAGACCAGCAGCTAGGGACTCCTTGATGTAGGTCTCCAAAGCCTCACGTTCAGGTCGGGAGATACTGTATAACCTTCCCTTGGGGTAGACAGCTCCAGGGAACAGGTTGATGGCACAATCATATGGTCGGTGGGGAGGGAGTGACAGAGCCTTCTGCTTACTGAAAACTTCCCCCAAATCGTGATATGTCTCGGGAACCAGGGACAAATCTGGGGGTTTAGCCTCAATCACCTGACTGGGAACCGAATGGGGGCAGGCAGTCTTGAGACAGTTAGCATGACAATCAAGGCTCCAACTCGTTACCTTGCCCGTCACCCAATCGAACGTGGGATTGTGTTCCTTCAGCCAGGGGTATCCAAGGACCAGAGGAACATGGGAAGACGGCAGAATGAAGAATGAAATCATCTCAGAATGATTCCCCGACAACCGCATCTTAACCGGTTCAGTCCTCATCGTGATACGTGCCAGACTACTGCCGTTCAGAGTGGTCGCTTCAATGGCTTCCGGCAATTGCTCCTTGGAAAGCCCCAGCTGTTCCACCAACTCGGCATCAAGAAAGCTTCCATCGGCACCTGAATCGATAAAGCGTTAATCGCTAAGCTCTGATTCCTGTTCACAAGGGTAGCCGGGAAACGGGGTCTGACAGAGGTACTGAGAGGTTGAAACTGGCTCGCTAAAAGTCCTCCCAACTTTAGCGAGCCGGGCAGTTTGACGACCGCCGGGAACAAGTGGAGATGTAATGTCCCGAGCTACCACAGTAGAGGCAGCAGTTGGTCTTACGTCTATGTTGACGCTCCTCCTTGGTTAACCCGTGCCGCCCCACTTGCATGGGTTCAGAATCGGGAGAGAGGACCTCTCCACTAATCCTTTGTGGTGGAGAATGATCGACGTGTTCTGGTCCACCACCCGACCCGACTGGGAACTGAGAAGCTGATCGATTGGACGGACCCCATTGCTTCTCCCTCCTTCGCTCTCGGACTCGATTATCCACCCGAATAGACAAGGCTACCAAGCTGTCCAGGTCACTAGGCTCCGGATAGGAGATCAACTCATCCTTGAGCTGCTCCGACAGACCCTGGTAAAAGGCTGCTTGCAGAGACTCCTCGTTCCACCCACTCTCCACAGCCAACGTCTTGAACTCGATCACGAAGTCGGCCACGCTGCGAGTTCCTTGGTGAAGCGAAAACAGGCGCCTAGCTGCGTCCCTCCCTCGGACGGAATGGTCGAAGAGCTTCCTCATCTCGGCCGTGAACCCCTGGTATGAAGCCATGCAGGGTCTTGTCGTTCCCAAACGGCTGAAGCCCACTCCAGCGCTCGACCACGCAGCAACGCAATCACAAAGGCTATCCTAGCCTTGTCTGTGGCATAAGAGTAGGGCTGTAGATCGAACACTAATCCACACTGCATAAGGAAGGAACGGCATCTTCCCAGCTCCCCCTCATATCTATCCGGCGTCGGAACCTTGGGCTCACGGAAGGACACAGCTCCAGAAGCGGCAGGCGAGATGGGTGAAACCGGTAGTGGATCCTCCACCGGAAACTTGCGTTGGTTCTGGACCTCCGTCAGACCGGTAGAAAGGTTCCGAACTGACAACGCGATCTCCTGTAGTACCGTGCTATGATGGCCCAACATCTTCTCCTGATGGGTAATGGCATGGCGAACAGAGTCCAGGTCCGCTGGGTTCATTACTGGCCGGATCGTTCTGTCACGAGTTGCTAAGCCAGAACCCAGAAGCAGACCAGGACAAGGTAAGTTGAAACGAAGGTGAGTGTTTATTACAAATTCAAGAGTGATGCTGAATAATCCGGGGAACAGAGCGGGCGGCGTTGATTAGTTGTTGGGGGTGCAGTGGTTGATCCCATCCTGGGTCGGCAGCCGCCGACCACCAGGCAGAGGTTGGATGAAGGTTCCGGACGGGTGACTGCAGATGGAACAAAACGGGGGTAAGTAAGCAACAAACCAACACGGTGCAAAAACAACAAAACTAACGCTAGGCTCAAAGACTGATACTCTGGTAAACCTACTGTTCATGGCTAACGATCCGGCAGGGACTGGATGTTAGGCCAGAGCCTAAGAAGGGTGATGATCAGGACCAGGTGTGCAGATTGCTGATGGGATGCAGGTGCGGAAATCAAGAGAGCTCCCCGGAGCGTTCCCGAACCCTCGGGAAACTGGAGATCACGAACAGAAAAACTAGTCACCAGACAGGACCCGACTCAGACTGCCGGGATCGTTACACCCTCCCTCTAAAATTTTAAGTTGAATGAACATACAATTCAACTTGACAATGTACAGTATGTTGGTTCAGCTACAGCGCCTTCAGAAAGTATTCATACCCCTTGACGTATTCCATATTTTGTTGTGTTACAGCCTGAATTCAAAATGCATTAAACAAAATTTGTTGTACACCCATCTACACACAATACCCTATAATGACAAAGTGAACACATGTTTTTAGAAATATTTAGAAATGTTTTGAAAATGGAATACTGAAATATCTCATTTACATAAGTATTCACACCACCGAGTCCATACTTTGTAGAATAACCTTTGGCAGCGATTACAGTTGTGAGTCTTTCTGGGCAAGTCTCTAAAAGTTTTCCACAACTGGATTAGGCAACATTGGCCCATTATTATTTCAAAATTCTTAAAGCTCTGTCAAATTGGTTGCTGATCATTGCAAGACGACCATTTTCAGGTCTTGCTATAGATTTTCAAGTAAATTTAAGTCAAAACTGTAACTCGGCCACTCAGGAACATTCATTGTCTTCTAAACACTATTGCACACAGAGTGAATCCATGCAACTCATTATGTGACTTGTTATGCAAATGTTTACTACTGAACTTATTAGGCTTGCCATAGCAAAGGGGGTTGAATACTTACTGACTCAAGACATTTCAGCTTTGCACCGTATATGCCCAAATGTTGAGCAAATGCACAATCCCACTGCAGCTGGTTGCCTTACAATTGTACATTGAATCAACATCTATTTATTTTTTACAGTGTTCTTGATAGACTGTTTCATTTTTACATGACGTTTTCTGTCTGTTTATTTCACAGAGTCCAGCACTGAGACTCTAAAACTGTTTGTGCTGAAGGGAAAAAATGTTCGTCTGGATGTCCAGGGATATGCTAAACTAAAAGATATTGATGATTTAAAGTGGACGTTTAACAAATATCACAATTTAGTAAAATACTTCAATGAATCATCAAAACTGAAAGCATTTCCTATATACCAAGGCAGGGTTGAGTTTAGTGAGGGAAAATTCTCTGTACTACTGAAGAACCTACAGGAAGGAGACAGTGGACTTTACCATGCAGTAGTGAGTGGTGAAGAAAACAAAGATGTTGCCAAGTACCAGATATCAGTTCATGGTAGGTTTTCCTCCTTCCTTCCCTCCCGCTCTTTTTTTGTATCACTATGGTTACGGAGCTGTAGCAATCAATAGTGAAATGTGTATTCTATCTCAGGTTAAATGTACTCTTAAGGTACAGAAAATGTCAACCACAGTAAATGGTGACTAGAATAATTATCAGCCATTTTGTGTGTGTGTGTGTGTCTGTGTAAATGCGTAGGCGTGCGTGTGCATTTGTGTGTGTTTTCCTAACCATGTCCATTTGTCTGTTTATCTACTTGTTTTCAGAGTTCCATTTTATTTTATTTTTTACCCCATCAAAGTTGCCCATCCCTTTTGTAGAGCATTGAACAGCCACTGAGAAATATTAAATGTATTGATTTGAGGTCATTAAAGGCCTTGTTTTATACCTGGGTCACCATTCATAAATGTATAGTGAAGTTGTTGCTGTATGTGTCACGATTCAGACAGACGACCAGAGGACCACAATTGCGTCACACCAGAAAGTTTATTAAACTTAAGGGAAAAGGGAAGTAGGGAGTGAATGAAGGCTCCAGGGGTAACAGGGATCCCGACCAATGCGCTGGGTCTGTGCCCCCCCCAGTGGCAGCGATGCGTCCTATGAAGCCGGTGGTGGGTGGTCCAGAAGTCCTGGGGGGGGGGGAGACACAGACACAACAGGGCGGAATGAAACCAGGCAGCAGTACAGTTCAAGGGAATCCAAAATACGTAGTAGCAAGGCAGAAGGCTGGTCAGAGTTACCGGGATTGAAGAGTAGTCAGGAGTCGTAATGGCAGAAAGCAGGTCTGGTTTTCCTGGGGCAGAAGAGTATCCAAGAATCAGGCAGGTCCGGGGTCACAAAACAGGGGTGAGCCAGAAGCGCGAGCACACAGGTTCCGGGTGTGAGCTTTGCAGACGATCTGACACCGGAGAGCTGAAAGACAGGGCCTTAAATACTGGGAGAGGTTAGTGGGTAATGCAGCGCAGCTGGCAGAGTAATTAGAGCCGAGCAGAGCAGGGACAGGTGGAGCTAGTTAGGCTGAGTAGAGAGAGGGAGGTGAGCAGAGTGGAAGATAGTGGAAACCAATTAAGGTGGTAACCCGGTGGAGTGAGAGGGCTCATGACAGAACCCCCCAAGGGACGGCCCCAGAAGTCCCAAGAGCAACACCACGCCGGGCGGGAGGAGGGGAGCCGGAGGAGGGCTAGAACTCCTCCGAACGGTCCGAGTGAACGTCCTCATCCTCGGAGGAAGCCGGAGGGCCGTGGTCGGGAGATGGGACAGGTCCCGAGACAGGATCAGGCACAGGACAGGAAGCCGAGCGGGCCGGACGGTTAGGGACCCTTCTGGGGCGGCCCCTACGGATTGCAGGTTGATCAGGATGCCGTTGGTGGAAAGCGGTGATGAGAGTCCTATCCACAATCCGACTAGCTGGCACCCAGGTCCTTTCCTCAGGTCCATAGCCCTCCCAGTCAATGAGGTACTGGAGACCCCTACCCCTCCGTCTGGACCGAAGCAGGCGGCGGACGGTGTAAACCAGACCACCATCGACGAGCCGTGGAGGAGGAGGACCAGGCGCAGCAGGGACCAGCGGACTCTCATGGATGGGCTTAGTCTTAGACACATGGAAAGTGGGGTGCACCCTCAGGGAATTAGGCAGTTGGAGCCGGACAGCAGTTGGGCTAATCACTCTTATGATAGGGAATGGGCCAATGAACCGAGGTGCCAGCTTCTGCGACTCCACCCTGAGTGGCAGGTTCTTCGATGACAACCACACCCTTTGACCAACATGGTAGGTGGGAGCAGGAATTCTCCGACGGTTGGCCCCGGTAGTGTAGCTGGCAACGGACCTGAGGAGTGTGGCTCGGGCTTGTGACCAGGTGCGGCGACATCGACGGGCAAAAGCAAGTGCAGATGGGCAAGTAACCTCCTCCTCCTGGCTGGCAAATAGAGGAGGCTGGTATCCATAAACACATTGGAAAGGGGACATACCGATGGCAGAGCAGGTCAGAGAATTGTGTGCGTACTCCACCCATGTCAATTGCTGCGACCAGGAGTGGGGGTTGCGTGAAGTCATGCATCGCAGTGCCTTCTCGAGCTCCTGATTAGCCCGCTCTGACTGCCCATTGGATTGGGGATGGAATCCGGAAGTCAGACTGACTGTGGCTCCCAGCAGGTGACAGAACTCCTTCCAAAAAGCGGAGGAGAATTGTGGACCACGGTCAGAAACAACATCCCTTGGCAGTCCGTGGATCCGGAAGACGTGTTCCAGGACCACCTGGGCGGTCTCCTTGGCGGTTGGGAGCTTGGGGAGGGGAATGAAGTGTGCCATCTTGCTGAACCGGTCAACGATGGTGAGAATGACGGTCATGCCACTTGAAGGGGGGCAGCCCCGTGACAAAGTCAAGGGCGATGTGAGACCAGGGACGTCTGGGCACAGGCAGGGGCTGCAGCAATCCGGCTGGGGGCTGGCAGGACGACTTGTGTTGGTTGCAGATGGGGCAGGCTTGGACGAATTCCCGTACATCCTTCCTCAGAGAGGGCCACCAGAACCTCTGGGCGAGCAGGTTGTAAGTGCGGGTGGAGCCAGGGTGACAAGCTAGGCGGGAGTCATGTCCCCACTGAATGACCTGGGACCTCAGATCTTCGGGGACAAAAAGGCGGTCAGCTGGGCAAGTGCTGGGACCTGGCTGGTTACGGAGAGCCTCCAGCACCTGTTCCTCAACAGCCCAGGTCAGAGCTGCAACGATGCAGGGACTTGGCAGAATCGACACAGGGTCCTTGGAGGGGGTGTCATCCTTCTGGAATTGACGGGAGAGGGCGTCTGGCTTGGTGTTGCGTGATCCAGGCCGGTATGACAGAGTGAAATTAAACCTGGTGAAGAACAGGGCCCAGCGGGACTGCCTGGAGTTCAACCGTTTGGCCGTGCGGATGTACTCCAAGTTCTTATGATCGGTCCAAACGAGAAATGGAATGGTGGACCCCTCCAGCCAGTGACGCCACTCCTCCAAGGCAAGCTTCACAGCCAGCAGCTCACGGTTCCCTATGTCGTAATTGCACTCAGAGGGGGACAACCGACGTGAGAAAAAGGCACAGGGATGGAGCTTCCTATCCTCCGCAGCCCACTGAGAAATCACAGCACCAACTCCCACATCCGAGGCGTCCACCTCCACAATGAATTGCCGGTCCACATCAGGCATCTGGAGGATGGGAGCGGAGGTGAACCTCACCTTGAGGGTACTGAAGGCTTTGTCGGCTGCTGGGGTCCAGGTGAAGGGTTGCTTGGTGCTGGTTAGAGCAGTGAGAGGGGCAGCAACGGTACTGTAGTTCCGGATAAACTTCCTATAGAAGTTAGCAAACCCCAGAAACTGTTGCAGCTTCTTTCTGTTCTCCGGAACTGGCCACGAAGTGACTGCTGATACTTTGGCAGGATCCATTTGGATACTTCCTTCTGCCACTATGTACCCCAGGAAGGCCACTGTCTTGACGTGAAACTCACATTTCTCTGCCTTGGCGTAGAGGGAATTCTCCAGAAGACGATGAAGGACTTGCTGGACATGGCGGGTGTGTTCAGACAGGTCTCTGGAGTAAATTAAGATGTCATCCAGGTAAACGAAGACAAACTTGTTTAACATGTCCCGCAGTACATCATTCACTAGAGCCTGGAACACAGCAGGAGCATTGGTGAGGCCAAAAGGCATAACCAGATACTCGTAGTGGCCAGTTGGTGTATTGAATGCGGTTTTCCATTCATCTCCCTCCCGGATCCGCACTAGGTGGTAAGCGTTTCTGAGATCCAACTTGGTAAAAACAGTGGCTCCCTGGAGCAACTCAAAAGCAGAGGTGAGCAGAGGCAGAGGGTAACGGTTTTTCACTGTGATGTCGTTGAGTCCCCTGTAGTCGATGCAGGGGCGAAGAGATCCGTCCTTCTTCCCCACAAAGAAGAAGCCAGCACCAGCAGGAGATGAAGATGAACGGATTAATCCTGCGGACAGAGAGCCATTGATGTAGTCCTCCATGGACTTTCTTTCAGGAGCAGACAACGAATAAAGACGACCCCCTTGGAGGAGCTGTTCCAGGGAGGAGGTCGATGGCACAGTCGTACGGTCGGTGAGGGGGCAGAGATGTGGCTCTTGCTTTGTTAAACACCTCTCTGAGACCATGGTAGCATTCTGGGACATTGGAGAGGTCCGGAGCGGAGTTAGTAGGTACTGGCCGAGGGGTAGTGCGGCAGCAAGCAGGCAGGTTCGGTGGCAGTCCTCTCCCCACTCCCTGATCACCCCGGTCACCCAGTCGAGCTGAGGGTTGTGCCGGGCGGAGCCATGGGTAACCCAGGATGAGGGGTTGGCCTGGAGAGGGGAGCAGGTGAAACTGGATAGTTTCTTGATGGTTTCCGGACAGACCCATCGAGACCGGGGCCGTGACATGAGTGACCGATCCGAGTAAGTGTCCGTCCAGTGCCCGGGCAGGAATAGGAGGTGTCAAACGGAGGTTCTCCAGTCCCAGTTGGCGTGCCAGCTTGACGTCCATTATGTTGGCTTCGGCGCCAGAATCCACCAGAGCAGCCAGGGTGTGAGTTGAGTCAGAGAGGCGGAGGTGAACTTGCAGCAGGGGTTTGCGGTCGGAGGACTGGATGGTCATTGAACTCGACCGGACTCCCCCTACGCCCGGTGAGCTTCGGCCCTTTAAAGGGCAGGTTACCACACGATGTCCATCACCTCCACAATAGAGGCAGAGGTTTGAGGTGAGCGGCGCTGGCGCTCTGCAGGAGTGAGGGAGGCTCGCCCAATCTCCATAGGCTCAGACTGATCAAGCTGACCTGGGTGAGTGGCAGTAGATGACAGGAGCCCAGTCGGATCTCTCCGAATGCCGGTAGTAGGTGGACCTTGGCGCCCCCTCTCACGACGACGGGTCTGTATCCTTCTGTCGATCCTGACAGTCAGTGCGATGGCTTCATCAAGAGTGGAAGGCAGTTCATGGGAGACCAACTCGTCCTTGATATAGTCAGCCAAACTATGGAAGAACGCGTCCACCAACGGTGGTGTGTTCCAAGAACTTCGTCTAGCCAGGGTTCGGAAGTCGATGGAATGGTCTGCGACTGTACGTCTGCCTTGTCGAATACTGAACAGTTCACGAGACGCCTCTGCGGTGGGTGAGTCCAGGTCAAACACCTTCAGCATCTCCTCAGCAAACAGGTCGAAGGTTGCACATGCGGGGGTTTGACGTTCGAACTCTGCTGTTCCCCAGAGTCGAGCTCGGCCCGTCAGGTGAGTGATGGCATACCCAACTTTAGCCCCCTCCGTGGCGAAGGTCCTTGGCTGCAAGGAGAACTGAAGTCGGCAGCTAGTCAGGAATGGCCGGACCTGGGTTGAATCGCCGTTGAACCGCTCGGGGTTTCCAATCTTGGGTTCCGAGCAGCGGCTGCAATGACCGGGGCAGGTAACTCGGGGGCTGGGCTGGTGGGCAGACTGGCTGGGGTAAGGTTGGTGAGGAGTTGAATGAGCATGGCGAGTTGTTGTTGCTGCTGCTGGAACTGCTGCTCATGCTCATCGGTTTCCATGTCGGGGAAAGTGTGCGCTGAGTCCATAATGGTCAGATCGTACTGTCACGATTCAGACAGACGACCAGAGGACCACAATTGCGTCACACCAGAAAGTTTATTAAACTTAAGGGAAAAGGGAAGTAGGGAGTGAATGAAGGCTCCAGGGGTAACAGGGATCCCGACCAATGCGCTGGGTCTGTGCCCCCCAGTGGCAGCGATGCGTCCTATGAAGCCGGTGGTGGGTGGCCAGAAGTCCTGGGGGGAGACACAGACACAACAGGGCGGAATGAAACCAGGCAGCAGTACAGTTCAAGGGAATCCAAAATACGTAGTAGCAAGGCAGAAGGCTGGTCAGAGTTACCGGGATTGAAGAGTAGTCAGGAGTCGTAATGGCAGAAAGCAGGTCTGGTTTTCCTGGGGCAGAAGAGTATCCAAGAATCAGGCAGGTCCGGGGTCACAAAACAGGGGTGAGCCAGAAGCGCGAGCACACAGGTTCCGGGTGTGAGCTTTGCAGACGATCTGACACCGGAGAGCTGAAAGACAGGGCCTTAAATACTGGGAGAGGTTAGTGGGTAATGCAGCGCAGCTGGCAGAGTAATTAGAGCCGAGCAGAGCAGGGACAGGTGGAGCTAGTTAGGCTGAGTAGAGAGAGGGAGGTGAGCAGAGTGGAAGATAGTGGAAACCAATTAAGGTGGTAACCCGGTGGAGTGAGAGGGCTCATGACAGTATGTTTTTATTCTCCAGACTCCAGATAACAGTCAAGCAGGTGGTGAAGAGCAGGTGGTGAAGAGCAGGTGGTGAAGAGCAGGTGGTGAAGAGCAGGTGGTGAAGAGCAGGTGTCTCCAGGTCCTGGTCCAGCATCACCCTCCATCTACAGTATGGTGGGACATTCCAACCCCCAGCCTTTGAACCATCCCACCATGGTGCGAGACCAGCCTCCAACTGTGGACCTCCCCATGAGCCCCATGCCCCCCATGCCTGAGAGTTTATATGCTGTGGTGGGGGAAAAGCCTAGCAAACAATAATCAGGAATTTTAACATCTTAGGCCGGAATTCTATTCAATTTGATTAGATAACCCTTTGTCAGCTAAGCATCTTTTAAAGGTTACCACATTGGCTGAGACAGCATTCACGATAAATGCTGCGTATGTTAGCTCAATTGGAAATTATCTGTAAATGGTGCCTAGATGACAAAGTATGATCACATTGAATTCTTAAAATTGAAAGGCAATTTTCCCGTGGTTTGCAAAGACTCCATTCCCAGAAACAAGATTTTTCTGGTCTGATGAAACCAAGATTGAACTCTTTGGCCTGAATGCCAAGCGTCACGTGTGGAGGAAACCTGGCACCATCCCTACGTTGAAGCATGGTGGTGGCAGCATCATGCTGTTGGGATGTTTTTCAGCGGCAGACACTGGGAGACTAGTCAGGATCAAGGGAAAGATGAACGGAGCAAAGTACAGAGAGCATTGACGAAAACCTGCTCCAGAGCGCTCAGGACCTCAGACTGGGGCGAAGGTTTACCTTCCAACAGGACAATGACCCTAAGCACACAGCCAAGACAACGCAAGAGTGGCTTCGGGACATGTCTCTGAATGTCCTTGAGTGGCCCAGCCAGAGCACGGACTTGAACCCGATCGAACATCTCTGGAGAGACCTGAAAATAGCTGTGCAGCGAAGCACCCCATCCAACCTGACAGAGCTTGAGAGGATCTGCAGAGAAGAATGGGAGAAACTCCCTAAATACAGGGGTGCCAAGCTTGTACCGTCATACCCAAGAAGACTCGAGGCTGTAATCACTGCCAAAGGTGCTTCAACAAAGTGCTGAGTAAAGGGTCTGAATATATATGTACAGTAAATGTGATATTTCATTTTTGTATTTTTAATAAATGTGCTAAAAATTCTATAAACCTGTTTTTGCTTTGTCATTATGTGGTATTGTGTGTAGATTGATGAGGATATTTTTTAAAAATCATTTTAGAATAAGGCTGTAATGTAACGAAATGTGGAAAAAGAGAAGAAGTCTGAATACTTTCCGAATGCACTGTATTTTTTTATTTTTTTTACTCAGTCGGGGTCTCAACTTACTGTTGAAAAAAATGTGAGTTCCGTTTTTGTTCTTTTCTACCCCCATCAAAGTTGCCCATTCCTGTTGTACAGCCACTGAGAAATACTTAATTTATTGATTTGAGGTCATTAAATACCTTGTTTTTTACCTGGGTAACCATTCATGAATTCATAGTGAAGTTGTTACTCTATGTTTTTATTCTCCAGATTCCAGATAACAGTCAAGCAGGTGGTGAAGAGCAGGTGTCTCCTGTTCCTGGCCCAGCATTACCCACCATCTACAGTTTGGTGGGACATCAACACCCCCAGCCTGTGAACCACCAGCCTCCGCCTGTTGACCTCCCCATGTCCACCATGTCCACCATGCCCCCCATGCCTGAGAGTTTATATGCTGTAGTGGGGAAAAAGACTAGCAAACAATAATCAGGAATTTTAACATAATCTTAGGCCGGGATTCTATTCTAATTTTATTAGATCACCCGTTGTCGGCTAAGCATCTTTTAAAGGTTCCCGCGTTCGCTGAGACAGCATTCACAATAAATGCTGCGTATGTTAGCTCAATCGGAAATGATCTGTAAATGGTGCCTAGATGGCAAAGTGTGATCGCATTGAATTCTTTAAATTTAAAGGCAATGTTCCCGTGTTCGCGGAGACTGCATTCCCGGTAAACCTTGCATATGTCTGCTCAATCAGAAATTACCTTTATATTTAAATCGTACTATAACGCAGAACTTCCGCGGTCCGGATTGAATCTACACCTTACTCTCAATAGCCCTGTTTATACCTGGTTCTAACATGTGTCCAAAATAGGTAGCGTGGACATAGAGTTGTAAGAGAATGAGCAGTGGATATACAAATATACAGGGTATCTGCAGGACAGCAGCATCCCATCCTGCATCCCACTGCTGGCTTGTCTCTGAAGCTAAGCAGGTCCTGGTTGGTCCCTAGATGGGAGACCAGATGCTACTGGAAGTAATGTTGGAGGGCCAGTAGGGGGTACATATCCTCTGGTCTGAAGATCGAGTCCCAGGCAGTGAAGGGTGCATACGGCGCTGTCTTTCAGATGGGATTTCAAATGGGTGTCCTGACAAGCAATAAACATTCCATGGCACTTATTGCAAGAGTAGGTGTGTTAACCCTGGTGTCCTGGCTAAAGTCTGAACTTGGGCCATGTAATCATCCCCCCTCATTGGCATTTACTCACTTCTCCACCATGCTAGCTAATGTGTGGATGAGGTGAGTTTCCCCCTTACCGATGACTCTCTTTGCAGACTGGAAAATATCATTTATTTTGCTTATTGCGTTTCCATACATAATTTGTACATTCATGTTTTTATTCGTTTACATATTTATTTTAAAGTAAAAAAAATTATATTATTTACATTTTAGTAATTTAGCAGACGCTCTTATCCAGAGTGACTTAGATGAGCAATTACGGTTAAGTGCCTTGCTCAAGGGCACATCAACAGATTCTTCACATAGTCATCTCTGGCATTTTTTATTAGTCCACTGTCTATAAATGTTTTGCATGTCAGCAGTCAAGTTTTCAAAATATAGGCTTTTCAAGAAGCAAATGCTGTGTTCAAAACTACTGGGAACTCAAGAAAAAATTAGCTCCAACTGAGAAAAAAACTTTTTGAACAGTCAACCAATTTGGAATTCCAAGTCGGAAACTCTGAAAACTTTCTAAATAATAATAATATGCCATTTAGCAGACGCTTTTATCCAAGGCGACTTACAGTCATGTGTGCATACATTTTTACGTATGGGTGGTCCCGGGGATCGAACCCACTACCCTAGCATTACAAGCGCCATGTTCTACCAATTGAGCTACAGAGGACATCAGGCATTCCGTCCTGAAGATCACTTCACCCCCCAAAAAAGTTGGAGTTCCCAGTTGTCTTGAAAGCATCAAAAGTGCCGCTTGCCACATCATCATGATTCTGTGGCAAGTGACACTTTGCTTCTTAAAAGTCCATATATTTAAAGAAAATATTTAACAAAAATGTTGCCTGTGCCTATGTGCATTTCCCCAGCAGAGGTCCAATGTTGAACATAATAAACGGCTCCCTATCCACCGGATGTATACCAAACTCACTAAACTTGGCAGTAATAAAGCCTGAAAAAACCAAACCTTGACCCGGAAAATTAAAAAAACGAAATCGGCCTATATCGAATCTCCCATTCATCTCAATTCTTTTTGAAAAAGCTGTTGCACGGCAACTCACTGCCTTCTTGAAGAAAGAATATTGTATATGAAATGCTCCCATCTGGTTTTAGACCCCATCATAGTACTGAGACTGCACTCGTGAAGGTGGTAAATGACCTTTTAATGGCGTCAGACCAAGGCTATGCATCTGTCCTCGTGCTCCTAGATCTTAGTGCCGCTTTTGACACCATCGATCACCACATTCTTTTGGAGAGATTGGAAACGTTAATTGGTCTACACGGATGAGTTCTTGCCTGGTTTAGATCTTATCTGTCAGAAATATATCAGTTAGTCTCTGTGGATGGTTTGTCCTCTGACAAATCAATTGTACGTTTCGGTGTTCCTCAAGGTTCTGTTTTAGGGCCACCATTGTTTTCACTATATATTCTACCTGTCATTCGGAAACACAATGTCAACTTTCACTGCTATGCAGACGACACACAGCTGTACATTTCGCCGAAACATGGTGAAGTCCCAAAATTCAGAAATAATTTCAGAAATAAGCATGTGGATGGCGGCAAATGTTTTACTTTTAAACTCGAACAAAACAGAAATGCTAAGTCCCAAGAAACAAAGAGATCTGCTGTTTGATCTGACAATAAATCTTGATGGTTGTACAGTCGTCTAAAATACAAATGTGAAGGACCTCGGCGTTACACTGGACCCTGATCTCTCTTTTGACAAACATATCACACATTTTTCATAGCCAGCTTTTTTCCATCTTCGTAATGTTTTAAAAATCAGAAACTTTTTGTCCAAAAATGATGCAGAAAAGCTAATCCATGCTTTTGTCACTTCTAGATTAGACTACTGCAATGCTCTACTCTCCGGCCACCCAGATAAAGCACTAAATAAACTTAAGTTGGGGATAAATACAGCTGCTAGAATCTTGACTGAACCAAACAATTTGATCATATTACTCCAGTGATAGCAACTGGCTTCCTGTTAAAGCTAGGGCTGATTTCAAGGTTTAACTGCTAACCTACAAAGTATTACATTGACTTAGCTCCTACCTATCTCTCCGATTTGGTCCTGCCATACATACCTACACGTACGCTACAGTCACAAGACGTAGGCCTCCTTATTGTCCCTAGAATTTCTAAGCAAACAGCTGGAGGCAGGCTTTCTCCTATAGAGCTCCATTTTTATGGAATGGTCTGCCTAGCCATGTGAGAGATGTAGACTCACCTCGACCTTTAAGTCTTTACTGAAGACTCATCTCTTCTAGACACCTGCCCAGAGGGAGGAACATCGCCCACCTTGCCTGACGAGTGAAGAACATCGCCCACCTTGCCTGACGTGGGTTCAACCTCCTCGCCGCCCGGATGTACTCCAGGTTACGATGGTCAGTCAAAATGAGAAAAGGGTGTTTAGCCCCCTCAAGCCAATGCCTCCACACTTTCAGAGCTTGAACCACAGCTAACAGATGTGCCAGCACCGAAGCTGAAGTAAACAGGTGCTCGGCCCGTGTAGCGGAGTATATGAGAATGTCATCCATATACACCACTACACCCTGTCCATGCAGGTCCCGGAAAATCTCATCAACAAAACATTGGAAGACTGAAGGAGCATTCATCAAACCGTATGGCATGACGAGGTACTCATAGTGCCCCGAGGTGGTACTAAATGCCGTCTTCCACTCCCTCCCGGATACGCAGCAGGTTGTACGCGCTCCTGAGATCCAATTTAGTGAAGAAGCGCGCCCCGTGCAATGACTCCGTCATACTCGCAATCAGAGGTAATGGATAGCTGTATTTTATTGTGATCTGATTTAGACCATGGTAGTCAATGCACGGGCGTAAGCCACCATCCATCTTCTTCACAAAAAAGAAACTTGATGACACAGGGGAAGTGGACGGCCGAATGTATCCCTGTCTCTGAGATTCGGTGACATATGTATCCATAGCCGCCGTCTCCTCCTGTGGCAGAGGATACACGTGACTCCGGGGAAGCGCAGCGCCTACCTGGAGGTTTATCGCACAATCCCCCTGTCGATGGGGTGGTAATTGAGTCGCCTTCTTTTTACAGAAGGCGAGAGCCAAATCGGCATATTCAGGCGGAATGTGCATGGTGGGAACCTGGTTTGGACTTCCCACCGTAGTTGCCCCTACGGAAACACCTACACACCTCCCCAAGCACTGACTTGACCATCCCTTGAGAGCTCTCTGTTGCCATGAAATAGTGGGGTCATGATAAGTTAACCAGGGAAGCCCCAACACCACGGGAAATGCAGAAGAATCAATCAGATATAGACTAATTATTTCCTCATGCCCCTCCTGCGTCTTCATCCAGAGTGGCGCTGTGACCTCCCTAATCAGACCTGACCCTAAAGGGCGACTATCTAGGGCATGGATAGGGAAGGGCACATCGACTGGCACAATAGGAATCCCTAACGTACGGGTAAACTGACGATCAATAAAGTTCCCAGCTGTGGCTGAATCTACTAGCGCCTTATGCTGGGAATGAGAAGAAAACTCGGGAAACACAACATTAATACACATATGCGCAACAGGGAGCTCTGGGTGAGTTGGGTGCCTACTCACCTGAGACGGTTCATCAGTGAGCTACCTACTGCCTCGACTCCTTGAAGGCCCTCCCCAGCACCGACCAGCAGTGTGTCCTCTGCGGCCACAGTTGGTGCAGGGGACGGCCCCTCTACCAGTCTCCCTCATAGCATCACCTCCGAGCTCCATAGGGGTAGGGTTGGAGGTGCTGGGGGATGGAATGGACGGCCCCTGATCAGGACGTCCGCGGGTAGCCAACAGGTTATCCAGTCGAATAGACATATCCACCAGTTGGTCCAGGTTTAGGTTGGTGTCCCTGCAGGCCAATTCCCGATGAACGTCCTCCCTCAAGCTGCAACGGTAGTGGTCGATGAGGGCCCTCTCATTCCATCCTGCGCTGGCAGCCAGTGTCCGAAAGTCCAGTGCAAATTCCTGCGCACTCCTCTTCCCCTGTCTGTGGTGGAATAGACGCTCACCCGCCGCTCTCCCCTCTGGTGGATGATCGAATACCGCCCTAAAGCGGCGGGTAAACTCTGCATAGCTTACAGTTGCGGCGTCTATTCCTCCCCACTCGGCGTTGGCCCACTCCAGCGCTTTACCGGACAGACAGGAGATGAAGGCGGACTCGCTCTCGTATCCCAAGGGAGCCGGGTGGATGGTTGCCAGGTAGAGCTCTACCTGGAGCAGAAAACCCTGACACCCGGAAGCTGTACCGTCATAAGCCCTCGGGAACGAGAGCCGAATCCCACTGGACCCAGAAGGTGAAACGATGGACATCGGGGTAGGTGGTGGTGTAATCGGAGGAGGTATAGGGATGCCTCCTCTCTCCCATTGCTCCATAGTGTTCACAACTCGTTCCATGGCGGTGTCGACAGCCTGGATCATGGCCGCTTGTTGTTGGACGTGTTCCTCCATCGATCCGGCTGGCATCGCTGTACCTGCTGACTCCATGTAGATGGTGTGTGTTTCTGTCAAGGCGTCAGTGTAATGCGTTAGGCGAAGTCAGGCGCAGGACACAGAGCTAATCAGAAGGCGTACTTTACTCGAAGGTAAAAGAAAGAACAACAACCTCCACGCAGGGAGGGAACAAACCCGCACACTAACGACAGCCGAAACATGAACAAACACACACAACACACAGTGTGAGACAGAGGGTTAAATAGGGGAGACATAACTACATAATGGGAAACAGGTGTGACCAATAAAGACAAAACAAGTCGAACATAGATACATGGATCGGTAGCAGCTAGTACTCCGGTGACGACGAACGCCGAAGCCTGCCCGAGCAAGGAGGTTGGGCAGCCTCGATTGAATCTGTGACATAGACAGACTGAAGCAAACGCTAAGGAGCTGGTTTATAAGACAAAGATAAAGCCTAGTCTTAAACTATAAACTATGTTTAGTGGAGATTCTCCATTGAAAGTGCTTCTTAGTCCACAACAAGGCTTAATGTGTGTCCGGGAAACCAGTCCTTAAAGTATTTGAACGATTTCAAATAGTATTTGAACCCAGGTCTCATCATGATTATGTCATTATGGAGACATTGGTCGTGTTCCTCTGCTCAGACGTAGCAGGTGTTGCTGATGCATTCCAGATCTTACAACGCCTAGATAGGTATTTCACGTTCAGCTAACCACATGTTATAGCAATCTTTGGTTGATTCATGCAACGTCTGAGCAGGGGAACATGACCAGTGTTTCCATGATGATGGTAATGATGTAAAGTTGATGAAGATGGATTGTGATGATCGATCAGACTTGGAAGGCTTTTTGTATTTTTACTGTTGTGTTCTACTGAACAATGTGATCTCTCTGAGGCCTTGAAGACTGACTGTTTTGTTGCTATGAACTGTTAAAGGATAACTATATTTTGGTATTTGTTTCATTAGTCCATTGTTGATATAATCCCACAATGTTTTGCATAAAAATATATCACTTTCAAAATACAGCATTTTGCATCATATGATGCAAAATCCATCATACCGTATTTTGAAAGTTATATATTTTTATTTAACCTTTTAAAAATCGACAGGGAGTCATGCTGAGACCAATGTCTCTTTCGCAGATGAATACACGTCATTATACACATTAATAATACACTACACATCATTATATACATCATTATACACATCAAATTACACATCGATATGCACATCATTATACACATTAATAATACACTACACATCATTATACACATCATTGTACACATCAATATACACATTAATATACAGAGATTATTCCATAAGTAAGGTGCAAAAAAACTAAAAGCAGATGTACCTACTTCAGTGGAGAGCGAAGGGATCTCCAGAGTTATCCATCTCTGAGACCGGGTCTGGTGACACGTACGTCTGTAAGTTAACAATGAAGTAAGGTCCGGTGGAGGTTTCTGCTGGAGGGTTTTATAAACTAAAAGAGTGTAATGCATTGATCTACCAGACCTCAGAAAGGGCCAACCTCATTTCTGATACAGAATGCAGTGATGTGTACCGAACCTTTCACCCGTAATAAAGCGTAGTGCTCTATGATAAACTCTGTCCAATGACTTCAATTCAGTGGCAGCTGCATTCATATAGACAATATGACCATAGTCTAAATAATCAGTATGAATGTCAACTGATTTATTAGTTTTCTGCTATTTAATGAAAGGCATGGCTCCCCTATATGGGTGTCATTAAGTTGGTAAGGGCTGCCCTACCAGAGATGTACATGTTAAAAACTTTTGGAAATACTTTGATTACGCAATAACAAATCTTATAGTAACACAAATTGATTTGTAACATGATAAAAATGTATTCTGCCCCCGTCTTTGCTCTCAAACAAAGGAGTGTTTTGTAGGGCATTTTCAGTTCCTAAATACATTTCAAATGTACTGGAAACCGGTTATGAAGTCATTTCACATGCCATGAAACATGTTAGAATTGCAAACAGAATAGGTTAATCTTGTGTGAAATTTGTGGCTATGGGTGTAAAATGCTACTAGAGGACGCGGAAGTACAGGCTTATGTGACAATACTTCCTCATTTAGGTTTAGTCATTTATCGAAGTATGGGGACCATGCGTTTCACCATCGCTATTCTACTAACTCTCGTCCATCAAACAGGTAAGAGCATTTAAGACATTTTTATAGTAATATTGATTAGACATACAGTATGTGTCTATAATCTGATCAGTAGGCACAGTAAGTAACAGGCAGTATCATTTGTACTGATTACTCTGCTTATAACCAGTCCAACCAGTGGGTGACCCTGGAACTCAGATGAAGTCACAGTGGGTGACATAGTATGTAATTAACTGTAGGTATCATTTTTTAAACAATACTTTAGTTTTAAAAATATGTTTTGTAACAACAATTAATGAGTAATACAAACATTTTGGGTTGTGATAGTATAATGTACTATTGTAAGACAAAGTTCAGTGTCACATGAAAGTCAGTGACAGGAAACTACCCCACAACGCCTTTTGAAGCATGGAACAACTTCTCACACCCGGAAATGCATAGCTCAACTCGTTTTTAGACATGTCTGTCAGTCGACCACAAATACTGTATGTGGGCTGAAAAATGCCCACTCTCTGAGCACCCAAGTTATCTATGCTTTTAGGCAGATTAGGTTATACTTCCTGTAGTTATCCTTCATCAAGTTGCTTTTACTGAATGGTTTCTGAAACTGAAGTGTGTATCATATCCTAGTTATTTATTGTCAAAGTATGATGATCTAAAAGCTGCTGACCTTTTGATGGGTTCATCTTGAAACCATTTAACAAATAGGGTGTATAGAGAAATTCCAGCCCAAACTACAAAGCATGCAAACAGTTTATTTAGGCAAATCGGGTCATTACGATGTGTCAGCCAGTTTGGCTATTTGCAAAAACAATCAATTTGCACACATTCCTTTAGGAGGTTGCGTTGCTAAATTCATATATCCTACTGCTCTATTTGTCACATTGTTTGATGGACTATTTCATCTTTTTTTACATGAAGTATTCTGTGTGTTTATTTCACAGAGTCCAGCTCTGTGTTTGTGCTGAAGGGACAGGATGTTCGTCTGGATGTCCAGACAAATATTACACTGGAAAAGGATATTGATGTGCTATTTTGGAAGTTTAACACATTAGTCAATGTTGTAAAGTATCCCCCAAAAGTAACCTTTGAAAGGTTCAAAGGTAGGGTTGAATTTAGTGAGGGAAACTTCTCTCTGCTATTGAAGAACCTTCAGGAAGGAGACAGTGGACCGTATGAAGCAATAGTGTCTGGTAACAAAAACACCAACGTTGCTACATACATGTTGGTAGTTCAAGGTATGGTTGACAGTTTTTCTATTTTATTATACAGTGACACAGTTACAGTATCAATCAATAGAGCTAAACATGGTGTTATAGGTTAAAGGCTAATTCTTTAGACGCATTGGTACTCTAGCTCATGTACTCAGGTTAATATACGAACAATAATGGGTTTCTATGTGTTTTCAGAGAGAGTTGAGCCTCCAGTACTGACAGTGGACCCTGTCTCCACCAAGAGTGACCCCTGTAATGCGAATGTAACCTGCAGAGGCCAGAACACCTCTGTCACCTCCAGCTGTAACAACAGCACCTGCTCTCAGGTGGGAGGAGAGAGTAGAGGGGCTGAGACCTCCACTGTCCCCCTGCTCTCTGTCTATGTGGCAGGGGGTTCCATCATCTGTAACCACAGCAACCAAGTCAGCTGGGCCAACGACACCAAGGAGATCAAAACGTTTTGTGTACCTAAATTTGGTAAAAGAGATGCACGCACACCGTACCCGCACACATACACACACACACACACACACACACACACACACACACACACACACACACACACACACACACACACACACACAGACACACACAGACACACACACTAGACTAGATATTATATGATACAGTATGTTGACGTTGAGATTTTGATGTCACTGTATTTCCAAAACAGAGCGGGACAGAGCGGACCACAACTACGCTGTCATCCACGTCATCATCATCTTTGTTGCATGTGCCCTGATTGGTTGGTGAAAGCTAAATAACGGTAAGCTCACTGTTCTTGTTGCAGGATCGCTCTTATTATAGAAACCGTACAGTTATGAATATAACTACTGTTCCTTGAAGGAGGTAACGAGGTATAGCATACTACGGGGAGGCAACAACCAAACTGAAATCACGCCCCAACGGGCCAATGGATGCCGAGCCCTTCCTCGGAAGCCCCGCCTTCCTGGCTATAATACCGGGGCTTGCATCCATTTCCTAAATTCAGTACCCAAACCGCCTGACTGCACAGGGCCAAAATATGTTATACCTCATTCTCTCCTTCAGGGAACAGTAGTTATTTTCATGACTGTACATTCCCTTTCAGTCCGTCACTCTGTATAAAATATGCGGACATACAATCAATCAGAGCCCCATATATGGAACCAGAACCTGCTGCAACTTGGCTGTGTATACTGACACGCTGCCACTGCAGTCCAAGTCCCTAGACCCCACAGTTCCAAGAACAATACTTACTTTGCGAGCCTGAAATGTCAGAACTCGTACAAAGGAACCCAAGTCCAAAACAACAGAATATCTGTTATGACTTGGTAAAGTGCACATGCGCAGCATAGCATCAACCAGTGTCAATGAAACCCACAGGAAACCTGCAGCAACCTTCAAACTGTGTACTTGCGCACTGCCACGGCAGACCAAGGCTCAATCCCACATGGGACCTGTGGTAACCTGGATACATGTGCAACCTACGCGCTGCCTAACACCCATTCCTGGACCCAGCCATAAGAACACTATAAGCCACACTGGGAGCAGTTACATCCAAGCTATAAAACCTCACAACGGTGCAGGGGAACCCAAATTCGCTGCAGCACAGATATCACCCTGGGGTCTCATCCACAAGCGAAAAAACAACACTTCCACCACGCTGATCCTCAACGCGGTGGCCACACGGGTGCGTTCTCAGCCCCCTCCTGTACTCCCTGTTCACCCATGACTGCGTGGCCATGCACGTCTCCAGCTCAATCATTAAGTTTGCTGATACAACAGTGGTAGGCCTGATTACCAACAACAAACTGCAGACCATACATCCTTGTCACCATTCATGGAGAAACTGCGCATGCCCGCCACTGGCCGGAGTGCGCTACCGGTCACCCATACATTATCTCCTGAAGGGGCAGAGCACCACCCTGAGGACTGGGATTTATCAGAACTGTGTGTTCTGATACCTGGCCCAAACAGAGTTCAAGGACGTCGGCAACCAGTAACTTGCCCCCATTGACCGAGCCACTTGGAAGCACTGTAAATGCTTTAGAAGGAGGGTCCCGAGCCAAACAACCTTGGATCAACTGGCTCATCCAAATGTATCCGCTTGTCCCTCTCAGGAATCCCGAGAACCGGCGTTGTTTATTCAGAAGCACCGTGCTAGGATTAGCACCCTTGTTAACCTCTGGAGCTAAGTAACTCTACACTCGTCGGCAAAATCTTTAAAAAAGGGGTAAGCGACGCTTCACCTCTGCAGGGACAGGAGATAAATACCTTCCCTCAAACCTGGAGGAACTCCGATGCAGTGGAGGAAACGCCATCAAAGGCCTATTCAGAACCAATGGTTCACTCTCCCCTGCCGAATCCAAAGCCGTGGTGTCAGGCTGCCCCGGACTGATGTTGTCCGATTCACACTCAGAATACCCTCCAGAGCCAATCAGGGATATATCATCCCCGGAATCTGGACTCTGAACACTGCCAGAGAAACCGTAATGAGCCTCACTAGAATGGGATGACACCTATCAACTCAGACCACCAATCTTCCCCAAAAAGCCAGCCCGACTCTATGGAAGTTGAACCCAGCCAGAGACAATCGTCAGGCGAACTGGTCCGAGCTAAAGCCTCCTGAGTGTGTTTCCACCCCAGGCAACAGGACAGCACTCGTGAGTATCTTTCATTTTCATTGTGAAACGCCATGCCCTACGGCACAGTCAGAGGTTCAAACTCTTTAGGAAATAGTTGAGATCCCCGGTATTATAGCCAGGAAGGCTGGGCTTCCGAGGGCAAGCTCGGCATCCATTGGCCCGTTGGACATGATTTCAATTTGCGTCAGGTGAATCGGATTGGTCGTTGACTCCCTATGGTATGTTATACCGCGTGAGCGACTGAAAGGGAACTGATATTAATTAAATGACTGTGAATACTGTTGATAACAGGCTTTAATGATTTCACATTTATATACTGTATACTCATAGTGAATCTTTAATGTATATACAGTACCTGTCAAACGTTGACACCTACTCATTCATGGGTTTTTCTTTATTTTGACAATTTTTTACATTGTAGAATAATAGTGAAGACATCAAAACTATTAAATAACACATATGGAATCATGTAGTAACCAAAAAATGTGTTAAAGTCTAAATTAATCCAAATATAGCTTATATTTGAGATTCTTCAAAGTTCCACCCTTTGCCTTGATGACAGCGTTGCACACTATTGGTATTCTCTCAACCAGATTCATGAGATAGTCACCTGGAATGCATTTCAATTATTCAATTAACAGGTGTGCCTCGTTAAAAGTTAATTTGTGGAATTTCCTTTCTTCTTCATGCGTTGAGGGGGGATATTCAGCAGAAATGGACTTGGTATTTTACCAAATAGGGCTATTATGGCAAGAACAGCTCAAATAATCAAAGAGAAACGACAGTGCATCAGTACTTTAAGACATGAAGGTCAGTCAATCCAGAAAATGTCAAGAACTTAGAAAGTTTCTTCAAGTGCAGTCTCAAAAACCATCAAGCGCTATGATGAAACTGGCTCTCATGAGGACCGGCACAGGAAAGGAAGACCCACAGTTACCTCTAATGCAGAGTATAAGTTCATTAGAGTTACCAGCCTCAGCAATTGCAGCCCAAATAAATGCTTCACAGAGTTCAACTAACAGACACATCTCAACATCAACAGTTCAGAGGAGACTGTGTGAATCAGGCATTCATTGCCGAATTGCTGCAAAGAAACCACTACTAAAGGACACCAATAATTAGAAGAGACTAGATGGGCCAAGAAATACGAGCAATGGACACTAGACCGGTTAAATTCTGTCCTTTGGTCTGGAGTCCAAATTATAGATTTATTTAGAATTCAAGGCACACAATCAGCATGGCTAACACAGCAGTCTGCAGCGATACGCCATCCCATCTGGTTTTGGCTTAGATGGGACTATCATTTGTTTTTCAACAGGACAATGACCCAACACACCTCCAGGCTGTGTAAGGGCTATTTTACCAAGAAGGAGAGTGATGGAGTGCTGCATCAGATGACCTGGCCTCCACAATCACCAGACCTCTAACCAATTGACATGGTTTGGGATGAGTTGGACCGCAGAGTGAAGGAAAAGCAGCCAACAAGTGCTCAGCATATGTGGGAACTCCTTCAAGAGCGTTGGAAAAGCATTCCAGGTGAAGCTGGTTGAGAGAATGCCAAGAGTGTGCAAAGCTGTCATCAAGGCAAAGGGTGGCTATTTGAAGAATCTCACATTTATTTAGACTTTAACAATTTTTTTTGTTACTACATGATTCCATATGTGTAATTTTATAGTTTTGGCGTCTTCACTATTATTCTACAATGTAAAGAATAGTAAAAATAAAGAAAAACCCTTGAATGAGTAGGTGTCCAAACTTTTGACTGGTAGTGTACACAGGTGTGTGTGCGTTTCCAAATCATGTCCAATCAATTGAATTCACCACAGGTGGACTCCAATCAAGTTGTAGAAACATCAAGGATGATCAATGGAAACAGTGGTATATCAATGGTATTTCTGTTCTTTATTTTTTTTGCAAACATTTCTAAAAACCTGTTTTCGCTTTGTCATTATGGGGTACTGTGTGTAGATTGTGTACTTTTAACAGCATATTACTTTCGTAATGTCGTTTTCAGATAGCTAAATCATTTGGACCCCTATGACTGAAGTGTATTTTTATTTAAACCTAAATGTTTTCAAATATTGGTACAACAACTCAAACTTCAAATTTTGTAAACTATTTTGTGAGAATCAATCTTATTACAAGCTTTATTTATGGAGCGATTTCAGTGCTAACAGAAACTGTATTTGAATTCAATATGTTTTCATGTGTATTTAGATATTTAATTTGAATTCAATAACTTTGAATTTGTAATGCACAAATTGAATTCATAAATTGAACTTGTATTTCATGATTTGAAACAGAATTTAATTAATATTGTATTCAGTTTGAATATGGTACACAATTCATTAATTGTGTGTGTGTGTGTGTGTATAAAATTGATAAACTATTTCAAGTTTACAAAAGTTTCACATTCAACTTCTCAATGCATTCAGATTCATTTTTCAAATTCAGTTCTCTAAATTCAGATTCAAAACCAGAGACAACATCCTAGTACTTTGCCAGCAAGGAATGGTAGAACAGAACAGAATCAAATGCTGAATAGATTTTTCTTCCTGTTTGGCGTTTTAACCATTTGGGCTATGAGCCCTTACTTGTATTTATTATGGAACCCTACTCTTCCTGGGGTCCAGCAAAATTAAGGCAGTTATACAATTTTAAAAACATTAACAACAGATTTCACAACACATTAAGTGTGTGCCCTCAGGCCCCTACTCTGCTACCATATCTACAACACAAAATCCATGTGTGTGTGTGTATAGTGTGTGTGTGTTATCGTGTGTGCCTATGTGTTGCTTCACACTGTTCCATAAGGTGTATTTTTATCAGTTTCTTCTTCTTTTTTTCTTAATCTAAATGTTACTGCTTTCATGAGTTACTTGATGTGGAATAGAGTTCCATGTAGTAATGGCTCTGTAGTACTGTGCACCTCCCATAGTCTGTTCTGGACTTGGACTGTGAAGAGACCTCTGGTGGCATGTCTTGAGGGGTATGCAAGGGTGTCTGAGCTGTGTGCCAGTAGTTCAAACAGACAGCTCAGTGCATTCAACATGTCAATACCTCTCACAAATACAAGTAGTGATGAAATCAATCTCTCCTCCACTTTGAGCCAGGAGAGATTGACATACATATTGTTATTGTTAGCTCTCTGTGTACATCCAAGGGCCAGCCATGCTGCCCTGTTCTGAGCCAATTGCAATTTTCCTAAGTCCCTCTTTGTTGCACCTGACCACATGACTGAACAGTAGTCCAGGTGCGACAAAACTTGGGCCTGTAGGACCTGCCTTGTTGATAGTGCTGTTAAGAATTCTTCCCATCTTAGCTACTGTTGTATCAATATCTTTGGACCTTGACAGTTTACAATCCAGGGTTACTCCAAGCAGTTTAGTCTCCTCAACTTGCTCAATTTCCACATTATTCATTGCAAGATTTAGTTGAGGTTTAGTGAATGATTTGTCCCAAATACAATGCTTTTAGTTTTGAAATATTTAGGACTAACGTATTCCTTGCCACTCATTCTGAAACGAACTGCAGCTATTTGTTAAGTGTTGCAGTCATTTCAGTCGCTGTAGTAGCTGACGTGTATAGTGTTGAGTCATCCGCATACATAGACACACTGGCTTTACTCAAATTGAAAAAAGTAAGGGGCCTTGACAGCTGCCCTGGGGAATTCCTGATTCTACCTGGATTATGTTGGAGGCTTCCATTAAAGAACACCCTCTGTGTTCTGTTACAGGTAACTCTTTATCCACAATATAGCAGGGGGTGTAAAGCCATAACAAGTTTTTCCAGCAGCAGAATATAATCGATAATGTCAAAAGCTGCACCGAAGACTAACAAAACAGCCCCCACAATCTTTTATCATACATTTTCTCAGCTAATCAGTCATTTGAGTAAGTGCTGTGCTTGTTGAATGTCCTTCCCTATAAGCGTGCTGAAAGTCTTGTCAATTTGTTTACTGTAAAATAGCATTGTATCTGGTCAAACACAATTTTTTCCAAAAGTTTACTAAGGGTTGGTAACAGGCTGATTATTGGCTCAAATAGATGACCAAAGGGGTCTTTACTATTTTTAGGTAGCAGAATGACTTTTGCTTCCCTCCAGGCCTGAGGTCACACACTTTCTAGTAGGCTTCAATTTAAGATATGGCAAATAGGAGTGGCAATATCGTCCACTTTTATCATCAGTAATTTTCCATCCAAGTTGTCATACACCGGTGGATTGTCATTGTTTATAGACAACAATACTTTTCTCACCACTCCACACTCACTTTATGAAATTCAAAATTACAATTATTGTCTTTCATAATTTGGTCAGATGTACTTGCTGGCATATTATGCCTAAGTTTGCTAGTCTTGCCCATAAAAAAATAATTAAAAGAGTTAGCAATATCAGTGGGTTTTGTGATGAATGAGCCATCTGATTCAATTGATGATGGAGCAGAGTTTGCCTTTTTGGCCAAAATTTCATTTAAGACCCCATCCCTGAAAGCTAAGACTCTCAGGAACATTGTCATGCCTCTGTTCCCCTATATGACTCTCAGGACATGTTAGAAGGCTTTGTGACAATGCAATATGGCCCCCATAAAAATATAGTTGAACAGCCCTGGGATAGCTGTTCCCACACCCTATTCAAACTTGTTTTTGTGACTGACTGGGTTCGAACCGGGTCTCCTGCATGTCACAAGACTGTGTTAGCCCACTTATCGAAAGCCCGTAGGGATGAGTTCAGGAAGCTAACAACTCTTCAAGTCTCCAGCAAGGTAACTCATCAAGATCGTGGACGGTTCAAACTCAGGCCTACTGCACAACAACTGTGGCAAAAAGAAGCCCAATACACCACCCTATTTTTGGGATGTTTGTACGGTCTCCGGACCCATGAGGAGGACTGCAATGGATGGCGAGCTGGCAGTGATGGAGAGCAAACTATGCTGCCTGCCACAGGAGGACTTGCTCATCTCTCCCCTGTTGACAAACCCCTCCCTCTCCTCAAGCTGTGTGGATCCCTCTAGACTATCGCCCCGTCTGTTAGAGGCTTCAAACACCCAAAACGTTTAACTCTAGCTGACAATTGTCGTAGTCCAGACCTACTGTTATGTAGTTACATATTTGATCTGATGTTTGTTTATTTATTTTCAAGCACTTTGAGATTGTCTAATGAAGTGTATAGAAGCTGAATAAATTATTGAGTCTGAGTGAAATGTGCAGTTTAAATAGATTTCCTGTAAAAAAAAAATATCATGGCATATGTTTTAACAGAAAGTTGTATTTTTTATACCAGTGGAAACAGTTTAACAAAATGAAGCAGTACAATAAAATGGTGTAGTCACACCCCTTGACTTTTTCCACATTTTGTTGTGTTAGACGGAATTTCAAATTGATTAAATTGAAATGTCACTGGCCTACACACAATACCCCATAATGTCAAAGTGGAATTCAGTTTAAACATTTTACACAAATTAAATAAAAATTAAAAGCTGAAATGTTTTGAGTCAATAAGTAGTCCAACCCTTTTATGGCAAGCCTAAATAAGTTCAGGAGTAAAAACGTGCTTTACAAGTCACATAAGTTGCATGGACTCACTGTGTGCAGTAGTGTTTAACATGATGTTTGAATTACTACCTTCTCTGTACCCCACTAATAAGGTCGAGCAGTGAATTTAAACAGAGTCAACCAAAAAGACCAGGGAGTTTTTCCAATGCCTCGCGAAGGGCAAATATCAGGATTGGGCTGCCTGTCTAAACGCTGCCAAAGAGGGAGATAATTATTGTAGAAAGGAAGATGTGTTGTTGGTGGGGATGGGGAACTGTCACTGAGAAAACACTTGTCTTTTTGTTTTATAATAGAAGTGTGATTCTTTTTAACAATACTGTATAGTCGTTTTCTTGTTATTAATTTGTGCTTCTCATATAGTTGTAATAGACAAACTGTGTATTGGTTGTCCTATAGGGATGTGAGTTAAAGGCGCTAATATAAGGTTATATACATGTATCTACATTTATCATGCTTGTGTGATTTTTGTGATAAAACCGGGACTATTTTATGCCTGTCTGGAATGTTTAATAAAACTCAGTTTTGTTGTTCAGGACCCTCATCAGTGAATGTTGTTTTACGTAAGGTTCTTAATTAGGTTAATTGATTGAATATTTTAGCATCTGGTTGGTTAACTGAATGAGGATCTGAATTTCTGGAATAAATTAACCTAGACCCATCTTATTGAACTATAATATTAGGAGCCGGAAAAGGATTTCATCTGAGATTTAGCCAGCCAAGAGAGATTATCGTTTGCTGTGGAAGCTCTTGCTTAACATTAGAAAGTTGGAAAATGAGTCAGGGAGCAAAGGCGCTAGGCTGTGAGGATGCCCGCTAAACTGTGACTCCTTATCGCTTGGGCTTAGATAACATCCGCTAACTGTGTGTAGCCTATTTGATGAGGTTGATCAACCTTTTTCAGGCCTCCTTGAACTGAGACAAGGAATGATCAATTGTTCTTGGGATAGGCAGATTCGATTGAGTATTAGTTTAAGGGTGGAGAGGGATTGTATATTTGACATAGATCAGGAGAGCAAGATTTCGATAGTATTGTAGCGACCCGCACAGAAAGCTGTGTGTTATGTGTTATGCTGTTCGTTGGTTGTGTTGTACTTACCAGTACCCAGTGTTCGCGGGGTCCAACATGCCAGTCAACCTGCTATCTGCCAACCACGGGAATGACTGGAATGTTCTGGTGCTGGGCATCCTGGTGGTTGGTGGAACGGCGGGGGTGGGGTTTGGCAGGGGGGGTGGAGCACCGCTAGTTTAAGACCATGCTTAGCCATTGTTCTCTCGCTTTCATCTGGTCTTAACAAGAGGTGGTCACGGTTGTTTTATACGGGTATCCTTGATTTATTTGTAGTGGGCTACGGCCAAAATATGCCTGTGTTGAATTTGGTAAACTCAAACCTCTGTCTGGACACCCAGAAATGATCATTACAACAAAAATGATACAGAAATGTCTACCTGATGATGCTATGCAGGTCAACAATCAAAACCCTAAAAATGAGAGACATGTTCAACTTCATGGTGTTGAGGTGGTGCTCCAATGCATATGATAGATAGGTAGATGGACAGACAGATATGCAAGGTAGAAGAGAGGATACAGAGTATATTTGCTTGTGTCTGTATTTCCTGCTTAAATTAAGAGCAACTTCTCTTTTCTGGCACCAACCACATGCAATAACAACAGCAGTTTGGTTCATGGTGATGCATGTTTCTTTCATGTAAAGACAACCTTGAACAAATGTAGCATGTCTCTGTGTGCAGAGAAGTCCAATTCTTTCACAGGACATTTCTGTATTAAATAAGATGAAAGGATATCAAACTGTGGATTCAGAGATCATCAACGTTTGATCCATGTATGTTCAGGCTGTTTCTGCAAGTGTTTTTTTTATACATTTTTACATAACAATATACCATAGAATAACAGTATGTTAAAGTTCATGAGGACATATTAAATATAATGACTATAGAATAACAGTATGTTAAAGTTCATTAGAGGACATTAAATATAGTGACTATAGAATAACAGTATGTTAAAGTTCATAAGAGGACATATTCAATGTTTTCACTGAACAACAAAAAACGCTACATGCAACAATTTCAAAGATTTTATTGAGTTCATATAAGGAACTCAGTCAATTGAAATAAATAAATTAGGCCCTAATCTATGGATTTCACATGACTGGGAATACAGATATGCATCTGTTGGTCACTGATACCTTAACAACAAAAACTTAGGGGCGTGGATCAGAAAACCAGTCAGTGTCTGGTGTGACCACCATTTGCCTCATGCAGCACGACACATCTCCTTCACATAGAGTTGATCAGGCTGTTGATTGTGGCCTGTGGAGCAACTTCTCTTTTCTGGCACCAACCACATGCAATAACAACAGCAGTTTGGTTCATGGTGATGCATGTGTCTTTCATGTAAAGACAACCTTGAACAAATGTAGCATGTCTCTGTGTGCAGAGAAGTCCAATTCTTTCACAGGACATTTCTGTATTAAATAAGATGAAAGGATATCAAACTGTGGATTCAGAGATCATCAACGTTTGATCCATGTATGTTCAGGCTGTTTCTGCAAGTGTTTTTTAAAAAACATTTTTACCTAACAATATACCATAGAATAACAGTATGTTAAAGTTCATTAGAGGATTTTATTGAGTTCATATAAGGAACTCAGTCAATTCAAATAAATAAATTAGGCCCTAATCTATGGATTTCACATGACTGGGAATACAGATATGCATCTGTTGGTCACTGATACCTTAACAACAAAAACGTAGGGGCGTGGATCAGAAAACCAGTCAGTGTCTGGTGTGACCACCATTTGCCTCATGCAGCGCGACACATCTCCTTCACATAGAGTTGATCAGGCTGTTGATTGTGGCCTGTGGAATGTTGTCCCACTCATTTTCAATGGCTGTGCAAAGTTGCTGGATATTGGTGGGAACTGGAAGATGCTGTTGTACACTTCGATCCAGAGCATCCCAAACATGCTCAATGGGTGACATGTCTGGTGAGTATGCAGGCTATTGAAGAACTGGGACATTTTCAGCTTCCAGGAATTGTGTACAGATCCTTGCGACATGGGGCCGTACATTATCATGCTGAAACATAAGGTGATGGTGGCAGGTGAATGGCACGACAATGGGCCTCAGGATCTCGTCACGGTATCTCTGTGCATTTAAATTGCAATTAATAAAATGCAATTGTGTTCGTTGTCCGTAGCTTATGCCTGCCCATACCATAACCCCACCGCCACCATGGGGCACTCTGTTCACAACGTTGGCTTCAGAAAACCGCTTGCCCACACGATGCCATACAAGCTGTCTGCCATCTGCCCGGTACAGTTGAAACCGGGTTTCATCCGTGAAGAGCACACTTCTCCAGTGTGCCAGTGGCCAACGAAGGTGAGCATTTGTCCACTGAAGTCAATTACGAAACAGAACTGCAGTCAGGTCAAGACCCTGGTGAGGATGACGAGCACGCAGATGAGCTTCCCTGAGGCGGTTTCTGACAGTTTGTGCAGAAATTCTTCGGTTGTGCAAACCCACAGTTTCATCAGCTATCCGGTGGCTGGTCTCAGACGATCCCGCAGGTGAGGAAGCTGGATGTGGAGGTCCTCGGCTGGCATGGTTCCACGTGGTCTGCAGATGTGAGGCTGGTTGGACGTACTGCCAAATTCTCTAAACGACGTTGGCTTATGGTAGAGAAATTAACATTAAATTCTCTGGCAACAGCTCTGGTGGACATTCCTGCAGTCAGCATGCCAATTGCACACTCCCCCAAAACATGGTCTGTGACACCCCTCCCCCTCCTCTAAAGGGACCGGTGTAGGGGGGAGTTGACCCTAGGAACTGATCTTGGCATAGCCACAGGAAGTAGGGGTGCTGAGGATGCTGCAGCACCCCCTGAAAAATCAGAATAAAAAACGAATATTAACTAAAAAATGAATGTTTTTTTCACAAAAATATTTTCCACAAAATGTGTGCACTGGGCCTTTACTAGTCCTGTATTATGGGACCAATATAGATGTCTGTTGCATGAGCAAAATATTTGTTTCAGCATTGGCAAAAATGGTAGTTGTATAATTAAGAGCAGCATCTTGCAGGATTCAGTTGTTGGAATTGTAAGAGTTGTTGCCCTGTTCCTTTCTCTGCTATTGTCATTCTAATGGAAAGAACAAAACCCTGTCCTCAAACATTTACATCAAAAGGTGCAAAGTTACGGGCGACGACACAAAACATCCACATCAAATTAAATATTTTTCTTGATAAAATAACATGGAAAACAACCACTTTTTGTGCAGTATTAATTGACCATCCTTACAAACCACTTAATGTAAAATGTACATTACTGGATTGTACATAGGCTGGTCATCTAGATTTGTACCTGTAGACTTTCCATCACCATGAAGAAAAACAATACACAATACAGTAATTGAGACATCAAGTGGTTTGTGACGATGTGGCGCTTGCAACACTAGGGTTGTGGGTTTGAATCCCATGGGGGATCAGTACGAAAAAGTATGCACTGCACTGCTGTAAGTTGGATAAGAGTGTCTAGTAAAAGGAATTAATAGACCATTTCACATAGAAATAAGTTACATTTGCTAATTATTTCAAGAAACTGGAAAACATATTTTTATATTCCATAAGTAATATCAGATAAACTGTTTTGTACAGACAATTATCAGACTCAAATTACAAATGCTGGTAAACACTCAAATACGTTTAGTTGAAAATAAATCACTAAAGTACTGCATGGGCCACTACCGTGTTGTTGTCATGTTGTGTTGCTACCATGCTGTGTTGTCATGTGTTGTCATGTGTTGTCGGGCGGCAGGTAGCTTAGTCGTTAAGAGCGTTGTGCCAGTAACCGAAAGGTCGCTGGTTCTAATCCCCGAGCCGACTAGGTGAAAGATCTGTTGATGTGCCCTTGAGCAAGGCACTTAACCCTAATTGCTCATGTAAGTCGCTCTGGATAAGAGCGTCTGCTAAATGACTAAAAAAAAAAAAAAAAAAAAAACATGTGTTGCTGCCATATTGTGTTGTTGTCTTAGGTCTCTCTTTATGTGGTGTCTCTCTTGTCGTGACATGTGTTCTGTCCTACATTTAATTTTTTTATCCCAGCGCCCGCCACCACAGGAGGCCTTTTGCCTCTTGGTAGGCCGTCATTGTAAATAAGAATTTGTTCTTAACTGACTTGCAAGGGTTAAAAAGGTTGAATAAATAAAATACAAATGCTAGTCCTGTATTAGCGGACCAATATAGCGCAGGCATTTTTCTTTTGCGCATCGCCAATCTTGGGTCAGTTTTATATTTCCCCACTAATGGTTAAGGTTAGAATTGGGGGAGGGGAAGCTGATCCTAGATCTGTACCTATACAAAACTGTGTTGGTACTATCAATCTAGTAACTGGCTCCAGTACCTAGTTCAACAGTTAAACAGTATCAGTTGACTGCCCTGCATGGCCCAATGGGTTCTCCACCACTTCCATCTTCAGAAATGATACATTTCCTTCTGCTGTTCTGTGCTGCCTCACTGGCTGTCATCCTACAACCAGGTACAGTAACAATTCAAATGTCAGTTATTCATTTTCTTATAGTATTATCACATTTTATATCTTCTTAGATTGTGTTACAAGAAGAGCAAGCAGCAAGAAAGGTATTTCACTGTACTTAAACACATGACAAAAACTTGAAACCTGCAGTTCACAACTTGACAGATACATTGCACAGTACACATGTATCTAACCTGAGCTAGAAATGAATTGATTGGTTTGACAACGTATCAGAATAGTTAATTTTACATAGGGGACATCAGCTATTATAGAAAATAAAGAAGATGCTTATTTAAGGTGGTATTGGTGTCAGTGTACATTGTCTGCACAGATATATGTTATTGTATATACAGAGGAACGCAGTTAGCCCTTTATTAAGTACCTTGGCAGCTTAGGAACATTTGTAGCACTTATCACTGGAATGTACACTCAGCGACAGTTTATTATGTACCAACACCCCGTTCACGAAAATGGTTCGCGTTCCTGGTTCCCTCCTGGTTTTTCACGTATGACAGTGTCTAGGGTTTACTGAGAATGGTATGACAAACAAAAAACATCCAGTCAGCGGCAGTCCTGTGGGCGAAAACAGCTTGTTGATGAGAGGTTCGAAGGAGAATGTCAAGAATTGTGCAAGCTAACAGGCAGGCCACAAACAGGCAAAAACTGTGCAGTACAACAGTTGTGTGCAAAACGACATCTCGGAAAGCACAACTCGTCGGTCTTTGTCACGGATGGGCTATTGCAGCAGACGACCACACTGGGTTCCACTCCTATCTGCTAATTACAAGAAGAAGCGGCTCCAGTCGCGATCACCAACACTGGACAATTACTGTAAGGAGTGTAAAAACATCGCCTGGTCCGACGAATCCCGGTTCCTGTAGCGTCATACTGATGGCAGAGTCAGGATTTGACGTAAGCAGCATGAGTTCATGGCCCCATCCTGCCTGGTGTCGATGGTACAGGCTCGTGGCGGTGGTATAATGGTCTGGGGAATGTTTTCCTGGCATGTTTGGTCCCTTGATACCAATTGAGCAACTTTTCCAAGCCCCAAAGAATTCAGGCTGTTCTGAAGGTAAAGGGGGGGGGGGTCCGACCCGGTACTACATGGGTGTTTCTAATAATCTGGCCACTGGGTGTATATAGATTTGTACTTTTAACATGACTAAAAGCACTTTAACACTGAATAAACTTTTTAAATTATGATTTCTATTCATATTATATGTGATTGTGTATGTCGGTTTGCAACGTGTTGTTCTTGTGGCTATAATAAAAACATTGATAGAAAATGTTTTTTGTTTAAATAATCACAAAGCGCTACTTAGAGGAGTCAACGCTGGCAGAACAATGTGTTCTATGATGTGTTCCAGGCCTATTCTATGTTGTAGAATCTTAGACACCAGAGAGCATTTTAATAGACTCAAATAGCAGCCTATTCCCTTTGTAGTGCACTACTTTTGACCACGGTCTATAGGGCTCTGGTCAGAAGTAGTGTACTATATAGGGAATAGGCTGTCATTTGGGACGCAACCCCAGACTTATGAGTACACGCTTCTTTTTTTCCACTAATGGTAACCATGGTTTCATGTGTAAATTTAGATTTGGGGAACTTCCTGTTGAGGAACTTGAGTTGAGAGAGATGTGTCAAGACTATGAGTGTCAGGACTTGAGAGATACAGTTGAAGTCGGAAGTTTACATACACTTAGGTTGGAGTCATCAAAACTAGTTTTTTCAACCACTCCACAAATTTCTTGTTAACAAACTATAGTTTTGGCAAGTCGGTTAGGACATCTACTTTGTGCATGACACAAGTAATTTTTCCAACAAGTGTTTACAGACAGATTATTTCACTTATAATTCACTGTATCACAATTCCAGTGGGTCAGAAGTTTACATACACTAAGTTGACTGTGCCTTTTTAAACAACTTGGAAAATTCCAGAAAATGATGTCATGGCTTTAGAAGCTTCTGATAGGCTAATTGACATCATTTGAGTAAATTGGAGGTGTAGCTTTGGATGTATTTCAAGACCTACCTTCAAACTCAGTGCCTCTTTGCTTGACATTATGGGAAAATCAAAAGAAACCAAGACCTCAGAAAACTAATTGTAGACCTCCACAAGTCTGGTTCATCCTTGGGAGCAATTTCCAAACGCCTGAAGGTATCACGTTCATCTGTACAAACAATAGTACGCAAATATAAACACCATGGGACCACGCAGCCATCATACCGCTCAGGAAGGAGACTCGTTCTATCTCCTAGAGATGAACGCACTTTGGTGCGAAAAGTGCAAATCAATCCCAGAACAACAGCAAAGGACCTTGTGAAGATGCTGGAGGAAACAGGTACAAAAGTATCTATATCCACAGTAAAACGAGTCCTATATCGACATAACCTGAAAGTCCGCTCAGCAAGAAAGAAGCCACTGCTCCAAAACCGGCATAAAAAAGTCAGACTACGGTTTGCATCTGCACATGGGGACAAAGATCGTACTTTTTGGAGAAATGTCCTCTGGTCTGATGAAACAAAAATAGAACTGTTTGGCCATAATGACCATTATTATGTTTGGAAGAAAAAGGGGGTTGTTTGCAAGCCGAAGAACACCATACCAACCATGAAGCACGGGGGTGGCAGCATCATGCTGAGGGGCTGTTTTGCTGCAGGAGGGACTGGTGCACATCACAAAATAGATGGCATCATGAGGAGGAAAATTATGTGGATATATTGAAGCAACATCTCAAGACATCAGTAAGGAAGTTAAAGCTTGGTCGTAAATGGGTCTTCCAAATGGACAATGACTCCAAGCATACTTCCAAAGTTGTGGCAAAATGGCTTAATGACAACGAAGTCAAGGTATTGGAGTGGCCATCACAAAGCCCTGACCTCAATCCTATAGAAAATGTGTGGGCAGAACTGAAAAAGCGTGTGCGAGCAAGGAGGCCTACAAACCTGACTCCGTTAAAGGGTTCAAGACTGCCATGATGCGTTCATCCATGTATACGGGTAAGAGTGTAGCTACAATTTCAGGTATTATAAGTTTCTAATTTTGTCAGGAAGTCATTTTTGTTGAAAGTTAAAGTGTACTGTTAGCTAGCTAGCGAACGTTAGCTTGCTGGCTCGCTAGCTAACGTTATGGGTATGGTCTGTGTAGTAATATTATCAGTATCAGAAAACCATTTGCATTGCTAGTTATAGCATAATGTTAGCTAGCTAGCTAAAATGTAACCAAGTTTGTTAGCTTTAGCTACCTGCAGATTCATACTACAGCTATGACAATAAGTTTGTATTGCTAGTAGTATGGGTTGTGATTGTGGTTCATTGTTTAGCTAGCTAGCTAGCTACATGTCTAAACAAAAGACTCCACTTCGCCAGATGATTACATGACTCATCAAGTTAGCCAGGTGCATCTGGGGGTGATTACAGCCATCTATTGTATTTCATGAACATGTGTACATACATTTACATTTTAGTCATTTTAGTCAGTACTAGTCAAAAGTTTGGACACACCTACTCATTCAAGGGTTTTTCTTTATTTGTACTATTTTCTACATTGTAGAATAATAGTGAAGACATCAAAACTATGAAACAACACATATGGAATCATGTAGTAACCATAAAAGTGATAAACCAATCAAAATATATTCTTCAAAGTAGCCACCCTTTGCCTTGATGACAGCTTTGCACAAGTGGCTTTCTCTCAACCAGCTTCCTGAGGTAGTCACCTGGAATGCATTTCAATTAACAGGTGTGCCTTGTTAACGTGTGGATTTGTTTTCCTTTGTAATGTTTTTGAGCCAATCAGTTGTGTTGTGACAAGGTATGGGTGGTATACAGAAGATAGCCCTAATTGGTAAAAGACCAAGTCCATATTATGGCAAGAACAGCTCAAATAAGCAAAGAGAAATGACAGTCCATCATTACTTTAAGACATGAAGGTCTCAACAGATACATCTCAACATCAATTGTTCAGAGGAGACTGCGTGAATCAGGCCTTCATGGTCGAATTGCTGCAAAGAAACCACTACTACAGGACACCAGTTAGAAGAAGAGACTTGCTTGGGCCAAGAAACACGAGCAATGGAAATTAGACCGGTGGAAAACTGTCCTTTGGTCTGATGAGTCCAAATTTGAGATTTTTGGTTCCAACCGCCGTGTCTTTGTGAGACGCAGAGTAGCTGAACGGATGATCTCCACATGTGTAGTTCCCACCGTGAAGCATGGAGGAGGAGGTGTGATTGTGTGGGGGTGCTTTGCTGGTGACACTGTCTGTGATTTTATTTAGAATTCAAGGCACACTTAACCAGCATGGCTACCACAGCATTCTGCAGCGATACGCCATCACATCTGGTTTGCACTTAGTGGGACTATCATTTGTTTTTCAACAGGACAATGACCCAACACACCTCCAGGCTGTGTAAGGGCTATTTGACCAAGAAGGAGAGTGATGGAGTGCTGCATCAGATGACCTGGCCTCCACAATCCCCCGACCTCAACCTAATTAGCGTCATCTAATAATTATAACATTTTTTTAACTGGGTACTTTCCTTTTTTCATATTGCTTCAATGCAAATATGCAAGTAAACAATTCACTGTACCGTTTATGCCTTCTGTATCCTGTGCACGTGACAAATAATGTATGCACACATGACTGTAAGTCGCTTTGGATAAAAGCGTCTGCTAAATGGCATATTATTATTATTATTATTATTTGACATAGTGTGTGTTTACCAGAGACAGTAATGTGAAGAACAACATGACCTGCACCAAAGTCAGATTAGGATATAGGCCAAGGACTAGATAAAGTGTATTTTTACCTGGAGTTTTCCCTTATTCTAGGCCATTACTTTCACCACTTTTAGTCTTAATCTTTGGTTGTTTACTACACTACCTTACTCCCTCTGTTTAGCACATGGCCTCAGGGTGAATGCGTAAGACAAAATACTTAAGTGCCTTTGAACGGGGTATGGTAGTAGGTGCCAGGCGCACTGGTTTGTGTCAAGGTTTTTCACGCTTAACATATTCCCGTGTGTATCAAGAATGGTGCACCACCCAAAGGACATTCAGCCAACTTGACCCAACTGTGGGAAGCATTGGAGTCAACATGGGCCAGCATCCCTGTGGAATGCTTTCTACACCTTGTAGAGTCCACACTCCAACAATTCAAGGCTGTTCTAAGGGCAAAGGGTGGTGCAACTCAATATTAGGAAGGTGTTTCTAATGTTTTGTACACTCAGTGGAATTGGCTATTGTAAGCACTAAGGTTAAAAGAGTATATGAGCATTGTTTCCAGAGAAAAGTGAAATATTCTTTGGTATCTGGAAGTGTGACCTGTCAGATTCAGTGAAACTGAGCAGAATTTATTTGAATTGCACTGAATTAAATTATTCTTCCTGTCATTGAGCCCAAACCTGCTAGGTTTTCACTGAAAAACTTGAATGTTGTCTTCCAAATGTTTAACTGAATGTTGCCTTTTATGTCCTAGTGACATTATGTGTGTACCTTTTGATACAACACTCAATTTAAGAGTTGGATGACATAGACCTATGCTTTAACTAAACCATGTTAAAAATTCCAATAGTGTGTTTTCATTCAAATAAATTAGTTGTTTTCTCTGAAAATTTCCATTTTGGTATGTCCCACTACTAGAAAGATTCTAACCCATGTTTTCACCATCATTGGTAAAGCCCTCGTTATTTTATTGCTTTGACAATGTCATATCTGAAGATTAATCACTAATCACATGAAATAAATAATAATGTACATTTGTCTCTGATGTTTAACCCAATGAGTCCCACTGTAACGCTGGCGCGCATCCGTAGATACCAACCATTAGTCTGTGTGATCACTGAGCGGTGTTTGTGAGACGGGCAGATCCCGTCTTTGCTTTTTTTAGCTGTTTTTGCCATAATATGGACTTGGTCTTTTACCAAATAGGGCTATCTTCTGTATACCACCCCTACCTTGTCACAACACAACTGATTAGCTCAAACACATTAAGAAGGAAAGAAATTCCACAAATTAACATTATACAAGGCACACCTGTTAATTGAAATGCATTCCAGGTGACTACCTCATTCAGCTGGTTGAGAGAATGCCAAGAGTGTGCAAAACTGTCATCAAGGCAAATGGTGGCTATTTGAAGAATCTCAAATGTAAAATATATTTTGATTTGTTTAACACTTTTTTGGTTACTACATGATTCCATATGTGTTATTTCATAGTTTTGATGTCTTCACTACTATTCTACAATGTAGAAAATAGTAAAAATAAAGAAAACCCCTTGAATGAGTAGGTGTGTCAAAACTTTCAAATGGTACTGTACATTACACTACGATCAGAGCCGGCTGCAGACAATGATCAGCTACGGGGGAATCTGATTTTCCACATTTTGATGCCACATTTTTTATTATATAAAATACAGTATTTTCAATGAATTTTCCACCAACAGGTTTCTGTGCCAATGCACCACACAATCAATAAACAAAGCATACCGACTTTGGGCGCTTCATCATGGTTTGCGTTTTCAACACCACAATAAACAGACTACTGGTATGTCAATCTGGACAAACAGAACATACAGTGGGGAAAAAAAATATTTAGTCAGCCACCAATTGTGCAAGTTCTCCCACTTAAAAAGATGACAGGCCTGTAAATTTGATTGTAATTGTAATTTTGAGTCCCTGGCGGCGTAGTGTGTTACTGATGGTAGGCTTTGTTACTTTGGTCCCAGCTCTCTGCAGGTCATTCACTAGGTCCCCCCGTGTGGTTCTGGGATTTTTGCTCACCGTTCTTGTGATCATTTTGACCCCACGGGGTGAGATCTTGCGTGGAGCCCCAGATCGAGGGAGATTATCAGTGGTCTTGTATGTCTTCCATTTCCTAATAATTGCTCTCACAGTTGATTTCTTCAAACCAAGCTGCTTACCTATTGCAGATTCAGTCTTCCCAGCCTGGTGCAGGTCTACAATTTTGTTTCTGGTGTCCTTTGACAGCTCTTTGGTCTTGGCCATAGTGGAGTTTGGAGTGTGACTGTTTGAGTTTGTGGACAGGTGTCTTTTATACTGATAACAAGTTCAAACAGGTGCCATTAATACAGGTAACGAGTGGAGGACAGAGGAGCCTCTTAAAGAAGAAGTTACAGGTCTGTGAGAGCCAGAAATCTTGCTTGTTTGTAGGTGACCAAATACTTATTTTCCACCATAATTTGCAAATAAATTCATAAAAAATCCTACAATGTGATTTTCTGGAAAAAAAAATTCTCATTTTGTCTGTCATAGTTGACGTGTACCTATGATGAAAATTACAGGCCTCTCTCATCTTTTTAAGTGGGAGAACTTGCACAATTGGTGGCTGACTAAATACTTTTTTTCCCCACTGTACATCCCTCCCTACATTGTAGACTTACCCAGTATCAAAGGCTTGGCTTGACAATCTCCCAATGTCATTCAACTTTTTGGTGTTTTGTAACAGAGGTCTCTTTCAATTCATCAATTTGCCGCTGCACAGTTTTGAATGATTGACTTTATTTGTCAGTTAAAAAAATATACATATGAAGTGTATATATATATATATATATATGAAGAGAAGCTTAGGCCTAACCCCAGAGAGATATGCCGGTGGCATGCTACGACACCGACATGCATTTCTTTATGTCAGATGGCTACTGCATCTGCTGTACAGAAGGAGGGTACATTTTCATTCCAAACATTTAGCATAAAGATAAGCATTATATTGTTAGATTATAGGAGTAACTCTGGTAGGCCTGAAACAGTCTTCCTCACCTCAAGTTGAACTGTCGGAGTCCGTTGGAGCGCCGGGGTGCACTGCCTTCATATCATAGGCCTGCAGTAGCTAAAGCTTAATAATAGCCACCAAGATTCTTTATTTCTGAGCTCAGAGAGAATAACAGTTACACAGCACAGTGTGTAGACAGTCTGAATTCTCACCCAATGGGTAATGAGCATGTGTCTTTACAGTTCCTGTCCTTGGGTGGGATGCTCCTGTGATTATGCTCACTGCTGCTGTTTTTCCCAGCAACAGTGTTAAACGATAGGATGTCACAATCCAACCTTGTTCTCTGCCAGGAACATCCCACTCAACAGGAGAGGCTCAGTTCCCTTTTATCAATACAGAGATACTTGAGCAAGCTGTTTCACAAAGATTAAACTCTGCAAACCAGAAGATTACAAATGAGACAGTTTCACAAGGTTACACATACTCAGTTATGTGGACACATACTATTTAAAATGTTCCATTACACACACCATAACAAACCTTCATAAGCGTTTCTAAACTTTATTAGGGTAATATCAAAAGAAAGTCAAGGAAAGTACGAGCAGAAGAGTGACTGTAAATCAGGGGGAAACCCACTACCCACCCCTGTGCCCAAAACCCCCCACAACCCTCATGTATTTTGGACCACCCTCCCCCCATTTTTTTTTATGACACAACACAAAAGGCACTCTATTGGTGGAATGCCCCATTACACTGAAACTATTTCCTCTTTCTTAGACATTTGTCAAAGTATGGGGACCCTCGTACATTTCACCATCGCTATTCTACTGACTTTTATCCTTCAAGCAGGTAAAACAATTTTTCAAGACATCTTTATATTGATTGCATTCATTAGACATGTGTACCTATAATCATTTGGGGTGGGGTGAAATGTTGGTTCTGTCACAATCTCTCCTTTCTCCTGAGGTGTGCACTTTTTCACTTCCTTTTATGGATTTGAAAGGAAATGGCTGGTGAAAAACTCCCTTTAGTCTATGCCAACACAAATCCAATGCGTTTTACATTGATATGGAAATAGTGAACGAGTGCACACTTCAGGAGGAAGGAGAGATTATTGGGACGCACCCAGGGATGACAGAGGGAAGAAGTCATATGATCTAATGAAATACTGAAGGTTTAAGTCACTGTTGTGATGTTGTGAATTTTACACCATTCAAGTAATTCATGAAGACTTTCGTTATAGGGTGTTATCAAATTTAGGGCAACAGTTTTTGATGATACTGTCATTTTAAACATTATGAAGCTAAACATGTTTATTTACCAAGCCTGAAATAACACAAACAATTGAGTAATCAAACCATTTTTATTATACTGTGAGATAAATGTGTCAGTTAGGCTACAGGAAAGTCAGTAACAGGAAGCAGCGCCAAACCTTTGAAGCATAGGAACTTCAACTAGATAGACAGTCACAGCACAGACCGCTATGCATAGCGCAACTCATTTACAGATATGTCTGTCACAGTTGAACCACAATGAAAAGTGGCCAGAAAAGACAGCCACTCTGAGCACCCAACTTATAGCTACAGCAGGGCCCATAATTATTGGATCCTTGATAAAAATGAGCCAAAAGGACTCTATACAATAAATAACAAATACCTCAGCTATATTGTATGCTGAATTTTTTTTGGAAATGTATATCATTCTATACTAATACAACTGCTCAGAGAAAGAGATTTTGTTTAACAATAATAATAAAAAAGATAGGGTCAGAATTATTGGCACCCCTGTTTTCAATAGTCCAGCACCCTCCCCTTGTGAGGATAATGATACTGAGCCTTTTTCTAAAATGTTGTATGAGATTGTAGAACACATTGGGAGGGATCTCAGACCAATCCTCCATACATAAACACATATTTTTTTTTTTTAAATTACGCCAAACCCACCACTGGTGTGTGTGGCCAAAGACCTCTATTTTCATGTCTTCTGACCAAAGCACCGCCTGGAGTTTGAGAAACGTCATTGGCACTTGGATTGGAACTGGTGCTATGGTCAGATGACATGGAAATAGAGCTCTTTGGCCACACACACCAGTGGTGGGTTTGGTGTGGAAAAACAGAAGTATATGCAGAAATGTACCTCATGCCTACGGTAAAATACTGTATGGTGGTGGATCTTTGATGTTATGGGGCTAGTTTGCTTCCACTGGTCAAGTGGCCCTCATTTTAGTAGGCTATATTTTGCCGTAATGATCTCATCACACCATGCAACAAGGGATGTACAGCTGACAGCGACCATAGCCTTGCAAGCCAGGGCCAAATTGCCTTCTTCGAGTGAGCAAAAGAATGTGATGGAATTTTTTGAAAATTGAAAAGTATTCTTATGTTTGCATCAAATACCCTACTCCTTGAAAGTCGTGATTATGCTGTATATAGCATAGGCTACATGATTAATGATGATCACTGATAATCAACAGCTACATTGTTGCTCTTTGGATTACCCCATGTCATGGGATAGGCTGTGTGAACGTTTATAAAGACAAAGGCAAAACACATGGAATTGTTTGATTTAGATGGATGACAGAATGGTCGGCAGATATTTTCTTATCTAAAAAGGTGGGTGAACGTTTGCAAAATTTCTCGAGCGCATAAAATATATAGGCTGTGTGTTGTGTCGCACACGGGTTGTGTCGCGCCTCGTAAAAAACCTTATATCCTATTGCGCAATATGTTCCAAAATTCTAACAAAATACACCAGCGACACCATTTAGGAGGTGAAGGTTGTGAGCAGTGTTTCGGATCGGTTTGACAATTATCTTCTAATGTATTACAATGCCATCTTTAGCCCACAGCATTTTCTGCAGATCATCCGTTCAACCACACCGTGTCTCACAAAGCCACGTCGGTTGGAACCAAATATCTCCAATTTGGACTCCAGACCAAAGGACAAATTTCCACCGGTCTAATGTCCATTGCTCGTGTTTCTTGGCCCAAGCAGGTCTCTTCTTGTTAATGGTGTCCTTTTAGTAGTGGTATCTTTGCAGCAATTGGACCGTGAAGTCCTGATTCACACAGTCTAATGTTGTGCTTTATGGGAAAACCAAAGGGTTTGTACAGTGAGGGAAAAAAGTATTTGATCCCCTGCTGATTTTGTACGTTTGCCCACTGACAAAGAAATTATCAGTCTATAATTTTAATGGTAGGTTTATTTGAACAGTGAGAGACAGAATAACAACAACAAAATACAGAAAAACGCATGTCAAAAATGTTATACATTTATTTGCATTTTAATGAAGGAAATAAGTATTTGACCCCTCTGCAAAACATGACTTAGTACTTGGTGGCAAAACCCTTGTTGGCAATCACAGAGGTCAGACGTTTCTTGTAGTTGGCCACCAGGTTTGCACACATCTCAGGAGAGATTTTGTCCCAGTCCTCTTTGCAGATCTTCTCCAAGTCATTAAGGTTTCGAGGCTGACGTTTGGCAACTCGAACCTTCAGCTCCCTCCACAGATTTTCTATGGGATTAAGGTCTGGAGACTGGCTAGGCCACTCCAGGACCTTCATTTGCTTCTTCTTGAGCCACTCCTTTGTTGCCTTGGCCGTGTGTTTTGGGTCATTGTCATGCTGGAATACCCATCCACAAACCATTTTCAATACCCTGGCTGAGGGAAGGAGGTTCTCACCCAAGATTTGACGGTACATGGCTCCGTCCATCGTCCCTTTGATGCGGTGATGTTGTCCTGTCCCCTTAGCAGAAAAACACCCCCAAAGCATAATGTTTCCACCTCCATGTTTGATGGTGGGGATGGTGTTCTTGGGGTCATAGGCAGCATTCCTCCTCCTCCAAACACGGCGAGTTGAATTGATGCCAATGAGCTCGATTTTGGTCTCATCTGACCACAACACTTTCACCCAGTTCTCCTCTGAATCATTCAGATGTTCATTGGCAAACTTCGGACGGGCATGTGTATGTGCTTTCTTGAGCAGGGGGACCTTGCGGGCGCTGCAGGATTTCAGTCCTTCACGGCGTAGTGTGTTACTAATTGTTTCCTTGGTGACTATGGTCCCAGCTGCCTTGAGATCATTGACAAGATCCTCCTGTGTAGTTCTGGGCTGATTCCTCACCATTCTCATGATCATTGCAACTCCATGAGGTGAGATCTTGCATGGAGCCCCAGGCCGAGGGAGATTGACAGTTATTTTGTGTTTCTTCCATTTGCGAATAATCGCACCAACTGTTGTCATCTTCTCACCAAGCTGCTTGGCGATGGTCTTGTAGCCCATTCCAGCCTTGTGTAGGTCTACAATCTTGTCCCTGACATCCTTGGAGAGCTCTTTGGTCTTGGCCATGGTGGAGAGTTTGGAATCTGATTGATTGATTGCTTCTGTGGACAGGTGTCTTTTATACAGGTAACAAACTGAGATTAGGAGCACTCCCTTTAAGAGTGTGCTCCTAATCTCAGCTCGTTACCTGTATAAAAGACACCTGGGAGCCAGAAATCTTTCTGATTGAGAGGGGGTCAAATACTTATTTCCCTCATTAAAATGCACATAAATTTATAACATTTTTGACATGCGTTTTTCTGGATTTTGTTGTTGTTATTCTGTCTCTCGCTGTTCAAATAAACCTACCATTAAAATTATAGACTGATCATTTCTTTGTCAGTAGGCAAAGTACAAAATCAGCAGGGGATCAAATACGTTTTTCCCTCACTGTATGTCCCTACCCTCTGAACATTTGAAAGTTGGTTTGAGGTGTCTAGGTCATGTGATCAAGGAGCTATTGAATTTTAAGTGCTTTTGTATATACACTACCTGTCCAAAAGTTTTAGAACACCTACTCATTCAAGGGTTTTTCTTTATTTATGGTTTGGGATGAGTCGGACGGCAGAGTGAAGGAAAACCAGGTGGGAACACAGGTGAAGTGCCAAGAGTGTGCAAAGCTGTCATCAAGGCAAAGGTGGCTATTTGAATAATCTCAAGTATATTTTGATTTGTTTAACACTTTTTTTGGTTACTACATGATTCCATATGTGTGATTTCATAGTTTTGAGGTCTTCACTATTATTCTACAATGTAAAAAATAGTCAAAATAGAGAAAAACCCTTTGAATGAGTAGGTGTGTCCAATCTTTTGACTGGTTCTGTATATAAAAAGTGGAATTATTTTTATATAACTACAGTTGAAGTCGGAAGTACACCTTAATACATCTTAGCCAAATATATTTAAACTCAGTTTTTCACAATTCCTGACATTTAATCCTAGTAAAAATTCCCTGTTTTAGGTCAGTTAGGATCACCACTTTATTTTAAGAATGTGAAATGTCAGAATAATAGTAGAGAGAATTATTGATTTATTTAAGCTTGGTGTTCTTCGCTTGCAAGCATCCCCCTTATTCCTCCAAACATAACGATGGTCATTATGGCCAAACAGTTCTATTTTTGTTTCATCAGACCAGAGGACATTTCTCCAAAAAGTACGATCTTTGTCCCCATGTGTAGTTGCAAACCGTAGCCTGGCTTTTTTATGGCGATTTTGGAGCAGTGGCTTCTTCCTTGCTGAGCGGCCATTCAGGTTATGTCGATATAGGACTCGTTTTACTGTGGATATAGATACTTTTGTACCTGTTCCTCCAGCATCTTCATAAGGTCCTTTGCTGTTGTTCTGGGATTGATTTGCACTTTTCGCACCAAAGTACGTTCATCTCTAGGAGACAGAACGCGTCCTAAGCGGTATGACGGCTGCATGGTCCCATGGTGTTTATACTTGTGTACTATTGTTTGTACAGATGAACATGGTACCTTCAGGCATTTGGAAATTGCTCCCAAGGATGAACCAGAGTTGTGGAGGTCTACACTTTTTCTGAGGTCTTGGCTGATTTCTTTTGATTTTCCCTTGATGTCAAGCAAAGAGGTACTGAGTTTGAAGGTAGGCCTTGAACTACATCCACAGGTACACCTCCAATTGACTCAAATTATGTCAATTAGCCTATCAGAAGCTTCTAAAGCCATGACATACTTTTCTGGAATTTTCCAAGCTGTTTAAAAAGGCACAGTCAACTTAATGTATGTAAACTTCTGACCCACTGGAATTGTGTACAGTGAATTATAAGTTAAATAATCTGTCTGTAAACAATTGTTGGAAAAATTACTTGTGTCATGCACAAAGTAGATGTCCTAACCGACTTGCCAAAACTATAGTTTGTTAACAAGATATTTGTGGAGTGATTGAAAAACAAGTTTTAATGACTCCAACCTAAGTGTATGTAAACTTCCGACTTAAACTGTATGTAAGGAATAAACTAGGTTGAAATGAAGTTGCTAAGTCATGTGGTTGATGAGCTATTTAAAATCTAAAGTTTCAAATACTTATGAGGGGCGTTTTGTCAAAATAACATCTAAAAGAGTTGATTTTTCAGGGTGTTTAAAGTTGGGGCAGGTTGGTTCAGTTATCAGCAAATTTAGCTTTATCTCAATGCAGATATCTTTCAGCCTATCAGAAGCTGGCATCAACCAATGCTATTTAAGATCACCCAAAATGTATTTTTCAGATTTAGTACAGTTAGCTGATTTTCTGACTTGCTATCTAAGAGCACAGTTTGAGGCAGAGGGAGGGCAATACATTCCCACTAGACTAAGTTAGACATTATTAGTTCCACGTTTAGGACAAGACATTCAAATTGCTTAGGGACAGAGGTAGTGAGAGATACAGAAACATTTAAGTTATCCTTTGTAAATATGGCGACACCTCCACCAGATCTAAAAATGTTATAACCAGCCAGAGACACATCAGTATCCGGCACAGAATGATTTAACAAAGTTTCAGATATTACCAGAATGTCCATGTTGGATTAAGAGGCCTGAGTTATAATGAAGTCAATTTTCGAGATCAAACTTCTGGCATTTACATTTACATGAATCAGTCCAATGCCACAGCTGCAGGATTTCAGATCAGACGGAGACTCTAATACAAGCATACTATGCTCAGTTGGTAACCACAGGTGTAACTTGAATTGGTATAGATACAATATGGTCTAGATCTGTACCGTTGGGCCTATGCCTTGAGCGAGGATGTGGGTTAAAACAGAGAGTCAATACTGGTTACCTGCAGTTTGATGATAAAGCTGATAATTTATGGTTGAGATTACCTGAGCGGGACTTGGGGTTTTGATAAATCAATGTCTCAGCGCAGCCTTGAAATGCAAGGACAGGGTTCAGGCACCAAGATGAATTGGATGGACCCCATCCTCTCTGAAGAGCATCTTCTGTTTTCCAAAAGGTGTCAAAGTTATCCACAAAAGTAACTCCAACAGAGCTACAGTACACTCGTAGCCAGTCGTATAGTGCCAGGAACCTACTGAATCTTTCGCTGCACCTACTCAGTGATGGCACTGGGTCTGAAATAATTGAACGCTTGTTGGAGTCTTTCAGAGTTCCAATCAGTTCTTTAAAATCCCATTTCAGCCATTCCAAGCCAGCGAACCTAATGTCATTAGATCCCACATGGACTACGACAGCAACAGCCCCCGTGTTCTGGCGTAGAACGGTAGGAAGCAGCCTAGTGATGTCTTGTACTCACCATAAAGCTGCCGACGATAACGGCTGGTGAGATGGCAGAGGAGGTCCGGCAGTTTTTGTGCCTCGAGCCGACCGCAAAACCCATTGTGGCTGACGGAGCCGGTGCGTCAGACACCCTTGAGGTGCGGTGAGAGGGAGAGTGCAGCGGATCCGAGGCCGAATCCCCCCAGGAACGTGGAGGATCCGTGTCCGAAGCTGTTCGACAACTGGATTTGGGCCAGGCTTCCCAATGCCAAAGAAGCCCCACTCTCCACAGGCCACTTCCCTGCATTTGGCATACGGCGGGTGACGCTCTTCTATGGTTGGGCAGCAGGATTGGTGACAATATAATCCGCTAAATCCAGCAGAAGCGATGGTTCTGCTGAATTTCTCAGGGGAGTGGAGACTTCTTCGGAGAAGGGTCCCCTGGAAGGCATTGGCCATTCAGTCAAGGAATGTTGACATGGCGGTGATACTCTCAACACATCGGAACTGCGTCCAGCCTGTGGTGTAGAAAAGGTAGGCGGGGGTACTTTCCCCAGTACGCTACCGGTCAAAAGTTTTAGAACAACTACTCATTCAAGGGTTTTTCTTCATTTTGACTATTTTCTATATTGTAGAATAATAGTGAAGACATCAAAACTATGAAATAACACATATGGAATCATGAAGTAACCAAAAAAGTCTTAAACAAATCAAAATATATTTTATATTTGAGATTCTTAAAATAGCCACCCTTTGCCTTGATTACAGCTTTGCACACTCTTGGCATTCTCTCAACCAGTGTCATGAGGTAGTCACCTCGAATGCATTTCAGTTAACAGGTGTGCCTTCTTAAAAGTTAATTTGTGGAATTTATTTTCTTCCGAATGCGTTTGATCCAATCAGTTGTGTTGTGACAAGGTAGGGGTGGTATACAGAAGACAGCCCTATTTGGTAAAAGACCAAGTCCATATTATGGCAAGAACAGCTCAAATAAGCAAAGAGAAACGACAGTCCATCATTACTTTAAGACATGAAGGTCAGTCAATTCTGAACATTTCAAGAACTTTGAAAGTTTCTTCAAGTGCAGTCGCAAAAACCATCAAGCGCTATGATGAAACTGGCTCTCATGAGGACCGCCACAGGAATGAAACACCCAGAGTTACCTCTGCTGCAGAGGATAAGTTAATTAGAGTTACCAGCATCGGAAATTGCAGCCCAAATAAATGCTTCACAGCGTTCAAGTAACAGACACATCAACATCAACTGTTCAGAGGAGACTGTGTGAATCAGGCCTTCATGGTCAAATTGCTGCAAAGAAACCACTACTAAAGGACACCAATAAGAACAAGAGACTTGCTTGGGCCAAGAAACACGAGCAATGGACATTAGACCGGTGGATATTTGTCCTTTGGTCTGGAGTCCAAATTGGAGATTTTTGGTTCCAACCGCCGTGTCTTTGTGAGACGCTGTGTGGGTGAAAGCATGATCTCCGCATGTGTAGTTCCCATTGTAAAGCATGGAGGAGGTGGTGTTATGGTGCGGGGGTGCTTTGCTGGTGACACTGTCTGTGATTTATTTAGAATTCAAGGCACACTTAACCAACATGGCTACCATAGCATTCTGCAACGATACGCCATCCCATCTGGTTTGGGCTTAGTGGGACTATCATTTGCTTTTCAACAGGACAATGACCCAACACACCTCCAGGCTGTGTAAGGGCTATTTGACCAATAAGGAGAGTGATGGAGTGCTGCATCAGATGACCTGGCCTCCACAATCCCCCGACCTCAACCAAATTTAGATGTTTTGGGATGAGTCGGACCGCAGAGTGAAGGAAAAGCAGCCAACAAGTGCTCAGCATATGTGGGAACTCCTTCAAGACTGTTGGAAAATAATTCGAGGTGAAGCTGGTTGAGAGAATGGCAAGAGTGTGTAAAGCTGTCATCAATGCAAACGGTGGCTATTTGAAGAATCTCAAATATACTAAATGATTCCATATGTGTTATTTCATAGTTTAGAGGTCTTCACTATTATTCTTCAAATTAGAAAATAGTCAAAATAAAGAAAAACCCTTGAATGAGTAGGTGTTCTAAAACTTTTGACCGGTAGTGTATGTTGTGCAAGTTCTTAATCTGTTTGCTAAGAGTAGCCACTTATTCCCTATAGTCCTCCGCCAGTAATCAATTTTTGCATCGGAACTTCGGTCGGTCCACATCGTCCCGGAAGAGAGCATAGTAAATACAGCTCCTGCAGCGCATGAAACATTCTGTATTTCCTCTGAACGGGGAAGCCTCATTGAGAAGACATAGCAACTCAATCAGTGTCGCAGAGATAGCAATTTACAGGCAGAGTTTTTTAAAAAGAAGAGAAAATAACATGTATTTTTTCCGGACCTGTACAGGCCGTCGGTAAATACAGCCAATACAAAACATTTTTTGAAACTAAATAGGCTCTAGCCTGTTACACTTAACTTTTTGGGTGAGAAAATCATGCATCAAGTGGCAACAAACAGCACAGTGAAGTAGTGAAGGTTTTCCAGTAGACCTAGTCCAGGGCTGCCCAACCCTCTTCCTGGAGATCTACTGTCCTATAGGTTTTCAGTCCAACCCTAATCTGATTCAGCTAGTTAAGGTCTTGTTGAGCAGCTAATAAGTAGAATCAGGTGTGTTAAATTAGGGTTGGACTGAAAACCCACAGGATGGTAGATCTCCAGGAAGAGGGTTGGTCAGCCCTGTCCTATTCCTTCACATATTCCATTCTGATCATCAGTCACCAGGCTGCTGATTTTCAGCACCTGGCTCAAGGTGGAAGGCGTGCTTTCCTGAATGTTGCATCTATCTCCTTGCAGTGTTGCCAACTCCTCAGTAAGGAAAGTAGCTATTGGCTGTCTTAAAAGTCGCTAGAAGTCGTTGAATGACGTCATCAACTAATTTGCGTAATTGGCCATGTGCATGTAATTGTGATGGACACTGTAGTAGAGAGGAATAACGTAGTGGGAGAGACAAAAAGGGAGTAAAAAACACCCTACATTTACATCCTGCCCTGAATGTAAGTCAGGGCGGGATCAGCCAGCAGCGGCTTTCCGCATGCGCGATTCATTTGCAGTCTGGACGCGGAGGGGTGAACATCTCCTGCTCTGACTGCAGCTGGGAGGGACTGCTACACGAGGACTGGGCCGGCTGTGAGTGCGTTGGGACGGGGGTAACAAAGCACCCGCTGCTCGTTGAGAAGAGTAAGAACAATACGCACTTTCACGTCAGTCTCCAAAAGTCTCCAATAACACCAGAAAAAGTAGCTAGATTTGTCGCTAGTCGCTTTTTTGAAAATGTGTCGCTAGAGGGGTCTGAACCCGCTAAATATAGCGACAAAGTCGCTAAGTTGGCAACACTGTCTCCTTGTTTTAACTAATGAATGTTGAAAATCACAATTGAGTGTTTTAACTAAAATCCACATGCTGGCGTGAAAGTCAAAGACCCTACACCACGTGTCAAACTCATTCCACGGAGGACTGAGTGTTTGCAGGTTTTCACTCCTCCCTTGTACTTGATTGATAAATTAAGGTCACTAATTACTGTCAAAGTCGCGTCAATTCAAATCTGGTATCAGGAACAAAAGAGGTCAACACGACTTCTGTTGGTGAACACATTTTTTGGAGAGGAAGTACAAAACCAACGACGCTAGACAGAGAGGAATTTGCTTTAAGCAAAAGGCAGTTTATTAAAACAGAGATAGCTGGTACTGCTCAAGCTACATGCATGGGCCCATTGCATGGACCCAATCAATTGCCTCTTATGGAGACAGTTGAGAAGGATGATTAAAAAGAGTTTACAGCATTACTTTATACAATGTAACATAAAGGAAGGGGTCCTTCTTCTAGTCCCTTGATTGGTTCCCGAGGCGTAGGAGGCGGGTCTGCTCTGTCCAGAGCAGATGCCCCATTGGTGCACGGCAGAGTCCTCTGCCCTTGGCACCCGACCAGTAGAAGGGGAGTTGAGAATGTGTGTGCGTCCACAGTGAGATGTGTGTGTGTGTGTGTGTGTGTGTGTCTCAAGGGAAACTCGTGGGGAGCAGCAAGTGATTGTGGCCTGTGGCGTGGGTGTTGTCCTTGGCCACCTGGTGACAAGATATGGTCCTCTGTCCATTGTTCTTGCATAGGAACAGCATTTATTGAAAACAAGCTCCTGACACAATTTGTCTTGCACAACCTTTTGCACAACCTTTTACTCAGATCAATCTATAACATTTTATATTTACTACGACAAATCCCCTCTTCACGTCTTCTAGACGTGATCCATTAATTATGTTGGCATTAAGCATAGTTGAATCAGTCTTAAAAGAAAAACAATAATGCAGGAAAGAAAACAAAACTAGCATACTAATTATATGGCCAGTTAATTAAACAATGTTAGTCCCCCTCTAGTGCACGATTAAATACATCAAAGCTGTTGTTCAAATTCTATTTCATCTTCATTTTGGTGTCAAATTTTGGTTTTGGCTGCTCAAATCAGCTCTGACTTCTGTCAGTGTTCTAGAAGGAGTGGGGGCTGGTGTGCAATGAGTTAGATGGTGCCAGGGTGCGCCTAATTTACCTCTGACCTGGACTGAATGTGAAGTAACCTCCTTCACTTCGTACGGTCCAGTCCACCTGGGTTCCAGCCACTTTCTCTTGTGGACTTTTACCCTCACCCAGTCTCCCACTTTTACCTTCAGTGGCAGCGTACTTCCTGTCAGCTCCTCTCCTGGACCTTCCGCACCTGAGAAGAGAGTGCTGCAGAAAGCTCCGTCAATTTCATCACATAATCAGTCATTTCTATCTGTTGTACATCAAGGGCGGGCATATGACCTCCCTCCCTTGGCTAGGTTGGCGCTTTCCACGAGTCCCTGGGACCGAGGATGATAAACTGAACCGAATCCGTGCATGATTCCGAATCTTTCCTCCACCTTTTTCAGGTGTTTTTTTTGCTAAAATGTGTGGTTGTCAGATCTTATCTGCCTTGGTATACCGTATCTGGGTATTAATTTAGTTTGTAGCCACTTAATGACTGACCTATCATCCTCTATTTCTGTAGTTTTCTGTAGGAATTGCCTCTACCCATTTTGAAAACCTGTCTACAGTTTCTGTCATGTGAGGGTGCCACCAGATGTGTGAAACCTTTTTGGAGGGTCTTAAACTTCCCCTCATGTGTGGGCCCGTGAGCTTCACTCAACAGTTCTGGGCAGAGTCTAGCTGGTTCAAATAGTCTTCCATCATGGCACCTCCAGAGTTCGTCCTGTCCTCTGCCGCCCCCTCCTGGGCCCAGACTGAGTGTTCATAGGGTCCTGCTGAGCTCTGTAACTGTGCTATATCGCCTTGGTTGAGTTCAGTCTGTGATGTCGGTGGTAGTAGTATTGGATGAGGATCACGCCTTCGGGCACCTGGTGTTCAGACAGGTGGGTTTATGGTTGTTGTGGGGGTCCTCCCTTCCTCTACCTCTCCATTGTGGTGTACCTCTGCCTCTTCCCTCCCTGGGGGTTGATGGTTAGATTTCTGCAGATCCCAACAATCACGCTTGAAATGTCCAGTTCTTCCACAATGGTAGCACAGGTAGTTCCCTCTTCTAGGAGGACCCGGTGGAGTGCCGCTGAGGCCATGGTTGTGGTTGTGGGCCAAAGTCATGGTGCCTTTTAGGCTGTATAGTGAGGTGGGGCCAGGAGTGGTGCTGGTGTCTGGGCGACTGTAGGAGACCCTTTCACACACATTGTGTCAGATTTTTTAGGTTGCACCCTCCTACTCTCCTCTATTTCCCATGTCCCTACTCTCAACTCTCCCTCTGCTCTCTCTGTCATTCGTTGTTCTAGGCATTCATTAAATTTGGGTTTAGTTATGTTTGGCCCTGCCATCTTGCTTTCTCTATCTTTATACACTTATCCCGTCCCTGGTGTTTTATTTTCCAAGGATGTATTATCGGTATCAATACAAACTTATCTCATGTACGACACCCTCGTATATAAAGAGTTAATTTATATAATTTGTAATGCAATCATTATCATAAAAATCAGAATTCCAGTCACATATACCAATGCAGTTATTCCTCCACAGCACACAACACGCTTTAATTGTCTCAGCTCTTGTTAAAGAATATGCACAGATCCAATATCAGTTTCCCCAGTCCCTGGTTCCTGAAAGCCTAGGTCAAATTCACTCAATTCCACAGATTGGTATTCAGTTTCGTAAGTCTCACTATAACTTCCCATCATCCATTACACGTTTAAGATATAACACAGACACGTTAAAATATAAACATAGACACGTTAAAATATAAACACAGCAAAAACAAAACTGCCAATTAGAATACAATACCTTAAAAAATTTAGGTTACCAGAGCGTCCCTAAAACATAGTCTCAGTTCGACTGCACCCTTCACACAACCTTAAAAGGCACCTTCATTATGTGAAGTCACAGAAGCAACTGGATCCCTATCAAAGGATTTTTAGTTTAGACAACTCGATCACTAGGAAAGACTTAATCTCAGCTTAATTGTACCTTTCACACAACCATTTATATGGAACGTTTTAAATGTGAAATCACAGAGATAACTGGCATCCCCGGGAATTTAATACCTCTGGTCAATTTCGGTGATTCTCCCCCACCTAATGATGGGTCAAATCTTATCCACTCATACGTCAAAAACACATCCCCCACACAACCTATCTAAAAATAGGACCTTTTAAATGTGTAAACCCCACACAACCTATCTAAAAATAGGACCTTTTAAATTGTGAAAACTTATACATGTGACTACACACTTCCACACAACCTATCCAAAAAATAGGACCTTTTAAATTGTGAAAACTTATACATGTGACTACACACTTCCACACAACCTATCCAAAAAATAGGACCTTTTAAATTGTGAAAACTTATACATGTGACTACACACTTCCACACAACCTATCCAAAAAATAGGACCTTTTAAATTGTGAAAACTTATACATGTGACTACACACTTCCACACAGCCTATCCAAAAAATAGGACCTTTTAAATTGTGAAAACTTATACATGTGACTACACACTTCCACACAACCTATCCAAAAAATAGGACATTTTAAATTGTGAAAACTTATAACTAAATCACAGTACCAGATATCTCACTTATGCCTTAAATCATTTAGGATGGAAAATTATTTTAATAAGTATTCATACTCACACTCAGTACTTCTGATCAAAATTTGGTATTGGTCTATAATACAATATGCAAGATTTCGTTTTAACAGGCTCTGCATACCTTTTTTTTTGGAGAGCTCTCTGATCAGGTTCCTGAGGTAAGATGAATAGTTGATGTCTCCTGGATTACAGGTCACTCTTCCGTCTGTTTTTAGATCGATGATTTGCCTTTTCCTCTCGCACCAACTCTTTAGATCGAATTAGAAACCATCCTCTGCTACCAATTTGTTGGTGAACACATTTTTGGAGAGGAAGTACAAAACCAACGACGCTAGACAGAGAGGAATTTGCTTTAAGCAAAAGGCAGTTTATTAAAACAGAGATAGCTGGTACTGCTCAAGCTACATGCATGGGCCCAATGCATGGACCCAATCAATTGCCTCTTATGGAGACAGTTGAGAAGGATGATTAAAAAGAGTTTACAGCATTACTTTATACAATGTAACATAAAGGAAGGGGTCCTTCTTCTAGTCCCTTGATTGGTTCCCGAGGCGTAGGAGGCGGGTCTGCTCTGTCCAGAGCAGATGCCCCATTGGTGCACGGCAGAGTCCTCTGCCCTTGGCACCCGACCAGTAGAAGGGGAGTTGAGAATGTGTGTGCGTCCACAGTGAGATGTGTGTGTGTGTGTGTGTGTGTGTGTCTCAAGGGGAAACTCGTGGGGAGCAGCAAGTGATTGTGGCCTGTGGCGTGGGTGTTGTCCTTGGCCACCTGGTGACAAGATATGGTCCTCTGTCCATTGTTCTTGCATAGGAACAGCATTTATTGAAAACAAGCTCCTGACACAATTTGTCTTGCACAACCTTTTGCACAACCTTTTACTCAGATCAATCTATAACATTTTATATTTACTACGACAAATCCCCCTCTTCACGTCTTCTAGACGTGATCCATTAATTATGTTGGCATTAAGCATAGTTGAATCAGTCTTAAAAGAAAAACAATAATGCAGGAAAGAAAACAAACTAGCATACTAATTATATGGCCAGTTAATTAAACAATGTTAGTCCCCCTCTAGTGCACGATTAAATACATCAAAGCTGTTGTTCAAATTCTATTTCATCTTCATTTTGGTGTCAAATTTTGGTTTTGGCTGCTCAAATCAGCTCTGACTTCTGTCAGTGTTCTAGAAGCAGTGGGGGCTGGTGTGCAATGAGTTAGATGGTGCCAGGGTGCGCCTAATTTACCTCTGACCTGGACTGAGTGTGAAGTAACCTCCTTCACTTCGTACGGTCCAGTCCACCTGGGTTCCAGCCACTTTCTCTTGTGGACTTTTACCCTCACCCAGTCTCCCACTTTTACCTTCAGTGGCAGCGTACTTCCTGTCAGCTCCCTCTCCTGGACCTTCCGCACCTGAGAAGAGAGTGCTGCAGAAAGCTCCGTCAATTTCATCACATAATCAGTCATTTCTATCTGTTGTACATCAAGGGCGGGCATATGACCTCCCTCCCTTGGCTAGGTTGGCGCTTTCCACGAGTCCCTGGGACCGAGGATGATAAACTGAACCGAATCCGTGCATGATTCCGAATCTTTCCTCCACCTTTTTCAGGTGTTTTTTTTGCTAAAATGTGTGGTTGTCAGATCTTATCTGCCTTGGTATACCGTATCTGGGTATTAATTTAGTTTGTAGCCACTTAATGACTGACCTATCATCCTCTATTTCTGTAGTTTTCTGTAGGAATTGCCTCTACCCATTTTGAAAACCTGTCTACAGTTTCTGTCATGTGAGGGTGCCACCAGATGTGTGAAACCTTTTGGAGGGTCTTAAACTTCCCCTCATGTGTGGGCCCGTGAGCTTCACTCAACAGTTCTGGGCAGAGTCTAGCTGGTTCAAATAGTCTTCCATCATGGCACCTCCAGAGTTCGTCCTGTCCTCTGCCGCCCCCTCCTGGGCCCAGACTGAGTGTTCATAGGGTCCTGCTGAGCTCTGTAACTGTGCTATATCGCCTTGGTTGAGTTCAGTCTGTGATGTCGGTGGTAGTAGTATTGGATGAGGATCACGCCTTCGGGCACCTGGTGTTCAGACAGGTGGGTTTATGGTTGTTGTGGGGGTCCTCCCCTTCCTCTACCTCTCCATTGTGGTGTACCTCTGCCTCTTCCCCTCCCTGGGGGTTGATGGTTAGATTTCTGCAGATCCCAACAATCACGCTTGAAATGTCCAGTTCTTCCACAATGGTAGCACAGGTAGTTCCCTCTTCTAGGAGGACCCGGTGGAGTGCCCCGCTGAGGCCATGGTTGTGGTTGTGGGCCAAAAGTCATGGTGCCTTTTAGGCTGTATAGTGAGGTGGGGCCAGGAGTGGTGCTGGTGTCTGGGGCGACTGTAGGAGACCCTTTCACACACATTGTGTCAGATTTTTTAGGTTGCACCCTCCTACTCTCCTCTATTTCCCATGTCCCTACTCTCAACTCTCCCTCTGCTCTCTCTGTCATTCGTTGTTCTAGGCATTCATTAAATTTGGGTTTAGTTATGTTTGGCCCTGCCATCTTGCTTTCTCTATCTTTATACACTTATCCCGTCCCTGGTGTTTTATTTTCCAAGGATGTATTATCGGTATCAATACAAACTTATCTCATGTACGACACCCTCGTATATAAAGAGTTAATTTATATAATTTGTAATGCAATCATTATCATAAAAATCAGAATTCCAGTCACATATACCAATGCAGTTATTCCTCCACAGCACACAACACGCTTTAATTGTCTCAGCTCTTGTTAAAGAATATGCACAGATCCAATATCAGTTTCCCCAGTCCCTGGTTCCTGAAAGCCTAGGTCAAATTCACTCAATTCCACAGATTGGTATTCAGTTTCGTAAGTCTCACTATAACTTCCCATCATCCATTACACGTTTAAGATATAACACAGACACGTTAAAATATAAACATAGACACGTTAAAATATAAACACAGCAAAACAAAACTGCCAATTAGAATACAATACCTTAAAAAATTTAGGTTACCAGAGCGTCCTAAAACATAGTCTCAGTTCGACTGCACCCTTCACACAACCTTAAAAGGCACCTTCATTATGTGAAGTCACAGAAGCAACTGGATCCCTATCAAAGGATTTTTAGTTTAGACAACTCGATCACTAGGAAGGACTTAGTCTCAGCTTAATTGTACCTTTCACACAACCATTTATATGGAACGTTTTAAATGTGAAATCACAGAGATAACTGGAATCCCCGGGAATTTAGTACCTCTGGTCAATTTCGGTGATTCTCCCCCACCTAATGATGGGTCAAATCTTATTCACTCATACGTCAAAACACATCCCCCACAGAACCTATCTAAAAATAGGACCTTTTAAATGTGTAAACCCCACACAACCTATCTAAAAATAGGACCTTTTAAATTGTGAAAACTTATACATGTGACTACACACTTCCACACAACCTATCCAAAAAATAGGACCTTTTAAATTGTGAAAACTTATACATGTGACTACACACTTCCACACAACCTATCCAAAAAATAGGACCTTTTAAATTGTGAAAACTAATACATGTGACTACACACTTCCACACAACCTATCCAAAAAATAGGACCTTTTAAATTGTGAAAACTTATACATGTGACTACACACTTCCACACAACCTATCCAAAAAATAGGACCTTTTAAATTGTGAAAACTTATACATGTGACTACACACTTCCACACAACCTATCCAAAAAATAGGACCTTTTAAATTGTGAAAACTTATACATGTGACTACACACTTCCACACAACCTATCCAAAAAATAGGACCTTTTAAATTGTGAAAACTTATACATGTGACTACACACTTCCACACAACCTATCCAAAAAATAGGACATTTTAAATTGTGAAAACTTATAACTAAATCACAGTACCAGATATCTCACTTATGCCTTAAATCATTTAGGATGGAAAATTATTTTAATAAGTATTCATACTCACACTCAGTACTTCTGATCAAAATTTGGTATTGGTCTATAATACAATATGCAAGATTTCGTTTTAACAGGCTCTGCATACCTTTTTTTTTTGGAGAGCTCTCTGATCAGGTTCCTGAGGTAAGATGAATAGTTGATGTCTCCTGGATTACAGGTCACTCTTCCGTCTGTTTTTAGATCGATGATTTGCCTTTTCCTCTCGCACCAACTCTTTAGATCGAATTAGAAACCATCCTCTGCTACCAATTTGTTGGTGAACACATTTTTTGGAGAGGAAGTACAAAACCAACGACGCTAGACAGAGAGGAATTTGCTTTAAGCAAAAGGCAGTTTATTAAAACAGAGATAGCTGGTACTGCTCAAGCTACATGCATGGGCCCAATGCATGGACCCAATCAATTGCCTCTTATGGAGACAGTTGAGAAGGATGATTAAAAAGAGTTTACAGCATTACTTTATACAATGTAACATAAAGGAAGGGGTCCTTCTTCTAGTCCCTTGATTGGTTCCCGAGGCGTAGGAGGCGGGTCTGCTCTGTCCAGAGCAGATGCCCCATTGGTGCACGGCAGAGTCCTCTGCCCTTGGCACCCGACCAGTAGAAGGGGAGTTGAGAATGTGTGTGCGTCCACAGTGAGATGTGTGTGTGTGTGTGTGTGTCTCAAGGGAAACTCGTGGGGAGCAGCAAGTGATTGTGGCCTGTGGCGTGGGTGTTGTCCTTGGCCACCTGGTGACAAGATATGGTCCTCTGTCCATTGTTCTTGCATAGGAACAGCATTTATTGAAAACAAGCTCCTGACACAATTTGTCTTGCACAACCTTTTGCACAACATTTTACTCAGATCAATCTATAACATTTTATATTTACTATGACACTTCTAAGGTATACTAGTTATTTTAATTAATGAAAAAACCTTCAATGGTAAATATGATGTTTCGTATATACGGGCTCTCTGAGATGTCTCGCAGAACACCCCAGACAACTCACACATTGTTCCAGAAACAATACCCAAATACTCTGACAGAGGGAGTTTCCCACTTCTCTGCTGGCCAATTAGAGTAAAGACTTGAGTGTGGTTTAAACTTTCTCAGCCAATCCGTTGTTTCAGGGGTTGTTCTCATCTCTTCGGCGCAATTTGTTACACACTTCAGCCAGGCACAAGATTATCATAACAACCTATCATAGCGAGAAGAGCCAGCTCCCTTAGACATCATTCCTAGTCAAAGGAAGGCTCACAGATCACAAATAACTATTATAGTCTAGCATTTGAAGACACAATCCTTATCTTATTTTTACCCCCTAAAGCAGCTCTTCACATCAATCACAGCCTTGCCAGGTGTCACAGCCTACATTAGCCCAGTTAAGAATGCATTCTTTCTAAATTAGTCATCCCATCAGTTTAGGAGAATAATAAATCCCCAATAGTCCCCCTTTTCACACCTAATAAAGTGTGATTCAAAAATAAGAAAACACAGATTGTCATTCATTATAATACAATACAAACAAAAAATCACACTTTTATTAATAGGCCATAATGATACTAAAAAATTCAAACCCTCAGTCCATCTACACCCCACTTGCAAATTGTTACCAGTCACCAAGGAATTTCAAACCATCACATAAGAAAAGACAAACATTCACATGGTTAACTTGATTAATAAAGCATAAAACACAGGATTAATAGAACACAAAACATAAGACTATTAAAACATAAAACACAAACAGAGAAGTATATTTTGGCCCCCTTTAGACACCCTCTAGTGTCACTCCACCAAGCCTGGTAGGTCATATCCTCCATTCCTAGGTTGGAGTCCAGGATTGGGCCTTATCTCACCATCTGTGGGAAATCACCTTCTCCATCTCCTTTCTCACCAAACCTCAGACACAGGAAATAAGACAACATCCACAAAGAACAAGTATACCCACAGAAGCTATAACTTCACCCAGAATAGTTACAACAATAGTTTTTCCATTTATCAAATATGTTATCAAACCAACCGTTTATGGAGCTATCAATATCAGATCTCTCAGCCAGTTTGTTTGTCAGTGTAGTTACTCCCATGAAGCTCTTTTGTCACTGACCCGTCCGGTGCTATATTATTTGAGGATGAAAATACAGCACATAGATCCAAACAGAACACAAACTCCGCCCCTCTCAGCCAAAAGCATATCTAAAGCTATTCTATTCTGCCTTGTCATTAAGATAGTTGCCGCTGTCTGCTCATCTAATCCCTTTTATTGCATCACAAGTGTGGTTTATAAATCTTTGCTGGTTATAGTAAATATAATTTATCCAATCTACGTTTTTATTAATTGTTGACCACCAAAAAATACTTGATTCAAACTCAACTGCGATCTGATTCCTAGCTTTGAATTGTTCTGGAACCTCTCGAGGTACTCCTATCCCATCAAAGGCTCCTTTCATCAAAGGATCCCGGGAGGAGGTCCTACTTTCTACGTGACAACTCACCAGTCTCTGACACGTTTGATTGTTTACATATGTAGTTGAGTTCACAATCAGTTATCACCACACAACCATCAGATGTCGGCACGGGCCTGGTTTTAGTTCCTACAATCCTCTGGCTGCAACAAAGAGGAGAGATTAGTCATGTTCTCTTTCAGTTGTGATATTCTCTGTGTAGGAGCAGAGCTAAGATGCCCTACTCTGTATCCTATCTTACTAGTCCTAGAAAAACAATTAGAATCCCCTGAGACTTCAAACGTAGGCAACCTAGGTCGGAATGACCTTGTTATCGGGGGATACTGATAGTTCAAGTTACTACAAGACTCTTTCACCACATTCCCAGGTGGCTTGTATGGAGGATAAACCTGTTTTTGCGTACTTCAGACTTTCAGACAGTACCTACCCTTCTATGGGTCGCACTGCCATTTCTGGTAATTCCCTATTTTCACAATACTTCACCTGTCCCTAAACTGTGCACGGAGACCTACACATCCCCCACGCTCTCGACATGAGCAACTACATAGTCCCAGGATGTACACGGCGACACACATACAGTGATGTCCTCCCCTAAAGTCCCTAATCTTCCCCTTTCCCTACGTCTAGCTGTCTCCTATGCCTTCGTATACTGTGCTCAGGTATTATTTTATCAACTTGTTTTAGGTTAACTACTACTTTCGGCTGATCAGAAGGGTTTGAGTGTGTTAGGAATATGGCCCCCACAATCAGACAGCTACCTACCGTCAGGGAGACCTGTGAATCCCCACCCTCGCCCTGAGAACATGTCAGACGCCAACCCATTACTTCACCTTCTACCAAACTCACACAGGGATGATCAGACAGGGTAAGGGGAATCTTCGTTAAGGAGCCAACCCCCGAGCCCTAATGGTGATCGGATCTTTCTCCTAACTCTGTGTTTGTTCATCAGGTGTAACTGGGTTTACCTTTTTGCAGTGTGTGACATGCACCCAGATGGATCTAATAGGACTTGATAGGGCCCTTCCCAACAGGCCTGCTTCCAGTTTTTCTTCTTTTAGGGACTGGATCCACACGCAGTCTCCTGGTGTGATAGAGTGGGTCACCTTCTCCTTTAGTTCACCTGTGGGGCACAAAACCTCTGACATACGGGTGTGGTTAATAAACTATCTTCACACATACATGTTGAGCTCTCAATTTCTATTGTTGTTCTTTCTTTTTAAGTAATTTTATTTTATTTATTTAATCCTATCATTATTATTTAATCCTATCACTCCCCCTTTTTGACACATGATTTGCCCATGTGTCAATATTACCACCTTTCTAAACCATTCCTTATGTAATTTATCATCCTATTGCCATGCCTTTCATTTTTTAGATTATCTTTTGCTTCTTTATTGCTCCTCCCACTTCCTTTGTCTTTTATGGCAGCTAAATTCAACTTTCATCCAGTTCAGAATCAATTAGTAATCCAATCAATCAATCTCTTATCTTGTAAAAACACTTATGTTTAGTTCAAACTCTGTTCTACCCAGGCTCTCCCGGGCTTGACCTGAAGACTAATTGTTGGACATGACAAGTCTGTAACGATTCCGGCAGTCTGAGTCGGTTCCTGTCTGTGTATTAGTTTTTCTGCTCGGGATCTCCAGTTTCCCAAGGGTTCTGGAACGCTCCCTGCCTGGTTGCTGGGCTACGTTGCTAGGCGGGAGCTCTCCTGATTTCCACACCTGCATTCCATCAGCAATCTGCACACCTGGCCCTGATCATCACCTTCATAAGCTCTGACCTGACATCCATTCCCTGCCGGATCGTTAGCCATGAACAGTATGTTTATCAGTGGATCAGCCTTAGAGCATGTAAGCGTTAGTTTTGTTGTTTTGCACCTTGTTTGCTTGTTTTGTACTTACCTCCGTTTTGTTCCATCTGCAGTCACTCATCCGGAACCTTCACCCAACCTCTGCCTGATGGTCGGCGGCTGCCGAGCCATTACTGGACCTACCACTGCACCCTCAACAACCCATCCACGCCACCCGCTCTGTTCCCTGGATTATTCAGCCTCACTCGTGGATCTATTAAATAAACACTCACCTTTGTTTCAACCTACCTTGTCCTGGTCTGCTTCTGGGTTCTGGCTTAGTAAACCGTGACAGAACGATCCGGCCAGTATGAACCCAGCGGACCTGGACTCTGTTCGCCATGCCATTTCCCATCAGGAGAAGATGTTGGGCCATCATAGCACGGAGCTACAGGAGATCGCGTTGGCAGTTCGGAACCTTTCTACCGGTCTGACGGAGGTCCAGAACCGGCGCAAGTTTCCGGTGGAGGATCCACTACCGGTTTCACCCATCTCGCCTGCCGCTTCTGGAGCTGTGTCCTTCCGTGAGCCCAAGGTTCCGACGCCGGATAAATATGAGGGGGAGCTGGGAAGATGCCGTTCTTTCCTTATGCAGTGTGGGTTAGTGTTCGATCTACAGCCCTACTCTTATGCCACAGACAAGGCTAGGATAGCCTTTGTGATTGAGTTGCTGCGTGGTCGAGCGCTGGAGTGGGCTTCAGCCGTTTGGGAACGACAGGACCCTGCATGGCTTCATACCAGGGGTTCACGGCCGAGATGAGGAAGCTCTTCGACCATTCCGTCCGAGGGAGGGACGCAGCTAGGCGCCTGTTTTCGCTTCGCCAAGGAACTCGCAGCGTGGCCGACTTTGTGATCGAGTTCAAGACGTTGGCTGTGGAGAGTGGTTGGAATGAGGAGTCTCTGCAAGCGGCCTTTTACCAGGGTCTGTCGGAGCAGCTCAAGGATGAGTTGATCTCCTATCCGGAGCCTAGTGACCTGGACAGCTTGGTAGCCTTGTCTATTCGGGTGGATAATCGAGTCCGAGAGCGAAGGAGGGAGAAGCAATGGGTTCCGTCCAATCGATCAGCTTCTCAGGTTCCAGTCGGGTTCGGTGATTGGACCAGAATACGTCGATCATCGTCCACCACACAGGATTAGTGGAGAGGTCCTGTCTCCGATTCTGAACCAATGCAAGTAGGGCGGCACGGGTTAACCAAGGAGGAACGCCAACTCAGACGTAGGACTAACTGTTGCCTCTACTGTGGTGGTTCGAGACATTACCTCGCCACCTGTTCCCTACGGTCGTCAAACTGCGCGGCTCGCTAAAGTTGGGAGGACTTTTAGCGAGCCAGTTTCGACCTCTCAATACCTCTGTCAGACCCCGTTTCCCGGCTACCCTTATGAACAGGAATCAGAGCTTAGCGATTAACGCTTTTATCGATTCAGGTGCCGATGGAAGCTTTCTTGATGCCGAGTTGGTGGAACAGCTGGGGCTTTCCAAGGAGCAATTGCCGGAAGCCATTGAAGCGACCACTCTGAACGGCAGTAGTCTGGCACGTATCACGATGAGGACTGAACCGGTTAAGATGCTGTTGTCGGGAATCATTCTGAGATGATTTCATTCTTCATTCTGCCGTCTTCCCATGTTCCTCTGGTCCTTGGATACCCCTGGCTGAAGGAACACAATCCCACGTTCGATTGGGTGACGGGCAAGGTAACGAGTTGGAGCCTTGATTGTCATGCTAACTGTCTCAAGACTGCCTGTCCCCATTCGGTTCCCAGTCAGGTGAGTGAGGCTAAACCCCCCAGATTTGTCCCTGGTTCCCGAGACATATCACGATTTGGGGGAAGTGTTCAGTAAGCAGAAGGCTCTGTCACTCCCTCCCCAACCGACCATATGATTGTGCCATCAACCTGTTCCCTGGAGCTGTCTACCCCAAGGGAAGGTTATACAGTATCTCCCGACCTGAACGTGAGGCTTTGGAGACCTACATCAAGGAGTCCCTAGCTGCGGGTCTCGTTCGGTCCTCGTCATCACCCCTGGGGGTGTCAGGATTCTTCTTTGTGGGTAAGAAGGATGGCTCTCTTCGACCGTGTATTGATTATCGGGGGTTGAATGACATCACGGTCAAGAACAAGTATCCCCTGCCCTTGATGAGCTCTGCCTTCGACTCCTTACAGGGTGCTACGGTGTTCACCAAGCTAGACCTACGCATGCGTATCACATGGTCCCGGATCAGAGAGGGGGACGAGTGGTTGACGGGTTTCAATACACCGATGGGTCACTTCGAGTATCAGGTGATGCCGTTTGGACTGACCAATGCTCCAGCGGTATTCCAGAGTATGGTGAACGACGTCCTGAGAGATATGATCGGTCTCTTTGTGTTTGTTTACCTGGATGACATTCTGATCTTCTCGAAGGAACCTTCCGACCACGTCCAGCATGTCCGGCAGGTTCTGCAGCGATTGTTGGAGAATCGCCTGTTCGTGAAGGCCGAGAAGTGCGAGTTTCACGCCCACACGACATCCTTTCTCGGGTACATCATCTCCAGGGGGAGAGATTAGGATGGACCAGGAGAAGGTTAGAGCGGTTCTGGAATGGGCCCAGCCCGGTACGAGATTGCAGCTCCAGAGATTTTTGGGGTTTGCGAATTTCTACCGCAGATTCATCCGGGATTACAGCCGTGTGGCGCGCTCCGTTAACTGCCTTGACTTCCAGTATCAGGACCTTCAAGTGGAATCCGGAGGCGGATCGAGCGTTTCTGGATTTGAAGAGACGATTCACCAACGCACCGATTCTCTCTCAACCGGACACGGCCCGTCAGTTCGTCGTTGAAGTGGACGCGTCTGATGTGGGGAGTTGGCGCCATCCTGTCGCAGCGATGCTCCACGGACAGTAAACTCCATCCCTGCGCCTACTACTCGCGTCGCCTTTCGCCTGCGGAGAGGAACTACGATGTGGGCAACCGGGAGCTTCTCGCGGTGAAACTTGCCTTGGAGGAGTGGCGCCACTGGTTGGAGGGGGCGGAGCAACCGCTTTATTGTCTGGACTGACCACAAGAATCTTGCTTACGTGCAATCGGCTAGACGTCTCAACTCCCGTCAGGCCAGGTGGGCGTTGTTTTTCGGACGATTCAATTTTTCCCTGACGTTCCGACCTGGATCTAAGAACGGCAAGGCGGACGCCTTGTCCCGGATGTTCTCCAAGACGGAAGAGAGTGGGTCCAAGACCGAGACAATTCTCCCCCGGAACTGCGTCGTGGGGAGCAGTTATGTGGAAGATTGAGGAGGAGGTGATGGCGGCCCTTCGGACGCAGCCCGGTCCCGGTAACGGTCCACCCGGTCGGTTGTTTGTGCCTGAGTCGGTTCGTCCTGCTGTCCTCAAATGGTCCCACGCCAGCAAGATGGCTTGTCACCCTGGCGTGGCTCGGACGATGGCGTTTCTTCGCAGACGTTTTGGTGGCCTGCCATGGCCGAGGATACTCGGGGTTTTGTTGCTGCCTGTCCAGTGTGTGCGCAGAATAAGAGTACCAATCGGCCCAGCTCTGGACTACTTCACCCCCTTCCTATTCCCCCGCGACCATGGTCGCATCTGGCCCCTGGACTTTGTCACTGGGTTGCCCTCTTCTGAGGGGAACACGGTCGTTCTGACTATCGTGGACAGATTCAGCAAGTTCGCCCACTTTGTGCCAATTGCCAAGCTTCCCTCTGCCTTGGAGACGTCCGAGATCCTGGTTAGGGAGGTTTTCAGGGTCCACGGTTTGCCCAGTGATATCAAGTTTTCCGACCGTGGCCCTCAGTTTACCTCTGCTGTCTGGAAGTCCTTCTGTTTGGCCATTGGAGCTACAGTCAGCCTCATATCTGGTTTTCACCCCCAATCTAATGGTCAGGCGGAGAGAGCCAACCAGAAGATGGAATCCACGCTACGCTGCCTTGTCTCTTCCAACCCCACCTCCTGGGTCTCTCAGTTGCCTTGGGTTGAGTATGCCCACAATACTCTCCCTACATCTGCCACTGGGATGTCTCCCTTCCAGTGCCTGTATGGCTACCAACCTCCCCTTTGTTCCCTTCTCAGGAGAAGGAGCTCTCAGTGCCCTCTGTTCAGGCCCATATTAAACGCGTGCCACCGGACCTGGCATCGGGCCAGAAAGGCACTCCTTAGAGTTTCGGACCGGTATCAGCTCCAGGCGGATCGTCGCGGATCCCCGCTCCCACCTATACCATCGGAGATAGGGTCTGGTTGGCCACACGGGATCTTCCTTTACGGACTGAGTCTAGGAAGTTGTTACCGAAGTTCATTGGTCCGTTTGTGGTGGAGAAGGTGATCAATCCGGTGGCAGTTCGACTCAAACTACCGAGGACGCTCAGAGTCCATCCCACCTTTCATGTCTCCTGCCTCAAGCCTGTTTTCCTCAGTCCTCTGTTGCCTCCTCCGCCTCCTCCTCCTCCTCCTCGGATGATCGGAGGTGGTCCTGCCTACACGGTGCGACGCATCATGGATTCCAGACGGCGGGGCCGGGGTTTCCAGTATCTCGTGGACTGGGAGGGGTATGGTCCTGAAGAGAGGAGTTGGATTCCGCGGCGACAGATCCTAGATGCTGACCTCATTCGTGACTTCTACCGCCTCCATCCTGGCGCTCCGGGAGTCCGCCCGGTGGCGTTCGTCCGGAGGGGGGTACTGTAACGATTCCGGCAGTCTGAGTCGGTTCCTGTCTGTGTATTAGTTTTTCTCTCGGGATCTCCAGTTTCCCGAGGATTCTGGAACGCTCCCTGCCTGGTTGCCGGGCTACGTTGCTAGGCGGGAGCTCTCCTGATTTCCACACCTACATTCCATCAGCAATCTGCACACCTGGCCCTGATCATCACCTTCATAAGCTCTGACCTGACATCCATTCCCTGCCGGATCGTTAGCCATGAACAGTATGTTTATCAGTGGATCAGCCTTAGAGCATGTAAGCGTTAGTTTTGTTGTTTTGCACCTTGTTTGCTTGTTTTGTACTTACCTCCGTTTTGTTCCATCTGCAGTCACTCATCCGGAACCTTCACCCAACCTCTGCCTGATGGTCGGCGGCTGCCGAGCCATTACTGGACCTACCACTGCACCCTCAACAACCCATCCACGCCACCCGCTCTGTTCCCTGGATTATTCAGCCTCACTCGTGGATCTATTAAATAAACACTCACCTTTGTTTCAACCTACCTTGTCCTGGTCTGCTTCTGGGTTCTGGCTTAGTAAACCGTGACAAAGTCTATTTTTTAAGTCACCTAAGTCTTCTGTCTAGCAACAAAGAATAAAAATCTTTATGTTCATGATTAACCCAGTTATATCTAATAGCCCACCAAAAAACTTCATCATCTTTAAATCACTACCAATGTCATATCCCTCGTTACTCTCTACCATTTGGATAACATCCCTGATGTATGTATGCCTCCTTAGAGTTCCAAATTACTTTACCATGGGCTACCATTGCCTTCCCATAGATAAGATCACTTAATTTACCCATATGCAGTACATAATGGAGTACGCAAACTTTACAGCACTTTATCATTACCAATAAGCTCATCATTTGTTTTTTGTTTTAACGGTTTTGGCGCTCCAAATATAGCAGTTTTCCTGGATGAGTTTAACATTCGCCCTCCTGTGTTATAGTGTGTCCTAGGTAAATGACCTCGCTCTACCAAAGTTGAAGTTTCTTTTTGCTCACTTTGTGTCCCTGTTCTGCCAGGAAGGTTAACAATTGGATTGTATCCCTCTTACATCCCTCCTGAGTGGGATTAGCCAATAGAATATCATCTACATAAACTAACATTTGCGTCCTTCCCTATGTTCAAACTTTCCCCAAATTTTTAGTTATAGCCTGGGCTAAGATTGTAAGACTTTCCGAGTAGCCTTGAGGCATCCTAGCCTAAGTCCATTTCCTTCCCTGAAAAGTAAAGCCAAACCACCCCTGACTATCCGGACGAACTTGGATACTAAAGAAAGCATTAGCTAAATCTATCACTGTAAAATAGGAGTTCTCTGGTTTCAATTGGTTCAGCAATGTATTTCAGCAATGATATTTCTATTAACCCCCTGCAAGTCCATGACCATCCTCCAGTCGGCGCTAGGTGCCTCCTTTCTAACAGGAAATATTGGAGAGTTTCATTGTACCTAATCTCCAGGAATTATCACCCCTCCCTTAAGTAAATGCTCAAATGTAGGTGTTATCCCTTTTATTGCTTCTGGTTTCATAGTATATTGCTTTTGGTATGGTCTATTATCGAATCGAGGAATCACTTGTACTGGAGCTACCCCCTTAATTAGTCCTACATCTGTTGTCCTTGTGACCATAATTTGAACGGAATTGCTTCTAACTCAGCCTCCTGTTCCTGAGTTAAGAAAATCTCTTCCTGTCATCCGTTAAAACGTATCTCCAGATGGACACTGGGCTGGGTTTTTGCTCTCCAATTTAACTGTCTTCTATATCTCCCAATGGAGTGGCCATACTGATCCCCATTTGGTGTATTCTGCCAGTCAGTAATGTTTTTCCCCTGTTTTATCCATTTACCTAGTGATAACCATTCCTCTGAATGTTCTTTCACTAGGGCAACATGGGGGCTCCACCTTTCTCTGTACAGCCTCTGGCTCTGTGAACCCATTTTAACCCAATTTGAAAAAACAACAATCACAAATAGCCAGGCCTCACTCAATTTGATAGCTCACTTTTTATGACCTAAATCCTGCCTAACTGAGATGAGCTAATCTCTTTCTCCTAGTTATATTCTAAAGATGGTAGTACACACAAAACATGATAGATATTCCCAGTCTTAACCCATCAATAATTGTTTGTATCATTCTAATTCCTCCTAACTAATCCATTAAACCACTCAAAATTCCTCGAGTATACAATGATTATTTAATTGATTACCCTAACTCTGCTACATGTGATCTCATCTCAAATGATCCATTTATCAATTATTTATTCAACCCCCTAGGAAAATCTGTCTTCCCTTCTATTGTTCCTGTCCTCCCCTGTAAATGTCATATTTGAGTTTTTAGCCAATACAATCACGGTTACATCAAATGTTCCCTCATTTAATGGTATTTTCTTCCTAATATAACTTCCTAAATGAGATTAAATCCCCTGCCTTCCTCTACTATCCTTATATCATTACTGGATCAATGATAATAACTGTAATAACTATCAATAATACTTGTAATAACTATTTCACATTAAATTGTGTCTTTTTTCTGATAATGTTATAATTGTAGCCTATTCCATCACTTTAATTTAAAATATAAGTTTATGTAACAAATCCATAACTCACTACAGGCTGGCGCTATTCCCCAGCACAACAGCCAATGCATACTTTCATCCTAACCAAAATTAATTATCGTTTTAAAATCGTCCAATTATTCTGTATTTTCCCGCTAACCCATTTCAGTTCGCTATTCAATGTATTTAACTGTTCTCTCTGATTATGCCCTAATTAATAAAACAAATACTTGCTATCGTTGGTCAGCATACGCTTAATGACATTCTTATCATCTGAACTATACTGTCTCTCACCCTCCCCTTGCTCCCTTCGGGAGAGCGCATGGTAACCTTATAACATATTTTCATAGACTTTTCTAGAATACTTCTATTTAAGCTATCTAATTCAATCTTTCACATTTCTCAATCCACATAGTAATTTAGGTACATAGCCCCACTGCGAAAGCTTTGTCTACTGTCCCTACCTGTGTTCGAACCAGGGACATCGCCAGTCACTCCACACCATCTGCGATGCTCTCAAAGTAACTACTTCCAGTTCATAGAGCAAGTGACGTCACCAAATGAAAATCGCAGTAGCTTTCACCTCAGCAAAAACTCTCTCTCTCTTTGATTCCCTATTGAATAAGTTAGTTTTTCTATTTAACCCCTAAACACGCTCGCTACAAATAGTCCATTCAACATTACCAAACCAAATACTCATCGTACCCATTCAATCAACACATCAGCCGTGGAATTTACACTCATAAATGCAGATTGTTACTCCATGCCTTGAAATGATAAATAGATTTCCACCAATAGCATATTACAATGATTTCTCATTTTACCCTCTGACACAAAATGAAGTTCCCTCACTGTACTACGTTAGCTCTACCATGATAATTAGTTCAATTTAACCCTCTATTTGTTTTGTACTATATTATACATTACGTCTAAAACAACATTACTTATGGTCAGTTTATTCCGCCATCATATTATCCAACAACGCCACAATCTTAAACTCATATGGGGCGGCTGGCAGTTTAGTGACCAATAGCGCCGCGCCAACAACCGAGAGGTCGCCGGTTACAATCCCCGAGCCGACCAGGCGAAAAATCTGCCGATGTGCCCTCGAGCAAGGCACTCAACCCCAATTGTTCCCATAAATCGCTCTAGACAAGAGCGTCTGCCAAATTACCACAAATGCAAATGTAAATATTCTCTACTTTCTCACCCAACGCACGTCTACGCTCGGTGAGCAAGTTTAGAACACTCTCTCGTCAGATACCCACATGCGTTCCCAGCCATCTCCCAGTCTTTTCATGGCTCCAAAAGCCACACTTTCGCTCTCTCCAGCCCCTCCCCTCGCAACTCTACCTGTTTGAGGAGCTGTGAGGAGCTGCTTCTCGTCCCAGCGCGCCTCCAATATTCCGCCGTTACTCAAAGTACTCCAGTCCATTTATTTAAATCAAATAATTCCCACCTAATTAGTTAAAGTTGGTGCACGTTTATAAACCAAATTATTTCGGTCTAATTGTTTAACCAGTATTTTGCACGGTCAAACATCAAACGTCAAATCAAATACTAAACCGAATTGCTTCGACACAACTATTCAAATGCAGTATTATGCTATGTCAAACACCAAATGTTATATTTCAAATATATCAATTCAAACGTTCTAGTTCAGTCACACAATTCATCACTTTTCATTTCATGTTTTCGATTGTTACTGACGGGTTATATGGTTTGAGTAACCACAAATCCAACATGTATTCCCAAATTATACCGTTTGGACAGCCACAGACGTCTTATGATTCCCAATTTGTTTTCTATCAAGGTATACAGGTTTATCATTCACACTTTCATGCACACTCGCACTGTTTAACTTTTTATAGTACCTCCTATGGGTGTCTTTTGTTAACGTTTGCACAATTTAAACCTTATTTCCTATTTGTAATTCTCATTATTTACTGTTTTAAAATATTCTTTGTATTCACAGCCAAAAATGGTACACAGTTAAGCGTAGTATACAGTTATCACACAGCAAAAATAGTACACAGTTATCGCCCTCACTCACAATACACAGTCATAATCCTATCATACAGTCAAATATGTCACACAGTCATCAATGACACCCATGTCACACAGTCATAAATGACACCCATGTTCCACACACAATCTATTTGGGCACACAGCCTCTTCTACTATCTTTAAAAAATACTCCGCTGAACCTAGCCATATCCTCGAAGTTATGGAACTTGCCAGTCGCTAGTATTTATCTAAAATTTTCCGAACCTAGCCGTATCTCAGTTACGGACCTTGCCGGTGTAATTCTTCGAACCTAGCCGTACTGTCGTAGGTACGAACCTTGCCGATAGCAATTACTTAAACCAATTATTCCCTATATCTTCCGAACCTTAGCCGTATGTCGCAATTACGGACCTTGCCGGTAGATGTCAGCATTGTCTCCTGAACCTAGCCGTCTCTTAGCGGACCTTGCCGGTAGAATCAACACTCTCTGGTACCATGGTTTTTTAAACATCACATTTAGCAAAGGTTTGCATGTCACAATATTGTGCTTATCTACTCATAATAATTTCATAATTTAGTTCACTTACATCAGACAGGTGTTTCACAAAATTAATTTGGATAAAGCCAATTTGCAGATCTTTGGTTATTTAACAACAGGTATCTGCTTACCTTTATAGAAGCCCGGGCAGTTTGTGAAACACACGGTTCGATGAAAGAGTTGACCAAATGGGCCGGACAGTATCCAGCGAAGTCCCTTCTACCAGAACGCGTCGGGGTCACCAATTGTCAAAGTCGCGTCAATTCAAATCTGGTATCAGGAACAAAAGAGGTCAACACGACTTCTAAGGTATACTAGTTATTTTAATTAATGCAAAAACCTTCAATGGTAAATATGATGTTTCGTATATACGGGCTCTCTGAGATGTCTCGCAGAACACCCCAGACAACTCACACATTGTTCCAGAAACAATACCCAAATACTCTGACAGAGGGAGTTTCCCACTTCTCTGCTGGCCAATTAGAGTAAAGACTTGAGTGTGGTTTAAACTTTCTCAGCCAATCCGTTGTTTCAGGGGTTGTTATCATCTCTTCGGCGCAATTTGTTACACACTTCAGCCAGGCACAAGATTATCATAACAACCTATCATAGTGAGAAGAGCCAGCTCCCTTAGACATCATTCCTAGTCAAAGGAAGGCTCACAGATCACAAATAACTATTATAGTCTAGCATTTGAAGACACAATCCTTATCTTATTTTTACCCCCTAAAGCAGCTCTTCACATCAATCACAGCCTTGCCAGGTGTCACAGCCTACATTAGCCCAGTCAAGAATGCATTCTTTCTAAATTAGTCATCCCATCAGTTTAGGAGAATAATAAATCCCCAATATTACTAAAGAACTCCCCTCACCTGGTTGTTTAGGTCTTAATTGAAAGGAAAACCTCAAAAACACTAGGCCCTCCATGAAATGAGTTTGACACCCCTGCCCTACACATCACACCAATAGGGTAAACCCACTTGGGAATGGTAACGTGGCTCATAATAGCGAGGACCGCTAAATTGCCCCCTCCGAGTGGGAATGGCATGTCAACATGCTTTGACCACATCAGCCTCCTTAAATGTCCGGCCGTGCATTCCAATGGCCTCACGGCCACCATCCCAATTCTGACACCAATGTAGCGAATGGCAGGGCAGGGAAGGGAATGTGAGTCACTGGCATTAAAGGCAAACATCCTACGCTTTGCGCCAACAGGGTTAACTCACTTGGTGGGAATTGTAACATCGCTAAAATACATTTGCAAGTAGCCTCCTTAAAGGGATAGTTCACCCAAATTACAAAATGACATATTAGTTTTACTAACCTGTAAACAGTCTATGGACAACGTATGACAGCAATACATGCTTTGGTTTAGCTTCCCTGACACTGTTTCCAAATACTAATATTTTAGCATTCGTGGCACAAATCCCATTAATCATGGGACTGATATTAGCATATTTCGCAAATCATCCAAAAATATCTCAAATTGATTGTGAAGCTCAACAAAGTCAGTTATAGATGATTTGAACATAATGCGCGAAAAATGCGAATATCGGTCCCATGACTTGAATGGGATTTGAGCCACAAATGCTAAAACGTGCCAGGGAAACTAAACCAAAGCATGGATTGCTGTCACACCTTCTCCATATACTGCTTACAGGGTAAGAAAACCAATATGTACATTTCTCCCACATTTCAGAATGACATATTGCTTTCCTTACCCTGTAGACAATGTATGACAGCAATCCATGCTTTGGTTTTGTTTAACTGTTTCAAATGCTAACCTTTTTATTAGCGTTTGTGGCACATATCCAATGCAAGTCAATGGTGTATATATAATAGTATTTTCTCAATTCATATCCAAATCATCCTAAAGTATCTAAAAATGTATTGTGAAGTTAGCTGATTTGGACAAGATAGCATTTGAAACAGTGGCCAGGTAAAATAATCCATGGTAGGCAACCAATATATCATTTAGTAATTTGGGTGAACTACCCCTTTAAATGAGTAATAGCCTGGGACCCTCACCTAACACGCTGAACAGTATCAATAGCCCATACAATTGGTATAGTTCATAGTGTTAGTCTTCCGAGCTTTGTGGCTTCCAAAATGTGCTGCATTGGTGTCAGAAATTAGACAATGTGTCTTGCCATAAGCAGGGTTGGGTAGGTTACTTTCCATTACATTTACTAGTTACCTGTCCAAAATTGTAATCAGTAATGTAATTTTTGGATTATCCATTTACGTCATTTAGCAGACGCTCTTATCCAGAGCGACTTACAGTTAGTGCATACATTATTCATTTTTATTTTCATACTGGCCCCCCGTGGGAATCGAACCCACAACCCTGGCGTTGCAAACGCCTTGCTCTACCAACTGAGCTACCTCCCTGCCGGCCATTCCCTCCCCTACCCTGGACCAATTGTGCGCCGCCCCATTGGTCTCCCGGTTGCGGCCGGCTACAGCAGAGCCTGGAATCGAACCAGGATCTCTAGTGGCACAGCTAGCACTGCAATGCAGTGCCTTAGACCACTGCGCCAACCTCAGTAACGTAATCTGATTACTTTCTGTTACTTTTGGATCACTTTCCCCTTAATAAGAGGCATTAGAAGAAGACAAAAAGGATCCATCAAACGCATTTGGTGTTTCATCATAGTAGTTTCTGACTTGTTGTCAGACTCGCTCAGGTGGGACAAACTTAAACTTGCACCTTTTTTCAATGCTGAGTTGAATGTCATTGAGAGAACAGAAAGGTGTCATAACATATATTTTTTTGCTAACATCCTTTCTGAATTTCAAAAGTGTATGTAATCTGATTACAATATTTTTGCTGGTAAGGTAACTGATTACAAGTAGTAAAAAAAGCAGGTGGGGGATTACATGTAATCAGTCACTCCCTGACCATAAGTGTAACATAATCAGAGATGGAGGTGCAAAGGTGCAGTGTCTGAATGTAGTGTCAGCATCCTGATTTATAGTGCATTAAGGCCCCTCTTTGGGTCCCCAGGATCAGGATTAACAGACACTGCCTGGGGTATAGTGTTACATATCCACAGCCATTGGAGGCTGGGAAGTCCCGCCTTAACTTTAATTTGCTGGTTGGACCATCCGCCAACATGTTACAGAAATACTGCCTATCTATGGCTAAAACAATGGGATACATTATGTTAGAAGTTGATTCAACTCAATAGACAAGTTGTAGTTATCTTAACTTGACATTTTTAGTCAACACATCTGTTATGTTGCTTCAGTTGATTTGACTTCATGGATGTACATTTTTAAGTTGAGTAAACACATAGGTTTTAGCTGATTCAACTTGATTTCATAAGTTAAGACAATTTGATACGTTATAGTTATCTCAACTCAGGGGTCTGCAACAGCTCGACCAGTAGCTTGCAGCCCACCTATGAGTAGCTCGCCAAACAATTCTGAAAGTATACTCTAAAAAGAAACGTTTCCAGGAAGATCCTTTAGGGGTTCTTCATATTGAAACTGTGGGGGAACCCCTATAAGTTCTTTAGAAAAATAACCCCCTTTAACAGTAGGGTCCATGGGTAAAATCACTGGGCAAGACAAGCCAGTAAAAAAGCCATATTACAACCTATGTTGTGATAATTGCGTTGTTTGCTCTACAGTCACACAGTGGCAGTATAAATTAAACTGCACATGCGTTTGTTTCATCACAAAACCGGAGAGCACCATCTGTCTGGTAAAGTCCACAAAGCCATTATTGCATGTAACCAACAGTTACAGTGGGGAAAAAAAGTATTTAGTCAGCCACCAATTGTGCAAGTTCTCCCACTTAAAAAGATGAGAGAGGCCTGTAATTTTAACCATAGGTACACGTCAACTATGACAGACAAAATGAGAAAAAAGAATCCAGAAAATCACATTGTAGGATTTTTTATGAATGTATTTGCAAATTATGGTGGAAAATAAGTATTTGGTCAATAACAAAAGTTTCTCAAGACTTTGTTATATACCCTTTGTTGGCAATGACACAGGTCAAACGTTTTCTGTAAGTCTTCACAAGGTTTTCACACACTGTTGCTGGTATTTTGGCCCATTCCTCCATGCAGATCTCTTCTAGAGCAGTGATGTTTTGGGGCTGTCGCTGGGCAACACAGACTTTCAACTCCCTCCAAAGATTTTCTATGGGGTTGAGTTCTGGAGACTAGCTAGGCCACTCCAGGACCTTGAAATGCTTCTTACGAAGCCACTCCTTCGGTTGCCCGGGCGGTGTGTTTGGGATCATTGTCATGCTGAAAGACCCAGCCACGTTTCATCTTCAATGCCTTTGCTGATGGAAGGAGGTTTTCACTCAAAATCTCACGATACATGGCCCCATTCATTCTTTCCTTTACACGGATCAGTCGTCCTGGTCCCTTTGCAGAAAAACAGCCCCAAAGCATGATGTTTCCACCCCCATGCTTCACAGTAGGTATGGTGTTCTTTGGATGCAACTCAGCATTCTTTGTCCTCCAAACACGACGAGTTGAGTTTTTACCAAAAAGTTCTATTTTGGTTTCATCTGACCATATGACATTCTCCCAATCCTCTTCTGGATCATCCAAATGCACTCTAGCAAACTTCAGACGGGCCTGGACATGTACTGGCTTAAGCAGGGGGACACGTCTTGCACTGCAGGATTTGAGTCCCTGGCGGCGTAGTGTGTTACTGATGGTAGGCTTTGTTACTTTGGTCCCAGCTCTCTGCAGGTCATTCACTAGGTACCCCCGTGTGGTTCTGGGATTTTTGCTCACCGTTCTTGTGATCATTTTGACCCCACGGGGTGAGATCTTGCGTGGAGCCCCAGATCGAGGGAGATTATTAGTGGTCTTGTATGTCTTCCATTTCCTAATAATTGCCCCCCACAGTTGATTTCTTCAAACCAAGCTGCTTACCTATTGCAGATTCAGTCTTCCCAGCCTGGTGCAGGTCTACAATTTTGTTTCTGGTGTCCTTTGACAGCTCTTTGGTCTTGGCCATAGTGGAGTTTGGAGTGTGACTGTTTGAGGTTGTGGACAGGTGTCTTTTATACTGATAACAAGTTCAAACAGGTGCCATTAATACAGGTAACGAGTGGAGGACAGAGGAGCCTCTTAAAGAAGAAGTTACAGGTCTGTGAGAGCCAGAAATCTTGCTTGTTTGTAGGTGACCAAATACTTATTTTCCACCATAATTTGCAAATAAATTCATTAAAAATCCTACAATGTGATTTTCTGGAATTCTTTTTCTCAATTTGTCTGTCATAGTTGACGTGTACCTATGATGAAAATTACAGGCCTCTCTCATCTTTTTAAGTGGGAGAACTTGCACAATTGGTGGCTGACTAAATACTTTTTTTCCCCACTGTATATTACATTTTAGTCATTTAGCAGACGCTCTTATCCAGAGCGACTTACATGAGCAATTAGGGTTAAGTGCCTTGCTCAAGGGCACATCGACAGATTTTTCACCTAGTCGGCTCAGGGATTAGAACCAGCGACCTTTCGGTTACTGGCACAACGCTCTTAACCACTAAGCTACCTTCCGCCCAGCATGATCAATCAAGTTGATGTTTTCGACAGTTTACTAAACAACTACTGAATTAGAACCACAGAGTTACCGCAAGTCAGCGCAAAGACAACAGGAGCACTGCCTCCACTATTCCAGCACCATTTAAACATAATTAAATCAACGAGTCTATATGTGCTTAGTTTAATATACTGAAAACAAACTTAAGGATACCAAAAACTATTGGTTTGGAGACCCCTGTCTTAACTTGACATTTTTTGTAAACACAATTTATGTTGGTTTATTTTATTTGACTTCTTGGTTCTGATTTGAAAGTAGAGTGAACACATTGTTCTTTGCTAACTCTACTTGATTTTATAGGTTTTGACATTTTGAGTGAATTGCGGAAATGTAATTGACTTAACTACATTAAACCTGTCATTTGACTGAATCTCAATATCTTTTTAACAGTGTAGGCTATGCTTGGTTTTTAATCAAATTCAACGAAATGGTGGGAAACCAATCGTTTTTTCAGCAAAATAAGAAATGTCCCTTTTTCAGGACCCTGTCTTTCAAAGATAATTTGTAAAAATCCAAATAACTTCACAGATATTCATTGTAAAGGGTTTAAACACTGTTTCCCATGCTTGTTCGATGAACCATAAACAATTAATGAACATGCACCTTTGGAACAGTCGTTAAGACACTAACAGCTTACAGACAGTAGGCAATTAAGCTCACAGTTATGAAAACTTAGGACACTAAAGAGGCCTTTCTACTGACTCTGAAAAACACCAAAAGAAAGATGCCCAGGGTCCCTGCTCATCTGCGTGAACGTGCCTTAGGCATACTGCAAGGAGGCATGAGGACCGCAGATGTGGCCAGGGCAATACATTGCAATGTCCGTACTGTGAGACGCATAAGACAGCGCTACAGGGAGACAGGACGGACAGCTGATCGAAGCTATTCATCACATACAGATCCAATTATGAGAAAAATAGAACCCAACAATCCCCCTTTTGACGCCCTCTAGGGTGTCACTCATTAAAATACAATACAAACAAAAATAAACACTTTTATTAATAGACAATTTGATAATAAAAGGCCTTCAGTCCTTCCATCTACACCCAACTTGCAAACGGTTGGCTACCAGTCACCCAGGAACTTCAAACCTTCACATAAGGAAAGACAAACATCCACAATGGTTAGCTTGATTAATAAAGCATAAAACACAAACAGGGAAGTACATTTTGGCCCCCTTTAGACACCCTCTAGAGTGTCACTCCACCAAGCCTGGTAGGTCATATCCTTAATTCCTTAGGTCGGAGTCCGGGATTGGGCCGTATCTCACCATCTGTTTGGAAACCACCTTCTCCATCTCCTTTTCTCACCAACCCTCAGACACAGGAAATAAGACAACATCCACAAAGAACAAGTATACCCATAGAAGCTATAACTTCACCCAGAATAGTTACAACAATAGTTTTCCATTTACCAAATATGTTATCAAACCAACCGTTTATGGAGCTATCAATACCAGAGTTCTCAGCCAGTTCGTTCGCCAGCGTGGTGAGTCCCTGAAGCGCTTTGGTCACGGACCCGTCCGGTGCTGTGTTGTTGGAGATGAAAGTACAGCACATATATCCAAACAGAACACAAACCCCGTCCCGCTCAGCCAAAAGCATATCTAAAGCTATTCTATTCTACCATGTCATTAAGCTAGTTGCCGCTGTCTGCTCAGCTAATCCCTTTATTGCATCACGAGTGTGGTTTATAAATCTTTTGCTGGTTATATTAAATATAATTTATCCAATCTAAATTTTTATTAATTGTTGACCACCAGAAAATACTTGATTCAAACCCAGCTGCGATCTGATTGTGGATCCCATCAATATATATCCTTTCATCAAAGGATCCCGGGAGGAGGTCCTACTTTCTACGTGACAACTCACCAGTCTCTGACACGTTTGATTGTTTGCGTATGTAGGTGAGTTCACAATCAGTTATCACCACACAACCATCAGATGTCAGCACGGGCCTGGTTTTGGTTCCTAAAATCCTCTGGCTGCAACAAAGAGGAGAGATTAGTCATGGTCTCTTTTAGTTGTGACATTCTCTGTGTGGGAGCAGGAGCTAAGATGCCCTACCCTGTATCCTATCTTATTAGTCCTAGAAAAACAATAAGAATCCCCTGTGACTTCAAACTGAGGCAACCCAGGTCGGGATGACTTTGTTATCGGGGGATACAGATAGTGCAAGTTACTACAAGACTTTTTCACCACATTCCCAGGTGGCTTGCATGGAGGATAAACCTGACAGAGAGTTAAAGCCTGTCAAGGGGAACGGAGTATTTGTTAACCTTGGTTTGGCTGTCCTATAGGCATAACAGTCCTCTTTAGACCGTATACTGAACCCATTCCAACCACAGGTTAAAATCTATTTACTCCGTCTCCATCTGTACTACTTCCTTCAGGTCTATAGTTTGCACTGTCTCACTACCTCCCTCAGAGAGGTTTACTCTATAGGGTGCCCCAGTTGAAGAAGATATCTCACTTGTCAGGTCTGTAATCTGTTTTAGCATAATTCAGACTTTCAGACAGTACCTACCCTCATATGGGTCGCACTGCCATTTCTGATAATTCCCTACTTTCACAATACTACACCTGTCCCTAAACTGTGTATGGAGATTGGTGATGTCCTTCCCTATAGTCCCTAGTACTTCCCCTTTCCCTACGTCTAGCTGTCTCCTATGCCTTTTCAACTTGTGTTAGGTTAACTACCACTTCTGGCTGAAACAGGAGGGTCCGTGTGTGTTAGGAATATGGCCCCCACAATCAGACAGCTACCTACCGTCGGGAGACCTGTGAATCCCCACCCTCGCCCTGAGAACATGTCAGACGCCAGAGGCCAACCCATTGCTTCACCTTCTATCGAACTCACACAGGGATGATCAGACAGGGTAAGGGAATCTTCGTTAAGGAGCCAACCCCCGAGCCCTAGTGGTGATCGGTTCTTTCTCCTAACTCTGTGTTTGTTCGTCAGGTGTAGCTGGGTTTACCTTTTTGCAGTGAGTGACATGCACCCAGATGGATCTCTCAGCTATTCTGCTGGCAAAGGCAGTACTTGGTAGGGCCCTCCCCGCCAGGCCTGCTTCAGTCTCCTGGTTAGATAGAGTGGGTCACCTTCTCCTTTAGTTCACCTGTGGGGCACAAAACCTCTGACATACAGGTGTGGTTAATAAACTATCATACATGTTGTTGTTTTTTTAAGTATTTTGTCCTCTCCTTCGTATATATTTAATATTTAATCCAACCATCCCCCTTTTTGACACATGATTTGGCCATGTGTCAATATTACCACCTACCTAAACAATCACTTTGGTAATATTGGTAATTCATTATCCAATTGCCATTCCTCCACTCTCTCTTCTGTTATTTTATGGTTCAAATTAAATATATTATTACCAAATTATAATCTTCTTCACAATTTTCACAGTACTATAAATTACCCTCAACTTAGTAAAATAAACTATCTTAAAGTCCTCCTCTCATGCCTTTAGAATTTACTAGCGTGGATGATTAATTAACCCCAGAAGGTTAAAACAGAGTTCAGAGGCAATTGAAATCATTTAACGAACTGTTTAATCCCATAGTATACTAAACATTACCATTATTCTAAATATTTCATAAATGTTAGTTATCCCAAGTGTTCATTAAGTCCTCATGACATTCATTCTCATAAGAAATCATATATACCCCAAACTCAGCCAAAAGCTAAAAAACTCCATAAAATTCACTAAGACCTATCACCCTTGACCTGCTGAAACCCCCCCAAAATTGAAACAACAAGGCTTTATAAACATCATACTAGGTGTGTTGTTTTTTGTTTGAAAAACCCAATTTGAAAAACAACCACAAATAGCCAGACCTTAATTTGGTAGCTCACTTTTATGACCTAAATACTGCCTAACTTCACTACTGCTCCCCTAGCCCTTGGCAACATTCCAACGAGATGAGCTAATCTCTTTCTCCTGGTTATCCCCAGTCTTAACCCATCAATAATTGTTTGTATCAATCTAATTCCTCATAACTAATCTATAAAACCACTCAAAATTCCTCGAGTATACAATGATTATTTAATTGATTACCCTAATTCTGCTACATGTGATCTCATCTCAAATGATCCATTATCAATTATCTGTTCAACCCCCTAGGAAAATCTGTCTCCCCTTCTATTGTTCCTGTCCCCCCTGTAAATGTCATATTTGAGTTTTTAGCCAATACAATCACGGTTACATCAAATGTTCCCTCATTTAATGGTATTTTCTTCCTAATATAACTTCCCTAAATGAGATTAAATCCCCTGCCTTCCTCTACTATCCTTATATCATTACTGGATCAATGATATAATTGTAATAACTATTTCACATTAAATTGTGTCTTTTTTCTGATAATGTTATAATTGTAGCCTATTCCATCACTTTAGTTTAAAATATAAGTTTATGTAACAAATCCATAACCCACCACAGGCTGGCGCTATTCCCCCATCACAACAGCCAATGTCACTTGCATCCACGTAACCAAAATACATTATCGTTCTTAATTGTACCAAAAGTGATCAATAGTGATCAATAGCGCCGTGCCAACAACCGAGAGGTCGCTGGTTCCAATCCCCGAGCCGACCAGGCGAAAAATCTGCCGATGTGCCCTCGAGCAAGGCACTCAACCCCAATCGCTCCTGCAAGTCGCTCTGGACAAGAGCGTCTGCCAAATCACCAAAAATGCAAATGTAAATATTCTCTACTTTCTCACCCATCTCATCCCTCGTCAGAAACCCACAGGCACCTCTCAAATAATCACCCCGTGGTGTTCCCAGCCAACTCCCAGTCTTTCCTCGCTCCAAAAGCCACAGTTTCGCTCTCTCCAGCCCCTCCCCTCGCAACTCTCTCTCCAGTGCTCGGTGGGAGCAGGCTCCTTTGAAGAGCTGCTTCCCGTTTTAGTGTTCCCAATATTCTGCCATAATTCAAAGCACTTTAGTCCATCCATTTAAATCAAATCACTCCCACCTAATTAGTCAAAGCTGGTGCATGTTTATATTGAAACGATAAACCAAATTATTTCAGTCTAATTGTTTAACCAGTATTTTGCAGGGTCAAACGTCAAACGCCACAGTTCAATCATATCAGCTCAAACGTTTCAGTTCAGTCACACTAGTCATTCATCACTTTAGCTTTATGTTCCTAATTGTTATTAACGGGTTATATGGTTTAAGCAACCACAAACCCAACAGTTATCCCCAAATTATACAGTTTGGACAGCCACAGACGTTTTAATTCCCAATTAGTTTTCTATCAAGGTATACAGGTTTGTCATTCACACTCTCATGCATACGACAACACTCGCACTGTCTAACTTTTAAAGTACCTCCTATGAGTCTCTCAGTCATAGCGTCGTACTATCTAATCTATTTTAAAGTACCTCTTATGAGCCTCTAGTCATAGCTCGCACTCCCATGGGATCAACCATCACATTCATCAAACATTTGCATAGTATATAATGAAATCGAAATAGTATACTGTAATTGTTATTTATAGTACAATAGGGTTCACTTACATCAAACAGGTGTTTCACAAAATTAATTTGGATAAAGCCAATATGCAGAACTTTAGTTATTTAACAATGGGTGTCTGCTTACCAGTGTTTTTAGAAGCCCGGGCACTTTGTGAAACACACAGTTCGATGACAGTGATGTCCAATAGGCTGGGTGAATTCCAGCGAAGTTCCGCTACCAGATCACAGTCGGAGGTCACCAATTGTTAGAAATTGCGTAATTCAAATCTGGTATTGGAATAAGAATCAAGAGATCTTCGATCCAAGCTTAATTTATTACATGCAAAATGCATGTATGATAAGTATGAAGGTTCGTATATACGGTTTCACAGATAACAAAGAGAGAGTGTTCGTATCTGTAAGAAATACAAGTCCTATCTGACCTACCCCCTAACGTTCCCCACATGAATCACAGCCTGCTATGTGAAACAATCCATATCAGTACAGTTCAAACCTATGCTCCTCATTAATGCATTCCTTCCAAGCTATTCATCACATATAGATCCAATTATGAGAAAAATAGAACCCAACAGTAACGTAATCTGATTACTTTCTGTTACTTTTGGATCACTTTCCCCTTAATAAGAGGCATTAGAAGAAGACTAAAAGGATCCATCAAACGCATTTGGTGTTTCATCATAGTAGTTTCTGACTTGTTGTCAGACTCGCTCAGGTGGGACAAACTTAAACTTGCACCTTTTTTCAATGCTGAGTTGAATGTCATTGAGAGAACAGAAAGGTGTCATAACATATATTTTTTTGCTAACATCCTTTCTGAATTTCAAAAGTGTATGTAATCTGATTACAATATTTTTGCTGGTAAGGTAACTGATTACAAGTAGTAAAAAAAGCAGGTGGGGGATTACATGTAATTAGTCACTCCCTGACCATAAGTGTAACATAATTAGAGGTGGAGGTGCAAAGGTGCAGTGTCTGAATGTAGTGTCAGCATCCTGATTTATAGTGCATTAAGGCCCCTCTTTGGGTCCCCAGGATCAGGATTAACAGACACTGCCTGGGGTATAGTGTTACATATCCACAGCCATTGGAGGCTGGGAAGTCCCGCCTTAACTTTAATTTGCTGGTTGGACCATCCGCCAACATGTTACAGAAATACTGTCCATCTCTGGCTAAAACAATGGGATACATTATGTTAGAAGTTGATTCAACTCAATAGACAAGTTGTAGTTATCTTAACTTGACATTTTTAGTCAACACATCTGTTATGTTGCTTCAGTTGATTTGACTTCATGGATGTACATTTTTAAGTTGAGTAAACACATAGGTTTTAGCTGATTCAACTTGATTTCATAAGTTAAGACAATTTGATACGTTATAGTTATCTCAACTCAGGGGTCTGCAACAGCTCGACCAGTAGCTTGCAGCCCACCTATGAGTAGCTCGCCAAACAATTCTGAAAGTATACTCTAAAAAGAAACGTTTCCAGGAAGATCCTTTAGGGGTTCTTCATATTGAAACTGTGGGGGAACCCCTATAAGTTCTTTAGAAAAATAACCCCCTTTAACAGTAGGGTCCATGGGTAAAATCACTGGGCAAGACAAGCCAGTAAAAAAGCCATATTACAACCTATGTTGTGATAATTGCGTTGTTTGCTCTACAGTCACAGTATAAATTAAACTGCACATGCGTTTGTTTCATCACAAAACCGGAGAGCACCATCTGTCTGGTAAAGTCCACAAAGCCATTATTGCATGTAACCAACAGTTATATTACATTTAAGTCATTTAGCAGACGCTCTTATCCAGAGCGACTTACATGAGCAATTAGGGTTAAGTGCCTTGCTCAAGGGCACATCGACAGATTTTTCACCTAGTCGGCTCAGGGATTAGAACCAGCGACCTTTCAGTTACTGGCACAACGCTCTTAACCACTAAGCTACCTTCCGCCCAGCATGATCAATCAAGTTGATGTTTTCGACAGTTTACTAAACAACTACTGAATTAGAACCACAGAGTTACCGCAAGTCAGCGCAAAGACAACAGGAGCACTGCATCCACTATTCCAGCACCATTTAAACATAATTAAATCAACGAGGCTATATGTGCTTTGTTTAATATACTGAAAACAAACTTAAAGATACCAAAAACGTTTGGTTAGGAGACCCCTGTCTTAACTTGACATTTTTTGTAAACACAATTTATGTTGGTTTATTTTATTTGACTTCTTGGTTCTGATTTGAAAGTAGAGTGAACACATTGTTCTTTGCTAACTCTACTTGATTTGATAGGTTTTGACATTTTGAGTGAATTGCGGAAATGTAATTGACTTAACTACATTAAACCTGTCATTTGACTGAATCTCAATATCTTTTTAACAGTGTAGGCTATGCTTGGTTTTTAATCAAATTCAACGAAATGGTGGGAAACCAATCGTTTTTTCAGCAAAATAAGAAATTTCCCTTTTTCAGGACCCTGTCTTTCAAAGATAATTTGTAAAAATCCAAATAACTTCACAGATATTCACTGTAAAGGGTTTAAACACTGTTTCCCATGCTTGTTCAATGAACCATAAACAATTAATGAACATGCACCTGTGGAACGGTCGTTAAGACACTAACAGCTTACAGACAGTAGGCAATTAAGGTCACAGTTATGAAAACGTAGGACACTAAAGAGGCCTTTCTACTGACTGAAAAACACCAAAAGAAAGATGTCCAGGGTCCCTGCTCATCTGCGTGAACGTGCCTTAGGCATACTGCAAGGAGGCATGAGGACCGCAGATGTGGCCAGGGCAATACATTTCAATGTCGGCGGTCCAGAGACATGATCCTCATATTCTGAAAATTCTTCATCTTCCAAAGTGGAAGACGCTCCTTCCACACTAGCTTCTCTCTCTGCCAAAAAATATTCTAAGGCCCTCTGAGCAGAGATTATTTTTGCCATACTGATTGAATGTGGTAAAGAGCCACACATGCAAAGCTATTTATTTGTTGTGTCCCTCCCCCAATTTGCACCTGGCTGGGGTAGAGTGTGGGAAAAGACTGCATTTTTTACAATGTATCGAAACAATGTATTGAAATAATGTATTGTAATAACATTGTGCAGGTTCCCGCAAGACATTGTGAGGTTTCACACACTACAAAGGGTAAAGAGTGTGAGAAAAGCGGGAGACAGGCAGGTTCTTGGTGCTATGTTGAAACAGCAGGCCCTATGAAGGAGGAAGAAGACAGAGTGAAGGCACACAGAAAACCTTTTTTGTTTCATTATTACTTGTTTTCACCTACACACACACTTTTCCACACTTGTATTACCCTCAGGTCCAGTGGACCCGAACACCACATACTGTATGTAATATACATGTGTAGGGGGGTGCACAGTGTGCACTCAATGAAAATGTGTTATTTTACATGTTTTTCACAGAAAATGAGCCAAGGCCAATGAGTCTCAGGTTGATAAAAATAATTAATTGTATAATTTTTCATTTTGTAAACATTGAAAATGGGTCCCACAGACCCGAACACCACACAAGGGTTAAAAACCTCAAACCAGCTATAAATTGTAGAAATTCATACATACATAATGAAAGCATTTAAGCAGACAACTTCATTTACATTGTTTAATTTATTGACGGTCCCTAACTAGCCCCACAGACTATCTAAGTCAAACCAACTTTGCCACAGTCGCACACCGGGCGGCTGAAGCTAATTGGCGAAAGAAGTTGGCTAGCTTGCTAGCTAGTCTAGGGCTAGGCTATGATATCCTTGTTCTTTATCGTAAAGATACTTATTTATTACTTATGGCAAGGGCTGTAACTATGGCTCTGTACACAAGTTGTACAAAGGAGAGTTTGCTGTGGAGACAGCCAAATGGTTGTGTAAATGTTTTTTGTGCAGACAAACTGTGCATCACATTGAATGTGTCAAATGTGCGTCTGATGCTGCAAAGGCAGAAGATATGTTTAATAGGTTCATCTTTAAAACATCTTGCAAATATGGTGTATAGGATAATTCATATTTTCTACTGCTCTATTCGTCATATTGCTTGCTGGATTTTCTTAATCTTTTTCACATAAAGTATTTATTTTCTGTGTGTTTATTTCAGAGCCCAGTGCCGAGACCCCTGTGTTTGTGCTGAAGGGACAGGATGTTCATCTGGATGTCCAGACAAATATTACACTGAGAAAGGATATTGATGTGCTATTTTGGAATTTTGAAACATCAGTCAATGTTGCAAAGTACCCCCCAAAAGTAACCTTTGAAAGGTTCAAAGGTAGGGCTGAAATTATTGAGGGAAACTTCTCTCTGCTACTGAAGAACCTACAGGAAGGAGACAGTGGATGTTATACTGCAGTAGTGTCTGGTAACAAAGACACCAACGTTACTACATACATGTTGGTAGTCCAAGGTATGGTTGACAGTTTTTCTATTTTATTATACAGTGACACAGTTACAGAATCAATCAATAGAGCTAAACATGGTGTTATAGGTTAAAGGCTAATTCTTTAGACGCATTGGTACTCTAGCTCATGGACTCAGGTTAATATACGAACGATAATGGGTTTCTATGTGTTTTCAGCGAGGGTTGAGCCTCCAGTCCTGACAGTGAACTCTGTCTCCTCCATCAATGGCACCTGTAATGTGACTGTGACCTGCAGAGGCCAGAACAGCTCTGTCACCTCCATCTGTAACAACAGCACCTGCTCTCAGGTGGGAGGAGAGAGTAGAGGGGCTGAGACCTCCACTGTCCCCCTGCTCTCTGTCTATGTGGCAGGGGGTTCCATCATCTGTAACCACAGCAACCAAGTCAGCTGGGCCAAAGACACCAAGGAGATAATGGAACTCTGTCGAATGACATCTGGTAAGACATGCTAACAAATGATCTCTCTCACACACACACACACACAGAGAGAGAGTGTAGTGATTTTGATGTTGCTATATTTCCACACCAAGGGAACTACAACTATGCTCTCACAGTCGGGACACCTGTCGGCGTTGCTGGTTTCGGTGGCACTGCTGCCCTGATTGGTTTTATTCTTTGGCGAAAGCAAAAAAAACGTAAGCTGCTGCTGCATCATATTACAGTAACTTCCTTAAACTATTGTGAAAACTGTTAATGTCATGATGTGATGATTTCACATTATTTATAGACTGTGTACTCAAAGCAACTCTGAAGATCTTAGTTTTAAATATTTGTTGGATTTTTATGTGGTTGATTTATAGGTGGCAAAGAGGAAATTATAAGCACAGATTACGCCACAGTCATGGTAAGATACATCAGATATTTAACATCACTGGTACTGTGTCACTGTTGATGACATTTTTAGAAAATGTCGTTAGTGGAAAACGTATAAATTCCAAATGAACAATAAACTCATCTTAATTTAATGCGCATATGTAGAGCATTGAACAGCCACTGAGAGATATTTAATGTATTGATTGCATGTTATACCTGAGTCACCATTCATATTGCAGCTGTTAATTTGTTTTTATTGTCCAGACTCCCGATAACAGCCAAGCAGGTGGTGAAGAGCAGGTGTCTCCGGGTGAAGGTCCAGCATCACTCACCATCTACAGTATGGTGGGACCGCAACACCCCCAGCCTGTGAACCACCAGCCTCCGCCTGTTGACCTCCCCATGTCCACCATGTCCCCCATGCCTGAGAGTTTATATGCTGTAGTGGAGAAAAAGACTAGCAAACAATAATCAGGAATTTTAACATAATCTTAGGCCGGGATTCTATTCAATCCATTTGTCTGTGAAATGCTTACTTACGGGCCCTTCCCAACAATACAGAGAGAAAGAAAATAGAGAAAGAATAGAAAAGTAGAAAACCTATTAAAAAATACACCATGAGTAAAGATAACGTGGCTATATACACGGGGTACCCAGTCGATGTATGAGGTAATTGAGGTAGATCTGTACACATAACTAGGAATAAAGTGACAGACAATAAACAGTAGCAGCAGTGTGTGTGTGATGAGTCAAGAAAGTTAGTGCAAAAAAAGTGTCAATGTAGATAGTCGTGGTAGCTATTTGGTAACTATTTAACTAACTATTTAGCAGTCTTATGGCTTGGGTGTAGAAGCTGTTCAGGGTCCTGTTGGTTCCAGACTTCGTGCATTGGTACCGCTTGCCGTGCGGTAGCAGAGAGAACAATCTATGACTTGGGTGGCTGGAGTCTTTGACAATTTTTAGGGCCTTCCTGATACTGCCTGATTACAGGTCCTGGATGGCAGGGAGCTCGGCACCAGTGATGTACTGGGCCATACGCACTACCCTCAGTAGCACCTTGCGGTCGGAGGCCAAGCAGTTGCCATACCAGGCGGTGATGCAACCAGTCAAGATGCTCTCAACGGTGCAGCTGTAGAACTTTTTGAGGCTCTGAGTGCCCATGGCCTCCTGAGGGGGAAGAGGCGTTGTCGTGCCCTTCTTAACCTCCTGAGGGGGAAGAGGCGTTGTCGTGCCCTTCTTAACCTCCTGAGGGGGAAGAGGCGTTGTCGTGCCCTTCTTAACCTCCTGAGGGGGAAGAGGCGTTGTCGTGCCCTTCTTAACCTACTGAGGGGGAAGAGGCGTTGTCGTGCCCTTCTTAACCTCCTGAGGGGGAAGAGGCGTTGTCGTGCCCTCTTCACGACTGTGTTGGTGTATTTGGACCATGATAGATCCTTAGTGATGTGGACAGCGAGAAACTTGAGGCTCTCGACCCGCTCCAATACAGCCCTGTTGATGTGAATGGGAGCGTGCTCGGCACCTCCGTTTCCTGCAGTCCACGATCAGCTCTGTCTTGCTGACGTTGAGGGAGAGGTTGTTGTCCTGACACCACACTGCCAGGTCTCTGACCACTTCCCTGTAGGCTGTCTCATCGTTACAGACTGGGTCAGGGAGAGGTTGAAAATGTCAGTGAAGACCAAGGGTAGGAACCGGTTCAGGGAACAGAACCGAAAGCAGCATTTTTTCCAGTCCCACAAAAATCGTAAACAAAGCACCTATGCAAAATCCTCACTCTGTCACTCAGAAACGTATTCCAGCGTCTGCCTGCCAGCTGGAAATCTTTGCCAGTGGGTGTGCATGTCTGTGTAGATTACCTGCCCCTCCCCTCTGAAGCTTAGGTTACTGTAGCCTACTGACATTACAAGCGCAATTCAGAAATTAGGGAGAGGTGTTCAATTAGAGAAGAATGGATAAACTTTTTCAATGCTTTTATCACGTTTCACATTGGATGTATGAACTACAAAAAGGTAAGATGTGTGTTTTAATTCTAGTACTGCTCGGCACACACAAGCTTGTTAGCTAGTTAACGTTTGCTCTGGTCCAACGTTAAACCAACTCGGAAGTTCAAAGACATTCAAAGTTCCTCCATAGAAGTTGCTAATTCTGTGGGCCTAATTCAGATCATGTATGTCTTAACAAGATGCCCAGTGCTTCAAGGCAAGATCCTGCATTCTCTCTCGCTCTTTCCTCACCCTCAAAATGTCAGTTCCATCTCGCGCCCTACACTGTGACTGGCAGCACAGTGTGTGTTTGTCTTTCATTATGATTAAACCATGCTGTTACGGCAAAATACAATTTGTTCTTAACGACTTTCCTATACAGATTAAATCGCTTACCCATGCCAAATCAAGCTGCTCTATCCGCACTGATTGTTGAAGTAATTTAATGTCGAGCTAAATGTATATTTCAGAGGTTTAAAAAGGAACTAAAAACCTGTTTATGCTTTGCCAGTATGGGGTATTGTGTGTAGATTGATGAGGGGAAAAAAACATTTTAATCAATTTTAGAATAAGGCTGTAACGTACCAAAATGTGGAAAAAGTAAAGGGGTCTGAATACTTTCCAAATGCACTGTATGAACCCACGTCTCCCATAGGAGCAACCAATGTCTTAGACCAATAGGAAATTCCCAGTTGGGCCGAGGGCAGACACTGGGTTTTGAAGTTCGCAGGTGGGGTTACCTCATCACGAGAACATGACCGACACATGTCCCCTACACAAGCTTAGAAGGCGTTTAGCTACTCTGGTTGGCACGCGTCACTGGGCAGCTCACGTCTGGGTTTCCCTTTCTAATCCATGATAGTTTGCAAGCCCAGCCACATCAGACGAGTTTCAGAGCCGGTGTAGTAGGATTCGATTTTAGTCCTGTATTGACGCTTTGCCTATTTGATGGTTCTTCCCAGAATCCCAGAACATATTCCAGTCTGTGCTAACGAAAGAGTCCTGTATCTTACCATCCATTTCATCGGACCACTTCCATATTGAAAGTGTCACTGGTACAGCCTGTTTGAGTTTTTGCTTGTAAGCAGGAATCAGGAGGATAGAGTTATGGTCAAATTTGCCAAATGGAGGGCGGGGGAGAACTTTGTATGTGTTTCTTTGTTTGGAGTAAAGGTGGACTAGAAGTTTTCACCTCTAGTTGCACAGGTTACATACTGGTAGCAATTAGGTAGGGCGTTTTTCAGTTTCCCTGCATTAAAATCACCAGCCACTAGGAGCGCCGCCTCTGGATGAGCATTTTCTTGTTTGCTTATGGCCTTCTACAGCTCGTTGACTGCTGTCTTAGTGCCAGCATCGGTCTGTGGTGGTAAATAGAGAGCTACAAAAATGTTATGATTAAAAACTCTCTTGGTAAATAGTATGGTCTACAGCTCATCAGAACCTGGAGACTTCCTTAATATTAGAGATAGCACACCAGCTGTTGTCAACAAAGAGACACACACCCCTGCCCTTGAGTTTACGAGATGCTGCTGTTCTGTCCTGCCGATGCATAGAAAAAGGCAATGTTCCCACGTTCGCGGAGACAGCATGCGAAGTAAATGCTGCATATGTTGGCTCAATCAGGTGCGTCCCATTAATAATAATAATATCCCTTTTGTGCACTTGACTGGTATTTGGAAACTCCTTCTAGCCTATGCCTACACCAATCCAATGTTTTTACATTTGTAAGGAGTAGTGAACAATCACGCACTTCAGGAGGAAGGAGAGATTATTGAGACTCACCCTATGGGTACACTCCTCCCTCTGATGGTAACTACTTGTGTACTGTATACCGTATTCTTAAGGAATTTGTGGAGATCAAACATTCTTGGTGTCAGATGAGTCAGGGAACAGTCAGATAATATGGATGAATTTAAAGGCTAAAACAAGGAAACCTATTGGTATACAGAAGATAAGAACCCTGATGGTTATTGATGAGATGTGTTGAGAGGATGGTGAGGTAGATGTGATTATGATGTGATTGTGATGTAGTAGTGATGTTAATCTTGATCATGCTATTATGGAGAAAGTGTTGCCCTGATGGTGAAAATGGTAAAGTTGGAAGTGCATGGTCCAAATCAGGATGATACAATGAGGGGAAAAAAGTATTTGATCCCCTGCTGATTTTGTACGTTTGCCCACTGACAAAGACATGATCAGTCTATAATTTTAATGGTAGGTTTATTTGAACAGTGAGAGACAGAATAACAACAACAAAATCCAGAAAAACCATGTAAAAAATGTTATAAATTGATTTGCATTTTTTAATGAGGAAATAAGTATTTGACCCGTCTGCAAAACATGACTTAGTACTTGGTGGCAAAACCCTTGTTGGCAATCACAGAGGTCAGACGTTTCTTGTAGTTGGCCACCAGGTTTGCACATATCTCAGGAGGGATTTTGTTCCACTCCTCTTTGCAGATCTTCTCCAAGTAATTAAGGTTTCGAGGCTGACGTTTGGCAACTCGAACCTTCAGCTCCCTCCACAGATTTTCTATGGGATTAAGTTCTGGAGACTGGCTAGGCCACTCCAGGACCTTAATGTGCTTCTTCTTGAGCCACTCCTTTGTTATTGTTTTGGGTCATTGTCATGCTGGAATACCCATCCACGACCCATTTTCAATGCCCTGGCTGAGGGAAGGAGGTTCTCACCCAAGATTTGACGGTACATGGCCCCGTCCATCGTCCCTTTGACGCGGTGAAGTTGTCCTGTCCCCTTAGCAGAAAAACACCCCCAAAGCATAATGTTTCCACCTCCATGTTTGACGGTGGCGATGGTGTTCTTGGGGTCATAGGCAGCATTCCTCCTCCTCCAAACACGGCGAGTTGAGTTGATGCCAAAGAGCTCCATTTTGGTCTCATCTGATCACAACACTTTCACCCAGTTCTCCTCTGAATCATTCAGATGTTCATTGGCAAACTTCAGACGGGCATGTGTATGTGCTTTCTTGAGCAGGAGGACCTTGCGGGCGCTGCAGGATTTCAGTCCTTCACGGCGTAGTGTGATACCAATTGTTTTCTTGGTGACTATGGTCCCAGCTGCTTTGAGATCATGGACAAGATCCTCCTGTATAGTTCTGGGCTGATTCCTCACCGTTCTCATGATCATTGCAACTCCACAAGGTGAGATCTTGCATGGAGCCCCAGGCCGAGGGAGATTGACAGTTATTTTGTGTTTCTTCCATTTGCGAATAATCGCACCAACTGTTGTCACCTTCTCACCAAGCTTCTTGGCGATGGTCTTGTAGCCCATTCCAGCCTTGTGTAGGTCTACAATCTTGTCCCTGACATCCTTGGAGAGCTCTTTGGTCTTGGCCATGGTGGAGAGTTTGGAATCTGATTGATTGATTGCTTCTGTGGACAGGTGTCTTTTATACAGGTAACAAGCTTAGATTAGGAGCACTCCCTTTAAGAGTGTGCTCCTAATATCAGCTCGTTACTTGTATAAAAGAAACCTGGGAGCCAGAAATCTTTCTGATTGAGAGGGGGTCAAATACTTATTTCCCTCATTAAAATGCAAATCAATTTATAACATTTTTGACATGCGTTTTTCTGGATTTTTTTGTTTTTATTCCGTCTCTCACTGTTCAAATAAACCTACCATTAATGTCTTTGTCAGTGGGCAAACGTACAAAATCAGCAGGGGATCAAGTACTTTTTTCCCTCACTGTACATACTTCTTCAAAAATATTTAAACCAATTTATTTAACTTACAGGCAACAAACGATCAAAACATTATGGTGGGAGACTATAACACAGTGTCAAGTACCTCAATGGGCCGTAAAGGAAATCACTCTACAAACTATCATCACTGTGCCCTTAAGGAGATCAGAAATATTATGGACACATTAGATATAGTGGATATTTGGAGACTAAAAAATCCTGACCTAGTGAGATATACATAGAGGAGACTTAATCAAGCTAGTCGTCTTGACTACTTTCTTGTCTCTTTCTCTCTTGCATCAAAGGTTAAAAAGGTAATGATAGCAGACAGAATGCGATCGGACCATCATCTAATTGGTCTTCACATAACTCTTACAGAATTTCCACGTGGACCGGGGTATTGGAAATTTTATCAATGTCTACTGGCTAACTATTTATTCTTAACTAAGACAAAATAATTTAGATATACATTTTGCCAGTACAATATAGGTTCAGCAAATCCCGTTATTGTTTGGAATACCTTTTAATGTACCTTCAGAGGTTCAATTCAATATTAATGTCACGCGACGTGTATGTGGTAGCGAAGTCAAAAGCAGGACACAGTGCGGCTGGCAAAGTTTTTTACTGAACACAGTAAAATAAACGTACAAAACAACAAACCTCCAAAACAGGGAGGAAAGCACAAAGACCCTTACATACAAAAACTGCCGGAATGACAACAAACAATAACACACAAAATACCAATGAGAGACAGGGGTTAATGTAGGGAATACAATCCAACATAATGGGAAACAGGTGTAAACAATAAAGACCAAACAAGACAAACACCGAAACATCGATCGGCAGTAGCTAGTACTCCGGGGATGACGAACGCCGAAGCCTGCCCGAGCAAGGAGGAGGAGCAGCCTCGGCTGAATCCGTGATTAATTCATCACAAAAAAATAGCAGTTTCTGTCTAAAGAGAGAAGACTAACAAGGGTAATACAGGAACTAATAGTACAGGTAGATAGCAATAAAAATTGTACTACAGAGATTCAAAGCAAGTTACAGGAAAAACTAAAAGAACTGGAGGAACTTATAAAAGAACGATCTAATGTAATCTATTACACAAATAAAGCAAACTGGATGGAATATGGAGAAAAGTGCACCAAATCCTTCCTGAAACTCCAACACAGGAACACTACCAACAATTATTTGCAGAAACCCGTTACTACAGACGGATTCATCCATGATTCTCTGATTTTATATATTTTGAAAGAGGAAGCTAAATATTTGAAGCAGATGTTTTCTTTTCCATCTCATCCTCACCCTCTGACTGACGATTACTGTAAGGAATTATTTCCTAATAATACAAAAAAATTGAAAATGAACAAAGATCAGTGCGAAGGCCAAATTATTGAGGCTGTTAAGTCCTTTCAGTCTGTAAAAACCCCAGAGCTTGATGGGATACCGGTAGAGGTATATCAAGCCTTTTTTTATTTACTCAAAGCTCCATTAGTAGCTTGTTTTAACTGCTCCTATAGAAATGGTAGTCTGTCAGGTACTCAGCAGGAAGGCCTGATTTCACTATTATTAAAACAAGACCCAGATGGCAAATATAAAGATCCAGTCTATCTAAAAAAAAAAAAAATAGAGGCCTCTTACACTTCAATGCTGTGATGCAAAAATACTAGTGAAATGCATAACACTCAGAATGTAAAAGATTTTACCAGATATTGTTCATCCTGATCAGACAGGTTTTTTACATGGACGATATATTGGAGATACGACAACTACTAGAAATAATAGAACAACATGAAACATCTACAGTGCCTTGCAAAAGTATTCATCCCCCTTGGCGTTTTTCCTATTTTGTTGCATTAAAACCTGTAATTTAAATGGATTTTTATTTGGATTTCATGTAATGAACATACACAAAATAGTCCAAATTGGTGAAGTGAAATGAAAAAAACACCTTGTTTCAAAGAATTCAAAAAAATAAATCACGGAAAAGTGGTGCGTGCATATGTATTCACCCCCTTTGCTATGAAGCCCCTAAATAAGATTTGGTGCAACCAATTACCTTCAGAAGTCACATAATTAGTTAAATAAAGTCCACCTGTGTGCAATCTAAGTGTCACATGATCTGTCACATGGTCTCAGTATATATTACATACAAAAACTGCCGGAATGACAACATAATGGGAAACAGGTGTAAACAATAAAGACCAAACAAGACAAACACCGAAACATCGATCGGCAGTAGCTAGTACTCCGGGGATGACGAACGCCGAAGCCTGCCCGAGCAAGGAGGAGGAGCAGCCTCGGCTGAATCCGTGACAATTAATCACAAAAAAATAGCAGTTTCTGTCTAAAGAGAGAAGACTAACAAGGGTAATACAGGAACTAATAGTACAGGTAGATAGCAATAAAAATTGTACTACAGAGATGATAGGATGGAAGAGGAGAGAGTAGCGGGAGAGAGAGAGCGAAGGTTGCGACGGCACATTACCATCTGAATAGGGGCAGAGTGAGTAGTGTTGGAGGAGAGCGAGAGAGAAAAGGATACAAAGTAATGGTCGGAGACTTGGAGGGGAGTTGCAGTGAGATTAGTAGAAGAACAGCATCTAGTAAAAATGAGGTCAGGCATATTGCCTGCCTTGTGAGTAGGGTGGGACGGTGAGGTCAAAAGAGGGAAGGATTGGAAAGAAGGAGGCAGAGAGAAATGAGTCAAAGGCAGACGTAGGGAGGTTAAAGTCACCCAGAACTGTGAGGGGTGAGCCATCCTCAGGAAAATAACTTATCAAGGCGTCAAGCTCATTGATAAACTCTCCAAGGAAACCTGGAGGGCGATAAATGACAAGGATGTTAAGCTTGAATGGGCTAGTGACTGTGACAGCATGGAATGAGGAGATAGACAGATGGGTCAGGGGAAAAAGAGAGAATGTCCACTTGGGAGAGATGAGGATTCCTGTGCCACCGCCGCACTGACCAGATGCTCTCGGGGTATGCGAGAACACATGGTTAGACGAGGAAAGAGCAGTAGGAGTAGCAGTGTTTTCTGTGGTAATCCATGTTTCTGTCAGTGCCAAGAAGTCGAGGGACTGGAGGGTAGCATAGGCTGAGATGAACTCTGCCTTGTTGGCTGCAGAACGGCAGTTCCAGAGGCTGCCAGAGACCTGGAACTCCACGTGGGTCATGCGTGCAGGGACCACCACATTAGAGTGGCAACAGCCACGTGGTGTGAAGCGTTTGTATAGCCTGTGCAGAGAGGAGAGAACAGGGATAGACAGACACAAAGTTGACAGGCTACAGAAAAAGGCTACAATAATGCAAAGTAGATCGGAATGAAATGAACTAAACATCTGAGAAAGCGAGAGAGCGGGGCCTCCCTCACTTACATTTCACTGAAACACTCAAATATAACTCTCCCAACTTCCACTTTAGAAATTATAATTATTGCAAACTACAGCGGTTCAATGTTTCTAGGAATAGACTAACTTCGTTTATTCAGCTAGCAACTTGGTACAGTATTCTTCCGTGAAAACCGTCCAGGGCACCTATGACGCCAAAGCCAACTAGCATGCCAGCCTCCATGCCAGACTTCCCCCCTGGGCGGCGCTTCACCTTGGTTGCTCCTGTGGTTTGCTCTGGATGCGAGTGTCTGCTAGATGACTGAATGTAATATATATGTTGAGTGGCTTCACTGCTGGTAGATTGTATGTTTTAAAATTCAATAATAACAAATACAAAAAAAACAAGTTGGAAGTGAAGATGATGGTTTCGCAGTGCTTGAGGCGTCACTACAAACCCGGGTTCGTTCCGGGGCTGTGACCGGGAGACCCATGAGGCGGCACACAATTGGCCCAGCGTCGTCCAGGTTAGGGAGGATTTGGCCGGCTGGGATTTCCTTGTCCCATTGCGGTCTAGCGACTCCTTGTGGCGGGCCAGGCGCCTTCAAACCCTGACTACCATTTCCCAAGTCAGATGAAGTTGACTGATCGATGCATCCATCAAGGCAACTGGAGACTGTATGTGGGAAGAACAATCAACTGACTAGCCAAGACCAGTACGACCACCATTTCTTTCAAATAGGAAACCAGCTGAGATAACATGCTGATTAAAATCATCACAAATCTCAACATTTTCAGTAACATTTTCAGTCTAAAACTACTTGCTTATGCAGGGAAGAAGAGGAATTAACGGTTTTCCAGAATTTAGAGGGATCACTAGAAGAGTCTGCCATAGCGCTAAGGACGTAGTTTGATTTGGCCTGTTTAACCGAGGCAATGCACCCATTTCTCAATTGACTAAATAGCTTCCAATCAGCTAACGAGCCAATTTGTCTAGCCTTGACCCAGGCTTGATTTCTTATCAAGAAGAGGTCTGAGAGTAAAGTAGAGTACCATGAATTAGTTCGGTTGTTGACTCTGAGTCGCTTGAAAGGGGCATGTTTATCTGCCAGAGAAGTAAAAATGGATGTAAAAAAGTCAAGTGCCAAAACAGGGTCTGGTATGAAGCTAGTAGAAAAAAAGCTATGAAAAATATAAATCATGAAGGAAAGCCTGGGGCGAGAATCTTTTTATATTTCTCTTCACAATTATACAAGGGTCAGAGTTTCTCAATTTGGTATCTGTAATGCAAGCAATAGGGCAGTGGTCGCTGATGTAATGTATTTAAACACCGCTAGCCAAGTACGTATAAGGATATATTCATTGACGGATAAGGTCAATCAATAAAGAGTTTGTTGGGTTTTTTACATTCATCTGAGTGGCTTTCGTTATCAGCTGAACTCGACAGATATTCTTAACCTTTTACTGCAGTGGGCTAAATCAGGTGGCGGAAACTCTGGATCCAGGGCGGCGAAGCTGTTTGAAGTCTGTATCCGGTCCAGACTTCCCACCGCCAAGGAGGCCCCAATTGCCAAAGGCCATTTCTTTTGACTTCCATGGCAAGTGACGTGCCTCCATGGCTGGTTGGCAGGGTCAAGAATAGGAACATTCACAAAGTCATCCAGATAATAAGGATAATAAAGATGCTGCCTTTTAGGCAGGATGTCAGAGTCGGCACGTCCCAATCCCATGTAGGTACATGCCACCCAGAATCCCTGGGACGTCCCAATCCCATGTAGGTACATGCTACCCAGAATCCTTGGGACGTCCCTATCCCATTGAAGTTGAAATGTAAAATAGTTAAGGTTAGGGTTAGGGAGGGGGGGCAAAAATGAATTTTCAGAATGTGGGGGGTTGTGCCCCTGGTTTTCACATTGTTTGCTTAACATTAATATTACTGTAAGTTACTGTACTAAGGGTAATGCTGCAGCAGGAGCAGTTAGCGTACGTCTATTTTTCACCAAATCAGGACAATTATGATGAAGGCAACGCCGCCGACAGCGACTGTGACAACGACTATGACAGCGTAGTTGTGGTCCTCTTGGTCTGGAAATACAGTCAGCAATCATCAAAACCACTACACCCTGAGTGTTACTTTGTGTGTGTGTGTGTGTGCTTGCCTTTGTGTGTGTGTGTGTGTGTGTGTGTAAGCACGCTTGCGTGTCTTACCAGACTTACCAGACAACTACACATTGTTTCAATCTCCTTGGTGTCGTACAGATGTCAGATCTTAATATGACCCATTTCGTCACAGGAGGAAAATAATCATGCAGCAGGAGTATTTGGATAAATAGGGGGCAGCTGGAAGCTGTGTTTGTAGGCTAAGCAATGCATTACTGTACCTAGGGGGCTATGATTTGGGGAAGGCTCTGCAAACCAACTTACTTCATACCATCAAGTATTCTCACGGCTTGCTAGAGCATTGTGAACTGCTTTAGCGCAGTGGTCTGAGCAGCATGCTACAGCTCTGAGCATCACGAGTTTGCGCCCAGTGCTGGGCAATCGTTTTGACACTTGGGAATGGAAATTCAATATGTCATTGTCCGGATGGATGGCTGTATATTTGCATCTCACAGGAGTCACACCTTTGCCGTAGCAATCTTCAGGACGAAACGTTCTCACCGAAGTCCTGGGGTCACTGTCACCACCAGGAGAGGTGTGAAGACTGATGAAACTTGAATCAACGAAATGAATGTTATTGTGTGAATTAATTTGTCATGTTTGGATTGTTTCAAGAGTTCATAAAGAGCTATGAATGTTTATGTTTTATTGTACTATAAGTGATATGGATTCATTGTTACAGACAAACTATATTATTCTGTTCGTCCAATGGTGGATAGTTCAAAGAGGAGCGACACAGGGGTGTCTTGTCATACAGTGTTGAAGTGTGGTGATAAGATTAGAGAATGTGTGTGAAGTTTCATGTCTTTTGTTTTAATGTTTTGGGCCATGCAAAGTCATGTTAATTACACAATGGGAGATACTGGGATTGGGCGCTCTTGGAAGAATAAAAGCTGGGTTTACATTTTTATGACGGAGTCATTGGTTAACCAATGAAACATAATAATTTTGTAGGTGGTGAAATTTCTATGCTGTTAAGATTCAGGATATTTTGTATTCTTCTTAATGTGAAGATTTCTGGTATGTACCATTTGCTAATTGTATTCTTATTGTGTAACTGTAATAAATCTGATTACTTTTAAATGGATACGAACCGTAGTCCTCATATTTTTTTGGAATATTCCTTGAATTATTATTTAGTAAAATGTGTAATGGTAAATGTTATTCACAATGCACATAGCATATATGCTTGGTCTCTAACTGTGCATCTCTGAGCTAAGGTTAAATCAATTGTTTAATGCTAGGACATCGATTGCAAGATATTAGCTCCTTGTCCATTAGTAACCTCTTAATAATTGCATAACGGTAAACCTAGACACGTGCATCTTATAGTATTTAGAGCAGTGAAGCAAGGCTCGCTACCTTAACTATACACGCTGGATACGATTATGGGCCTAAAGCAGTCACATGATAATGGAATGAGATGGTATATCATATTAGGGTCATAGACCTCTACACTAATTCTCTGTCATCTTCAGACAAAGTGAATTTTCACTATTCTACAGGTTAATGCCATTTGGGACGGGATTCGAAGGCAGCATCACGTGATAACGCATTCACATTCCACCGAGCGCGAGACGTTTGTAGCCACTGTAGAAGTTTGAACAACTGGTGCTAGCAATTCAGTGAAGAACTATCCCAAAATTGAAATATGTGACACGAATCACAAGTAAATAAGTAACCAAATCAATCTCTTGCCCGTTCACACTCTGAATAGCACACATACACAATCCATGTCTCAATTGTCTCAAGGCTTAAAAATCCTTCTTTAAACTGTCTCCTCCCCTTCATCTACACTGATTGAAGTGGTAGCTCAAGTGGTCCTCTGTAGCTCAATTGGTAGAGCATGGCGCTTGTAATGCCAGGGTAGTGGGTTCGATCCACCCATACGTAAAAATGTATGCACACATGACTGTAAGTCGCTTTGGATAAAAGTGTCTACTAAATGGCATATTATTATTATTTAACAAGTGACATCATTAAGGGATCATAGCTTTCACCTGGATTCACCTGGTCAGTCTATGTGATGGACAGAGCAGGTGTTCTTAATGTTTCTACACTGTGTATATACCAGTAAGGGAGCCTGAAGATAAATAATACACTTGGTTAGAGAGAACTTTTTTAATCAGTTTTTTATCAAATTTAAAGTCAGTGTGTATGGGGCAAACTGCCCCCAGGGCAATCAATGCACGTCAATGGTACCTATATTAGCATTTTCCAAATCATGTCCAAATCATGTATAAGTAACTTATTTGAGTTACACTATCAATTTTGAGATACTTTAGGATGATTTGGACAGGAATGGCGAAAATTATCAGAGTGGCCGTACATCAAAACCTAATTCTAGTGAGGATATTAACAGTGAGATGTGCAATGTCATTCTGTTTCGATATTTAAAGCTTGTAACGATTTCTATTTTTTGTTTTGTATCTTGATGACCCGTCAGTATGCATTTCACTGTTAGTCTACACCTGTTGTTTTCGAAGCATGAGACAAAAAAAAATTAGTTTTGATTTGATTTAATCATACTGGGAATTAAACAGAAACAAATGGACCAAAAACATGTGATACGGTATGCTATGCTGTGCTATGTTACGCTATATTATGACAAGCCATTTTATGTTATGCTACCTTACGTTATGTTAAGTTATATTATGTAGCAACTAAAACATTTTAAAAAGTACTTTCATGACCTTACTGTGACACAGAGCAGGAATAATTTTGTCTAAGCTAGAAAATAATACAGTTCACACGATTCTATCCATTGTGGAATCTGTCCCTGATGTGGACAGTGATGACAGCAGAGATCATGATGGCCAGCCCCACAGACAGCAGGATGATCTTCGACATGTACACAGACATGCCAGCAGGGGGGAGACACTGGTTTACAACAAACAGACAATATGTTACAGTTCCTCTAGTCTGGCAGATCAGACACTTCCTCCTGTTTGCAATTAGCCTGGGAACAAGGTTACAGTTCTTCCATTAATACACAGAATGTACAAAACATTAAGAACACCTGATCTTCCATGACATAGTTTGACCAGGTGAATCCAGGTGAAAGCTATGATCCCTTATTGATGTCACATGTTAAATCCACTTCAATCAGTCTAGATGAAGGGGAGGAGACGGGTTAAAGAAGGATTTTTAAGCCTTGAGACTATTGAGACATGGATTGTGTATGTGTGCCATTCAGAGGGTGAGACAAAAGATTGATGTGCCTTTTGAACAGGGTTTGTTAGTACGTGCCAGGCGCACCAGTTTGTGTCAAGAACTGCAACGCTGCTGGGTTTTTCATGCTCAACAGTTTCCCGTGTGTATCAAGATTGGTCCACCAACCAAAGGACATCCAGCCAACTTGAGACAACTGTGGGAAGCACTGGAGTCAACATGGGCCACCTTGTAGAGTCCATGCTCTTACAAATTGAGACTGTTCTGAGGGGAAAAGTGGTGGTGCAACTCAATATTAGGAAGGTGTTCTTAATGTTTTGTACACTCCGTGTATAACTGACATACAATATTTGAGATGTGTATTTGTGTGTCTTACCAGATGTCATTGGACAGAGTTCCACTATATCTTTGGTGTCGTTGGCCCAGCTGACTTGGTTGCTGTGGTTACAGATGATGGAACCCCCTGCCACATAGACAGAGAGCAGGGGGACAGTGGAGGTCTCAGCCCCTCTACTCTCTCCTCCCACCTGAGAGCAGGTGCTGTTGTTACAGATGGAGGTGACAGCGGTGTTCTGGCCTCTGCAGGACACAGTCGCATTACAGGTGACATTAGTGGAGCAGACAGACTCCACTGTCAGGACCGGAGGCTCAACTCTCTCTGAAAACACATAGACAAACAGGGTAAGAAACAGGAAAGAAAACAACTTGTTTTAACAGATGGATAAATAGGGTTGTATACCAGTAGAAAACGTTTAGTCAAACAAAGTGCTACCAAAACAACAACAAGAAAAACAACAACAAATAATGACGGAAAACAAACCTTGAACTACCAACATGTATGTAGCAACGTTGGTCTCTTTGACACCAGACACTACTGCAGTATAACATCCACTGTCTCCTTCCTGAAGGTTCTTCAGTAGCAGAGAGAAGTTTCCCTCACTAATTTCAGCCCTACCTTCGAACCCTACAAAGGCTACTTTTGGGTTGTACATTACAACAATGATTGATGTGTCAAACTTCCAAAATAGCACATCAATATTATCCAGTGTAATATTTGTCGGGACATCCAGACGAACATCCTGTCCCTTCAACACAAACACAGGGGTCTCGGCACTGGGCTCTGAAATAAACACACAGAGGCCTTCATGTGATGAGGATGAAATGAAGAGGATGAATCCATAATTCCACAAGTATTAATTAGGGCACTGTGTTTTGCACAATCATGTAGCATAGCCTACCTGTGTTTAGCTTCAATCATGTAGCATAGCCTACCTGTGTTTAGCTTCAATCATGTAGCATAGCCTACCTGTGTTTAGCTTCAATCATGTAGCATAGCCTACCTGTGTTTTGCCCAATCATGTAGCATAGCCTACCTGTGTTTATTTTCAATCATGTAGCATAGCCTACCTGTGTTTTGCCCAATCATGTAGCATAGCATACCTGTGTTTAGCTTCAATCATGTAGCATAGCCTACCTGTGTTTAGTTTCAATCATGTAGCATAGCCTACCTGTGTTTACCTTCAATCATGTAGTATATCCTACCTGCGTTTTGCCCAATCATGTAGCATAGCCTACCTGTGCTTGGTTTCAATCATGTAGCATAGTCTACCTGTGTTTTGCCCAATCATGTAGCATAGCATACCTGTGTTTAGCTTCAATCATGTAGCATAGCCTACCTGTGTTTAGCTTCAATCATGTAGCATAGCCTACCTGTGTTTACCTTCAATCATGTAGCATAGCCTACCTGTGTTTTGCCCAATCATGTAGCGTAGCCTACCTGTGTTTAGCTTCAATCATGTAGCATAGTCTAGCTGTTTTTAGCTTCAATCATGTAGCATAGCCTACCTGTGTTTAGCTTCAATCATGTAGCATAGCCTACCTGTGTTTAGCTTCAATCATGTAGCATATCCTACCTGTGTTTAGCTTCAACCATGTAGCATAGCCTACCTGTGTTTAGTTTCAATCATGTAGCATAGCCTACCTGTGTTTTGCCCAATCATGTAGCATAGCCTACCTGTGTTTAGCTTCAATCATGTAGCATAGCCTACCTGTGTTTAGCTTCAATTATGTAGCATAGTCTAGCTGTGTTTAGCTTCAATCATGTAGCATAGCCTACCTGTGTTTAGCTTCAATCATGTAGCCTAGCCTACCTGTGTTTAGCTTCAATCATGTAGCATAGCCTACCTGTGTTTAGCTTCAATCAAAGCACATCTTTTGCCTAGTGGTCCGCTGCAAGCGTTCACAATTCTAAAATCTCATAAGAAATGGGATGGTGTTTTTGTCTTCCAGTAACAATATACTATGCTATTATATTAAATTATGTAGAACACTATCATTATGTGATGTTGCAGACATTGATTCATCTTAGATCTGACTTTATTAAACGAGCACAATTTGCCTGAGTAGCCTGTTCTCTATGACTAGAGCAGAGACTGTGCACAAAGTAGAGAATCCTGCACATCAACAGAAGCTTCTGGACTGTGATTGTAGTCTTTAAAAATACTGTCCTAATTGTCAAATAATGGTGTCTTGGCTTTAACTTCAGTATTAGTTAAATTCTAATACAGACATCCAGTATCTTTTTAAAACAATATACTTAAATATGTTTTTCCTTTCATTATAAAAATGCCAGAATTCCTCTCAGACAATAATAATTACAAGATGGATGAATCAGAAGCCGTCCAATATTTGCCTGTCAGTATGTCTTCATTTACCATTGCATTGCTGCTCTTTATGAGGTCCACACAATAGAACCTGAGAGATACACACAAGCCTACCTGATGATGCTATGCAGGACAGCAATCCAAACCCTAAAAGGAGAGACATGGTGTTGAGGTGACGCTCCAATGAATATGATAGATGGGTAGATGGACGGACGGACAGATCAACGTTTGAAATGTCTGTGTTTCCTGTTGAGCAACTTCTCTTTTCTGGCTTAAACCACACTGACAGGGGCCGGAAGGGAAAAGTTTCCCCTTCAGTATCTCTCCTTATTTGGTCCTGCCGTGCATACCTATACACGTACGCTTCAGTCACAAGACGAAGGCCTCCTTATTGTCCCTAGAATTTCTAAGCAAACAGCTGGAGGCAGGGCTTTCTCCTATAGAGCTACATTTTTATGGAATGGTCTGCCTATCCATGTGAGAGACGCAGACTCTGTCTCAACATTTAAGACTTTACTGAAGACTCATCTCTTCAGCAGATCCTATGATTGAGTGTAGACTGGCCCAGGGGTGCGAAGGTGAACGGCAAGGCACTGGAGCGACGAACCGCCCTTGCTGTCTCTGCCTGGCCGGCTCCCCTCTCTCCACTGGGATTCTCTGCCTCTGACCCTATTACGGAGGCTGAGTCACTGGCTTACTAGTGCTCTCCCATAATGTCCCTAGGAGGGGTACGTCACGTCGTGCCAGGCTTTTTTCGCTATACTCGACTTGAGTGGGTTGAGTCACTGACGTGATCATCCTGTCCGGTTTTGCCCCCCTCGGGCTTGTGCGGTGGAGGAGATCTTTATGGGCTATACTCAGCCTTATCTCAGGGTGGTAAATTGGTCTGTTGAGTGGTGTGGGGGATGTGCCTTGGTAAAGTGGGTGGGGTTATATCCTGCCTGGTTGGCCCTGTCCGGGGGTATCATCAGACGGGGCCACAGTGTCCCCCGACCCCCCCTGTCAGCCTCCAGTATTCATACTGCAATAGTCTATGTGCTGGAGGCTAGGGTCAGTCTGTCCTATCTGGTGTAAGTCTCCTGTTATATCTAGTGTCCTGTGTGAACTTAAGTATGCTCCCTCTAATTCTCCCATCTCTTTCTCTCTCTTCTCCCGGAGGACCTGAGCCCTAGGACCATGCCTCAGGACTACCCGTCCTGATGACTCCTGGCTGTCCCCAGTCCACCCGGTCGTGCTGCTGCTCCAGTTTCAACTGTTCTGCCTGCGGCGATGTAACCCTGACCTGTTCAACGGACGTGCTACCTTGTCCCACACCTGCTGTCTCGACCTCTGAATGCTTTGCTATGAAAAGCCAACTGACATCCTAAGGTGCTGAACTGTTGCACCCTCTACAACCACTGTGATTATTACTTGACCCTGCTGGTCATCTATGAATGTTTGAACATCATGAAGAACAATCTGGCCTTAATGGCCATGTACTCTTATAATCTCCACCCGGCAAAGCCAGAACAGGACTGGCCACCCCTCAGAGCCTGATTCCTCTCTAGGTTTCTTCCTAGTGTAATATTCATATGTGTCAGCATACTGAATTGTAATTGGATTCATTATAATGTCATACCATACTGTGCTATGATTGGTTAAGACCACCCAGGTGGTGAGGTCATTCTAAGATGATCATGGCCAGAGACACATGGACATGCAAGTTATAGCTAGTTAATAAAGAGCTACGTTTATAAATGTCCTGCATTTTATTATTTTGTACAAAGCATACAAAACAAGACATGGTGTCAGAGTAAAAGGACTAAAAGATGGATTTTGCTGGAGTTCCTTCACCTCGAATGGATTGGGGGTCTACAAATCTACCCGATGCATGGCGTAAGTTCAAACAGCATGTGGAGCTGATGTTCACGGGTCCTCTGAAGGAAAGAGGAGAAGAGGGAAAGTGCAGCTACCTGCTCCTCTGGATCGGTGAAAAAGGGAGAGACATTTACAACACATGGACACTTACCGAGGCTGAATCAAAGGTACTGAAAACATACTACGATCGTTTTGAAGCATATGTTGTGCCAAAGACCAATATAATTTTCGCTAGGTACAAATTCCATGAGAAAGTACAAGGCGCTAGCGAATCGTTTGAACAGTTTGTCACTGAGCTGCGTCTGCTTGTGAAAGACTGTGATTATGCAAACAAGGATGAGATGGTCAGGGACCGTATTGTATTTGGAATACACTCACCGCGAGTGAGAGAGAAACTTTTGAATGTTGGATCAGAGTTAACGCTGGACAAAGCTATCGACATAGCCAGATCTCACGAGCTAGCACAGGTTCAGATGAAAACCATTTCAGGCGGCAGCACGAGCGCATCACGTGAACAAGCAGTGCACGCAGTCAGGCAGACATCAAAGCACACCTCCAGTGCCCAGAGAGCATGTTTCAGAACGGAGACAGACAGAACTCCAAAACAGAGCGACACAGACTCCAAACGCCCCAAAACATGTGGATATTGTGGCTACAAAGTGCATGGCGAACAGGGGAATTGCCCAGCTAAAGGCAAACAGTGTACTAAATGTGGAAAATGGAATCACTTTGCAAAAGTGTGCAGAGTTTACCGTGGAAAAACAGTACATACAGTGAATGAAGATGAAATGTCAATCAAAGAGTCAAATGCTGATGAACTGTTTATTGATTCAGTGACACAGAAAAGTCAGATATCAGAGACAGAGCAAGCCTTTGCTGACATTGAGATAGGAAGACAAGGCACAGAGCTAAAATTCAAACTAGACACTGGTGCACAAGTAAACATTATTCCTCTGAGTAAGTACAGAAGCTTGACATCTGAGTGTGAGCTACAGCCCACCATGCGCAGACTGACTGGTTATGGTGGTGAACAGCTCCCAGTAAAAGGCACATGCACTCTCAAATGCAAATACAAGGAAAGGGACATGATGTTGGACTTTTACGTTGTTGACACTCGAGCACCTGCAGTGCTAGGTCTTAAAGCATGTTTAGACATGGACCTTATCAAGCTAGTTTTATCAGTGACAGCACCAGTAGAGATAGAGAATGTCATGGAGGAGTTTGCTGATGTTTTTACAGGAATAGGACTATTCCCAGGAGAATGTACCATTCACCTTGACCCAGACGCAACCCCTGTGGTCTACCCACCGAGAAAGATTCCACTTGCTCTCAGCGCCCGTCTGAAGAAAGAGTTGGAGAGCATGGAGCAATCTGACATCGTCACCAAGGTTACAGAACCGACGGATTGGGTCAAAGCGTTAGTGGTGGTGGAGAAACCATGCACAGGCAAGCTCAGAGTATGTCTCGACCCAAGAGACTTGAACAAGGCTATCAAACGCCCCCATTACCCCTTACCGACGCTAGATGGCATCACACACAAGCTAGCGGGCGCACGCTACTTCAGTGTCATGGACGCCAGATCAGGCTACTGGGCTATCAAGCTCACAGAAGAGTCATCTAAGCTCACAATGTTCAACACACCGTTTGGACGCCACAGGTTCCGTCGCCTGCCTTTTGGGATTATCTCAGCCCAAGACGAGTTTCAGCGAAAGATCGACGAGGTGTATGAAGGCCTCGATGGAGTCGTGGCAATTGTGGACGACATCCTTGTCTATGGTCGAACCAAAGAGGAACACGACAGAAACCTCAACACGATGCTGCAAAGGTCCCGCGAGAGAGGAGTCCGGCTCAACCCCGAGAAGAGCACAGTCGGCGCTACAGAGGTCAGCTACTTCGGGCATCTTCTCACAGCGAATGGAATCAAGCCAGATCCGCAGAAGATCTCAGCCATAAAGGAAATGGAGCCACCAAAGAACCGCGCAGAGCTGGAAACAGTGCTTGGCATGGTCAACTACTTAGCCAAGTTCGCACCCAGCCTCTCCAATGCTAATGCACCCCTGCGTCAGCTGCTAAAGCAGTCCAGTGAGTTCCTCTGGGACAACCAACACGACATCGCTTTCCAGAAAGTGAAAGACTTGATCACGAGAGAACCAGGACCAATCCTTGCCTACTACGACCCCAACAAAGAGCTCAGACTCCAGGTGGACGCGTCAAAGTATGGACTAGGGGCAGTGCTACTGCAAGAAGGAAAACCCATCGGCTACGCTTCCAAATCTCTCACAGACTGTGAAATCAACTACGCTCAAATCGAAAAGGAGCTGTACGCCATTCTGTTCGGATGTAAGCGTTTCCATCAGTATGTCTATGGACGACAAGTCATTGTGGAATCAGACCACAAGCCCCTCGAGTCAATCATGAGGAAACCGTTAGCCGCAGCCCCGCCAAGGCTACAGAGAATGATCCTTCAACTACAAAAATACGACTTCACAATCACTCACCGTCCAGGCAAAGACATCCCTGTCGCAGACACACTCTCCAGGAAGTTCCTTACCTACAAGGACAGCAGCCTCAGTGAAGGCATGGACATGCAGGTGCACACTGTGTACCACACTGTGTACCTCTGTAGCTCAGCTGGTAGAGCACGGCGCTTGTAACACCAAGGTAGTGGGTTCGATCCCCGGGACCACCCATACACAAAAAAAATGTATGCACGCATGACTGTAAGTCGCTTTGGATAAAAGCGTCTGCTAAATGGCATATTATATTATTATTACCAGTTAGTGACACAAAACTGAAGGAGATCCGAGCAGAAACAGAAAAAGACAGACAACTCACACAGCTGAGGAAAGTCATACAGTCAGGATGGCCTGAGGAGAGGAGAAAATGCCCTCAGAGCGTCTCAGAGTTCTGGAACCATCGTGACGAACTATCACAGATCAACTGAATAATTTTCAAAGGAGAGAAAATCATCATTCCTACCAGTCTCAGAGAAGAGATTTTGACAAAGATCCATGCTGGACACATGGGCATGGAAAAGTGCAAACAGAGAGCACGGGACATTTTGTTTGGCCCGGAATGTGCAAACAAATAGAGGACATGGTTGGTAAATACACCACCAGTCTTGAACGACGCCCCTCAAACACCAAAGAGCCAATGTTACCTCACCGTATCCCAGACCGACCCTGGCAGGTCGTGGCAACCGATCTGTTCACGTGGAACAACGAGGACTACATTATAACAGTGGACTACTACAGCAGATACTTCGAACTCGACAAGCTTCACAGCACCACATCTGCAGCTGTGATACACAAGCTGAAAGCAGCCTTTGCCAGGCATGGCATTGTAGAGACTTTAATATTTGACAATGGCCCCTGTTACAAATCAAATGAGTTTGAATCCTTCACAAAAGCATGGGAGTTCACACACGTCACCACAAGCCCACATTACCCTCAAAGTAATGGCCTTGCTGAAAAATCTGTGCAGATCGTTAAATCACTCATGGACAAAGCAAAAGCAGACAAGAGAGACCCCTACCTCAGTCTCCTTGAATACCGCAACACTCCAGTTGACAACTTCAAATCACCAGCCCAGCTGTTGATGAGCCGCAGACTTCGCTCAATCCTTCCCAGCACCAACCAGCAGCTGCAACCTGAGGTCGTCAGCTACAAGGAAGTGCATGCAAAACGTGCACAGAGACAACAACAGCAAAAGCGATACTACGACAGGTCAGCCAGACCACTGCCACCACTGAACGACGGAGAGTCAGTTAGAATCGAGGAGCATGGCTACTGGAAGCCAGCAGTCGTCATCCAACCAGCTGACACTGAACGTTCATATCTCGTTCGCACCGCAGAAGGAGCGGTGTACCGCCGCATATCGTCGTCACCTACTGAACACAAAAAGAACAACACACTGACGAGATGAACTGTTCCCCTGAAAGAGAACGGGGTGGACTAAACACAGACACAACACAACATACACCATACTTACCTGCAACACCACAAGAACTGTTGACTGACACAGAAGCATGCTCAGCTTCATATCACACAAGGTCAGGAAGAGAGGTCAAGCCTAGAGCTGTCCTAGACCTGTGAAATGTCAAAGGGTGTAGGCGGATCACTGCCCTAAAAGAGTTCCAGACTGTAAACTTGTTATTGAAAGTTAACTTGAAATGCTTTGGTATGGTATTTGTTTGATATGTTGAGATGTCATTGCTACAGTGAAAAGCTGAGTTGCTGAGAAATATTTGTTCTAAAAGTAACAGTATGCTGAATCATTGTTTGTCTGTTATGTTGATGCAGTTGGTGCAGTTTAAATGGTTACTTACCTCGAGTTCAAACTACAGAGCATATATTCAAAAGAAACGCTTTATTGTTCTACATATTTTTTTTCTTTTTTTTTAAAAGAAGGGGGATGTAATATTCATATGTGTCAGCATACTGAATTGTAATTGGATTCATTATACTGTCATACCATACTGTGCTATGATTGGTTAAGACCACCCAGGTGGTGAGGTCATTCTAAGATGATCATGGCCAGAGACACATGGACATGCCAGTTATAGCTAGTTAATAAAGAGCTACGTTTATAAATATCCTGCATTTTATTATTTTGTACAAAGCATACAAAACAAGACACCTAGGTTCCTGCCTTTCTAGGGCGTTTTTCCTAGCCACCATGCTTCTACATCTGCATTGCTTGCTGTTTGGGGTTTTAGGCTGAGTTTCTGTATAAGCACTTTGTGACATTTGCTGATGTAAAAATGGCTTCATAAATAAATGTGATTTGATTTGATTCTGACTCTACACACCCGCACACCCACTCACATGCAAGCTGCTGCTACTCTGGTTATCTTATATCCTGTTGCCTAGTCCCCTTACCCCCTATACATATCTACCTCCATCACTCCAGTATCCCTGCACATGTAAATATGGTATTGGAACTGTCTTTTTAAATATTTCCTGTATTTAGTATGCTTACTGACTTTCATATTTCGTATTCTTATTTCTTATTTCTAGTAATACATTGATATTGATTATAGCATTGTTGGGTTTTGAGTTTCAAAGAAAGGCATTTCACTGTACTTGTGCATGTGACATTAAAACTTGAAGTAGACACAAACACACCTTAATGTGTTAAAGCAGCATGGAGATGCATAGAGAGGAATAAGAGTCCTCAATAAAATAAAAAATAGATTATGAAACATTAGTTTATTAAATCTATTACATTTTTGAAAAGAATCAAGATTATTCAGTGTGCTGGTGTTGTTCATGGTGAGTGTACAGCAGGGGTTGTAACCGGTTCAGGGAACAGAAACAGAAACGGAAACAAAAGTAATCTCTATGTCACGCCTGCTCCCCCCTCCCCCTCCCTGTCGCTCGAGTAACTGTAATAAATCTGATTACTTTTAAATGGATACGAACCGTAGTCCTCATATTTTTTAGGAATATTCCTTGAATTATTGTTTAGTAAAATGTGTAATGGTAAATGTTATTCACAATGCACATAGCATATATGCTTGGTCTCTAACTGTGCATCTCTGAGCTAAGGTTAAATCAATTGTTTAATGCTAGGACATTGTCGTATCGGGTGAATGGTGGCAATTATTGCTGATAAACAAAGGAGTCCGCTCATACTGAACCTTGATCATAAGGTTTATTCAGATCACAAGCTTTCAGCATAAGTTACAGGTGACATGCCCACCCGGAGAGCGACGCCTCAGAATGGCCGCTCTGACTTCTTCTTCGTTTAGCCCCTACTTATAAACAATGCAAAAAGGTGGGTGGCTCCCTCTTATGGCCAATCACCAGTCTCCCCTGTCTACAACACACTTCCTGTCTGTTGTATGTGGCGTTACACTAAAACATTCCCTCTTGATACTAAAATTAACGTCCTCTCTGGTTCCACTTAAAACATTTAACAAAGGCATAATCCTAATACACGACATTTCCCCCCTTCGAGACGAACTAAAAGTCTCGAAAACAAACAGAATAGGATTATGACAAGTAACAATTTATCTTATTGAGTATCTTTAACATTAAACCAAAAACATTCTTCTCTAGAGTGTAAATACCTTTCTATGAAATATGAATAACTGTTTATGAAGTGTGAATACATTACTATGAAATGTGAATAACTGTTTATGAAGTGTCAATACATTACTATGAAATATGAACAAATCTTTATGGAGTGTAAGAGCGAAAAACTGTCTGGCAACCTTCGTTCCAAATCCATCCATCAATCAAGACAGTAAAATTCTTTCACGGTCCCTCTGCCCCAGGCAACCACCTAGATACTCCAGATAAACTCATAAACCATGTAAATGCATTTGAAACTATGATGCAATTAAATACACATGTAAGCCCCTGCAAACAAAATCCTATCCAAAAAATATCCACTCTAAGGCTGGTCAACCCATTGGACCCTATAGTGGACCTCTCCCTGCCTAGACTCCCTGTCCCTAAGCATCACCGAAATAAACAAAAACATCTAAGATCCCCACATGTATCCAATAACATCAAACATCATTCTACAAAAATTAATACGTAAGAGTATGACACAATTATGTATTACACATCAAATATGTCTATATTTCATTGCAGACACTGGAATGTAGTCCACTACACTTCATCTCCCCGTAGTCTCGACTTCCAATGGACTGTTGATGATGGAATCGGAATCTTTCCACCCCCTCCTTGTTTTATCTCCTCCAGTCATTGTCCTTTCATATTGTCCTTGTTTGAGTATTTCAATCTCCAAATGTCCCCCAAATGCTTCTGGAAGAAAAGGAAAGACCAAACAGTATCTTTTGCAAAACAACACTTTCAAATTAAACATCAATATCAACTAAGAATATAAAAATGATATATAAATGATGTATGAATCACATTAAATGATAGAATAATGAACTAGGATAATTATTAATTCATACACTTCCCCCCTTTGATTCATAAAATCATACCAAAATCACCCTAATATTGAAAAAAAAAATTTTATCAAAACATGAAGAATGATATTTATCCATTCAGTTCCACTTGTCCATCTTCATCCAGATCAGGAACAGTCAACACCGGCATCTGAGTGTTGTCTCCAGGCATCACTCTCCAACCTATCTCAATATCATAGCTTTCTCAAAGGTCAGTAACAAATTACAAACATCACACACAGTGTTATCAAAGCTGCAACTAGAATTTGAACCATCACTGCCCCTACTGGCCTACCTGATCTTGCAACCAAGTCTTCGCTGACTTCCGCTCCTTCAGATCTACCAAATGCATCCATTATATTCTTCAATGCATATATAACTATCTGAACTATCTGGACTCAAAGTATAACTATTATCATCAATATGATCTTCCCAAATGTTACACCATACCATGGAAAAAATCCCCCCTTCTCCCTTAGATTTATCCTTCAATGATAGGCTTGAAGACTATGACATGCCGCCATGTCTCTTTTCATCCAATTTCAAACCTAGATTTAAATGTATCTGTGTCCGGTGCTACCCCTCTTTTAATGGTAAAACCTCATATGGAAGCTTCAACGTTGACATGTAACAACATCCTGTCCATCCATAGGGTAAGAATATATATACTTTATCACCACAAACCCTCCAAATATCTCTAAAATTCCCCATAGTCCCATTGTCAGGCAAAAGCTAATATTTTAACCATCAAATTCCTGCTCTTCTTACTACCTGGTACATAAAAAGTTACATTATATTTGTCATTACTACCCTTAAGGTCATGCATACCCAAAGTTATCATATAGTCATCACAATCTGATATTCCCATAAACATACCCCTTACCTCATATGTTTTATTAGAACCAAACAACTTTTAGCCCTCACTGCTTTCACCTCAAATGCTTCAGGGCTCGCTGTTACCTGATTTTTCTTCCCATCTAACAAATGCACACAAGTTAATTCACTTAACCCAATAACACCTAAACCTAGGCTTAAACAAATGTTTTGACAACGACATTATTTTATCGGTTACTGATTGTTGCTGATACCACAGTCATGACAAAGCATAAGATTGACACATACTTGATAGAGGTCGAGCGACCGTCTCTAACATGTTTGACTGGAATTCTCAACAGACATAGACCCTCAAGATTCCTCACTGATATTACAGAATGAGTTACTGGAACCAAAGATTCCTACCTGCTATCTTTAATTTTTCACAACAGAAGAATCAAACCCATCCATTTAGTTTCTCTCTTCCCTAACGAGCGGTACTGCAGATACCTCTCCTTGTCTGTCATTAAAATCAAAGACCTCATCCTGTACCTCCATGATAGTATCACTATTTCAGATGAATCTATATTGTTCTCTACTACTATCTGCTCTCCTATTTTAACCCTATTCGTACTATCATTGACAGCACTCTCCAATTCGTAACATAAACCCCTGAGTCCTTCTTGCTACCCCCTTTCATTTCAGAAAAGTTGTTGTCGGTGTCGTACTTCCTACATTTGCTATTGCCATCGTATCATTAATCCCTTCCAAAGTTACCATTAAAGTAGTTGACTTAGTTGATGTATTACCACCTTTAATTACGTCCTAGTGGGAAAGTTACCAATATACTCTGTGTATTATTTACTGTTGGAGTGACTACTGTAACATATTCTTCCTGACCTCCTTTGATTAGGTGCAACAGCTTCTACTCCTGGTCCTGATAACAATACTTATTCTCCATAATTATCTCTCCATGTGGGAGGAACGTCCCCATCCTAACCCTAAATACAGCGTTCCCCTAAAATGGGTGCTGGAGATATTGGTTCCCTTATAATCAAATGCGATATATTTATGGCTTTAATAACTATCAATGTTGAAAGAGTTAAATTGCTTCTCACTGTTGTTTTAATAGACTGAAGTGTTAATGTCATTGTTGTTACTTCTAGTTTCCCCAAAGCTTTGAACTCTTTACTTGTACTTCCATCTATCACCACTAGTGTCACTTTTCCCAACTCTCAGTCCTAACTTTCAAACTTTTGATTATAAAAATACACCTATAATTACCTTGATCTCCCTACTCTAAAGTGTAAATATAGATACTCAATCACCCTCAATCTTCTCTTATCATTCAGCAACACATACTTTCTCATGCTTCTAACAGATCTAAACTCCTACCATATCTTCCCACTCAACTCTAAAATGTCCTTCCCCACTGTTCTCTCTCTTACTACTAACTTTGAAACTTAGCTTACTGTCTTAGAGTTCCTTCAACCTAGTTCTCCTAACTTATTTTAATCTAATCTTTTCTCCTAACCTTTAAAAACATTTTCCACTGATTTATTCACAAAATCCCTTTACCACCAAATTTTTAGGATATGTGATTGGGAAAGTCCCCACCTGCTTCTGACTTCTTTACACACAGACTTGGCAAACGACTAAACACCTTTTAACCTAGCCTGAAATCTCTTGGTGTAAGAATGTAACCCAGAATAACAGTCACCCCTTTTAACTTTATTTTTCAGACAGATTGTCTAATAGGCAGTCTAATAGATTATCATCCTTCCTATGATATTATCTTTTGAAGCAAATATGATTCCCAAAAACCCTACTTTTTAAAATATTCTACCAGACAGCCGTTTAGTGTACATCTTATTGTACAATTCAATTTAAACAATGCATCTCTTCCCAACAATGCAATAGGTATATTTTTTAATATTAGTATGTCTATTTTAATTTCTCTTTGAGTTCTTATAGCATAGCTCAATTGGTTCCCTAAGAGTAATTAACTGTTTTACTACCTCAACTCCCTATCCTAATTAGTTAATTCTACATAGTGAGATGTTTAACCTCTTTAGGCTGAACACAGATAAAAGCTTTTACACTATTCACTATCACTTCTCATAGTCCTCTGGTTTTACTTCAATTGTTAGATATTTTCTCTTCTTCTCTAATCGGTGCTATCAGCTGACACCCCCCTTCGTATCTTCTAGGCACTCTAGAATCCTTAGGGTTCACCTGTTACGGTTCGGCACTGTTGTTCTTGTTCCCTCTTGTTTTCTGTTTCCCTTTTTCCCTGTGTGTGTGTTGTTTGTGTCTGTCTCCCCCTGCTGTGCAGCCCAGTCAGAGGATCTAGGTCAGGGGGCGTGGCCATTCTCTCACAAGATCAGTTACATCCAGCTGCGGCTCATTGTCACCAATCAACAAGCAGTTATCTACCCGGGCTGGACACCTCTCCAGCGCCAGTTCGTTCCTTCACCACCTGTGGTAACTTGGCTCCGTACAGGAGTCTCAGTTTAGTTGTTACTCTCTTAGCTTTATAGTTGTTTCTGCCAAGTTTGTAACCTGTTTTCTTCTTCGACCAGATCCCGTCGATTCCTGCTGCCTGCCTGCCTGCCACTCCCACGCCGCAACCCGCTCACCAGTTGTCTGTTATCCTCGGCATCCAGCTCTCGGTGCTACTGGCTCTCCTCACCACGCAGCTCCTACCCCGGTCTGTAGCTGCTCCACCCTCACTACTCCTCTCTGCCAAAACCCCCTGAATAAAACAACATCATATTCACCCTCGTTGTCCGTGTGTCCGTCTCTGCGCCTGAGTCCCCACAAATCTATCAGAACGACTGGCCATACATGGACTCAGCAGAGACGCCACATGAAACGGGTGATGGCGTACAACGCGCCCTCCATTCACAGGGGAATGTTATTGGGACAACACACCAACTCCTCGGGTCTCTATTGGATAACAACCAGCGGTTGTTGGATCAAATATCTCAGCTCACCTCTCAGGTAGCTAACCTGGTAACACTCACTACTCTTCCTCCCTCTGCTTCTCCTCCGCCTGCTCCTCCTACGTTGCTCCAGGCTCGGTTTTCGCTCCTGCCCTTCGGGAACCCCCTACGACCTCACCCGAACCTTTTACCGGGGACCTGAACAAATGCCGTGGTTTCCTGCTTCAGTGCCGCTTGGTGTTCAAACAAAGCCCCTGTCGTTCTCCACGGAATCCTCAAAGGTACATTACGCTCTGGGGTTACTAAGGGGCAAAGCTTTGATTTGGGCAGAAGCGGCTTATTCTACTCAGCAGATTGCCAGCCTGTCGTTTGTCGATTTTTCCTCTCAATTGGAGTTGTGTTTGATCACCCGGACCATGCCGGACCGCCACAAGAGACTGTTGAAGCTACGACAGGGCATGGGTTGCGTGGCTGAATACGCCATTGATTTTTGGACCTTGGCAGCCGATTCCAAGTGGAATGACGACCTCTTCAGGGGGCGTTTGTTAGCGGTTTGAGTGACACAATTAAGGATGAACTAGCTGTTCGTGAGGAGCCTGCTAACCTTCATTCTCTCGTTTCTCTTGCTACCCGTATAGACACAGGCTACGGGGAGAGGGGACAGGAGAGGAGCGGTCGAGTCCGCACTGCAGGCGGGGGGCCCTCGCTTTCTGCAGCCCGAGCAACACCACCACTCGGACACCGCCCATACACCTCAGCGGATCCCTCCACGGAACTGGACCGGGCCCATGCAGCTGGGCCGTGCTCGTCTGTCCCCCTGCCGAAAAGGGCGGCGCATGCGGGCTGGTGAGTGCGTGTACTGTGGGGACCGCACTCATTTTCTGGTTAACTGTCCGGTTCGCCCCAAAGACAAAGCTTGCAGGTGCGTGGGCGTACTTGCAAGTGTTACACCTGACTCCATGCCCTCAGCACCCCGTCTAGTTATCCCAGCTACAGTCCAGTTCAGGAATCTGTCTCTCCCTTTAGCTGCTCTCATTGACTCTGGTGCTGAGGATAGTTTCCTGGACATTGACCTTGTTACTCAGGCTGAGATCCCTGTTAAGCCCCTGCCTAAGCCTATTACAGTAACCGCTATTGACGGTCATCAGTTTGCCAACATCACCCACCAAACTGTCCCGTTTCTCTCATACTGTCAGGCAATCACAAAGAAACCATCCAGTTTAAAGTAGTCTCCTCCCTCTGCCTCCCCTCTTATCCTCGGTTTCCCTTGGCTTAGCCTTCACAACCCCCCATATTGACTGGCAAAACCACAAGATACACAGTTGGAGCACTCACTGCCATTATGCTTGCCTTGGGTCGGCTATTCCGCCCTCTGTAGGTTCCCCTGCATCCCCTGTCAAACCCCAGACCTCTCTTCAGTCCCTGACGAGTACCTGGACCTGGCCGAGGTATTCAGCAAGTCCAAAGCACTTTCACTACCACCTCATGGCCATACGATTGCGCCATTGAGTTACTGCCTGGAGCCCCTTTGCCATCCAGTCGGCTTTTCCAATCTGTCCCGTACTGAGAGAGAAGCTATGGGAAACCTACATAGGCGACTCTCTAGCCTCTGGTCTCATTCGTCCCTCATCTTCCGCTGTTGGGGCGGGGTTCTTTGTTGAGAAGAAGGACAAAACATTACGCCCCTGCATTGACTACAGAGGACTTAATAACATCACAGTCAGAAATACGTACCCCCTGCCTCTCATCAACTCAGCTTTTGAACCCCTTCATGGAGCTACCGTGTTTACCAAACTCGACCTGCGTAACGCTTACCACCTCGTTAGGATCAAGCAGGGAGACGAATGGAAAACTGCGTTCAATACCCCTCTCGGACATTTTGAATACCTAGTCATGCCATTCGGTCTCACTAACGCCCCAGCAGTGTTTCAGGCCATGGTTAACATGTGTTGAGGGATTTTCTACACCGTTTTGTGTTTGTCTATTTGGATGACATTCTTATATTCTCTAAGTCACAGGATGAACACGTCTCCCACGTCCGTCTGGTTCTCCAACGCCTCATGGAAAATAAACTATTGTGAAGGCAGAAAAGTGTGAGTTCCACCGGCAGTCCGTCCCCTTTTTTGGGTTTTATTATCGAGCGGGGACAAGTGTCACCAGACCCTGACAAGATCAGAGCAGTTGCGGAGTGGCCCACACCCACGTCCCGGAAGCAGCTACAACGCTTCCTGGGCTTCGCCAACTTCTACCGGCCGCTTCATCAGGGGTTTCAGCCAAGTGGTTGCCCCCCTGACCAAGCTCACCTCCCCTAAGGTGCCATTCCTGTGGACACCGGAGGCCGAGTCAGCCGTGAGTACACTGAAGGAACTATTCACCACCTCACCAGTTCTTATTCATCCAGATGCTAGTTTGCAGTTTATTGTGGAAGTGGACGCCTCTGATTCAGGGGTGGGGCTGTCCCTGTCACAACGTTCCTCCACGGACCAGAAGATCCATCCTGTGGCCTTTTTCTCGAGGAGGTTGACCCCTGCGGAGAAGAACTACGGCGTGGGTAACCGGGGAGTTGCTTGCCGTTAAGTTGGCATTGGAGGAGTGGAGGCACTGGCTGGACGGAGCAGAGCAACCCTTCATAGTCTGGACAGACCACAAGAACCTGGCTTACATCCAGTCATCCAAGAGGCTAAACTCCCGTCAGGCCAGATGGGCCCTGTTTTTCAGCAGGTTCAAGTTTACTTTAACATACCGTCCTGGCACACGCAATGTCAAGCCTGATGCTCTCTCTCGCCAGTTTACAGACAATGAAGACTCCAGCAATCCTGAACCTATTCTGCCCGCTTCCTGTTTGGTGGCGGCTGTTCACTGGGAAATCGAGTCCCTCGTCCGATCGGCTCAAGAGTCGGGAACCTGGACCGACCGATGGTCCCTCCGACCTTCTCTATGTTCCCGCAGCCGTGCGGCCGCAAGTGCTCAACTGGATCCACACCTCAAGCTTCTCCTGCCACCCTGGTATGAACCGTACACTGTCGCTACTGAAGAGGCACTTTTGGTGGCCATCTGTTGAGGCTGACGTCCGGGAGTACGTGGCGGCCTGTTCCATCTGTGCCCAAAATAAGGCCTCCCACCGGGCTCCTTCGGGCCTGCTGCGGCCTCTCCCAGTCCCGAGTCGTCCTTGGTCTCACGTGGCCTTGGACTTCGTCACTGGACTTCCTATGTCGGAAGGTAATGACACCATACTCACCATCGTGGACAGATTCTCTAAATCTGCCCATTTTGTTGCATTACCAAAATTACCGTCTGCCAGTGAGACGGCCGACCTCTTGGTCCTACATGTATTCCGTCCCCATGGAATACCTGTGGACATAGTGTCCGATAGAGGTCCACAGTTCATTTCTCGGGTATGGAAGGAGTTTTGTTCTGCTCTGGGTGCCTCTGTCAGTCTCTCATCAGGTTTCCATCCCCCAGTCCAATGGCCAGACTGAGAGGACCAATCAGGACCTGGAGGCTGCTCTCGCTGTGTGACATCCCAGAACCCGTCCACCTGGGCCAACACCTCCCGTGGAGTCGAATATGCCCACAATTCCCTCACCTCATCTGCCACTGGTCTCTCACCATTTGAGGCGGCTTTGGGATACCAACCGCCATTGTTCCCGTCTCCAGGAAAAGGAGTTAGCCGTCCCATCAGTTCAGGATAACCTTCGTCGCTGCCGCAAGGTGTGGGTGGACACCCGTGAGGCCCTTCTACGGACAGCAGAGCGCAACAAGAGAGTGGCGGACAGACACCGGATAGTCGCTCCCCCAGTTCCAGCCTGGTCAGCGAGTCTGGCTCTCCTCCAGCAACATCCCTCTCCGCACGGACTCCCGTAAGCTGTCGCCCCGGTATTTGGGTCCTTTCGTGATCGACTCCATCATCAACCCTTCGGCTGTTCGGTTGAAGCTTCCCCAGGCCATGAGAGTCCATCCTACATTTCACGTGTCCCAGCTTAAACTGGTCTCCTCCAGCCCTTTGTGTCCGCCGGTGGATCCCCCCTCCGCCAGCGTATTGTGTCGACCATCCAGCCTACGGTGCGGGAGACTGCTGGACGTCCGGAGGCGTGGTGAGGTTTTCAGTACCTGGTGGACTGGGAGGGATATGGTCCGGGGGGTCCTGGATTCCCGGCGGTTTATACTGGACCCGCAGCTGGTGGCTGACTTCCATAGGGACCACCCTGACAAGCCGGGGGTCGCCGGGTGGCGCCCGTTGAGGGGGGTACTGTTACGGTTCGGCACTGTTGTTCTTGTTCCCTCTTGTTTTCTGTTTCCCTTTTTTCCCTGTGTGTGTGTTGTTTGTGTCTGTCTCCCCCTGCTGTGCAGCCCAGTCAGAAGGATCTAGGTCAGGGGCGTGGCCATTCTCTCACAAGATCAGTTACATCCAGCTGCGGCTCATTGTCACCAATCAACAAGCAGTTATCTACCCGGGCTGACACCTCTCCAGCGCCAGTTCGTTCCTTCACCACCTGTGGTAACTTGGCTCCGTACAGGAGTCTCAGTTTAGTTGTTACTCTCTTAGCTTTATAGTTGTTTCTGCCAAGTTTGTAACCTGTTTTCTTCTTCGACCAGATCCCGTCGATTCCTGCTGCCTGCCTGCCTGCCACTCCCACCGCAACCCGCTCACCAGTTGTCTGTTATCCTCGGCATCCAGCTCTCGGTGCTACTGGCTCTCCTCACCACGCAGCTCCTACCCCGGTCTGTAGCTGCTCCACCCTGCACTACTCCTCTCTGCCAAAACCCCCTGAATAAAACAACATCATATTCACCCTCGTTGTCCGTGTGTCCGTCTCTGCGCCTGAGTCCCCACCAAATCTAACATCACCTGGAGAACAGGTGATCTTGACTGGCCCCTGTATCTTCCTTAAAAATGTTCTCTGTTGTTTCCTCCTGGCCCATTGCACTCACAGGTAAAGTGACCAACCTGTCCATAATTATAACAGTCTTCTGAAAGTTGCTGGAAGTGTAGCTGAAATCTTCCTCCTCTTCCTCTCCAATTCTGTGTCTGTCCAGAAACTGGCTGTGGATATGGAACATCTGGTACCCCCCTTGGTGGCTGGTACATTGCATTTGATATTGTTCAGTTGAAGCTGTAACAGTGATTGTTGATTTGGTTCACTCTGAGTTCTTCCTAACCAAAGCTTCTCTTCTCCACCAGTTGTATGATTGAGTTTCTTGAGAGTTTCTTCGTCCTGTTCTTTCTTGTTGACATATCAGGATTCTTCAACAGCTTATATTCTAAGTTCTGTCCTCGAAAATAACATCTTCCATCATCTTCTTACTTTTCCTCTGTGCCAGTCCTTGTAGGATAAACTCCTTTTGAATACACAGCACCTTTAGTCTCCTCTTTATCGCTGTCTTCATCTGACTCGAATCTCTTGTATCCTTCTTCCTTCAACTTCCATCAGAGATCAAATCTCTAGTATCCTTCTTTCCTCTCTTGCCAACTTCCTTCTGATCACAGAGTCATATCCACCCATGATCTCTTCTCAATCACTCTGATCTTCATCATCTTCTTCAAGTTCCATCTTCCTTAACCTCACTCTTCTCTTTCAGACATCTCATTTTCTTCCTTCTGGAGTTCTGGATTCATCTTCATTGTCATTTCTGCTTGTCCTCTATCTATTATTCGTCTTCATCTCTGATGCAACAATCACCCTCCTGGATGATCACTGGAAGCTGAGGATAAACATCCCTAAGCTCTACTTCCTTCTCATAAGGTGGGTGTTTTTTCGCTGAATCCGTATGTGAGAAAGGTGTACTAACTTCTGCCATTAGTTTTCCTGTCACCTTCTCTATACCTTTGTTTATCTTATCGCCGGAATATTTTATCAGTTTTTGTTTGAGAATGAAGGGCAACTTTTGTTTCATTTGCCGGATAACCTAGCAATACTTTAGTTAAAGGGTTACTATTTTGTACTATATCAATCGGTGTAATGACTTTTATATAGCCTTGCTGTCCTTTCTCCCCATTGTAACAACCCTTTTATATTCCTTTATCGTGAATTATTTTATTTTAGACTATATAGCCTATGTGTCACGATCGTCTGAGGAAGCGGACCAATACGCAGCGTTGCGAGTGAACATAATGACTTTATTTCATAAAGCAACCACGAAAAAACAACAAATGACGATAGTGAAGTCCTCTGTAACACTGACAGAAACATGGAACACTGGAACAAAAACCCACAAACAAACAGTGAAACACAACAGTATATATATGGCTCCCAATCAGAGATAACGAGCCGACAGCTGACACTCGTTACCTCCGATTGGGAGTCATTGACCAATCACCACTAAACACCAACAAAATGAAACTCACCCAACCCCAACACCACCAAATGAAATACACCCTGGCTCTAACACACAGTCCTGGAGCCAGAGTGTGACAATACCCCCTAAAGGTGCGAACTCCGGGCGCACCCAGCATACAGTCTAGGGGAGGGTCTGGGTGGGCGTCTGTCCACGGTGGCGGTTCTGCCCCTGGTCGTGGTCCCCATCCCACCTTAGTCACCACCCGCTTCCCTAGCCTCCTCCACATGACCACCCCCCAACTAAACCCCACTGGGTTGAGGGCGGCACCGGACTAAGGGCAGCACCGGACTAAGGGGCAGTACCGGACTAAGGGGCAGTACCGGACTAAGGGGCAGTACCAGGCTGAATGGCGGATACTGGCTGGGCGGCTCTGGTGGCTCCCGGCTGGTCGGCTCTGGCGGATCCCGGCTGGGCCGGCTCTGGCGGATCCCGGCTGGGCGGCTCTGGCGGATCCCGGCTGGGCGGCTCTGGCGGATCCCGGCTGGGCGGCTCTGGCGGATCCCGGCTGGGCGGCTCTGGCGGGTCCCGGCTGGGCGGCACTGGCGGTCCCGGCTGGACGGCTCTGGCGGGTCCCGGCTGGGCGAACTCTGGCGGATCCCGGCTGGGCGGCTCTGGCGGATCCCGGCTGGGCGGCTCTGGCGGATCCCGGCTGGACGGCTCTGGCGGATCCCGGCTGGGCGGCTCTGGCCGGATCCCGGCTGGGCGGCTCTGGCGGATCCCGGCTGGGCGGCTCTGGCGGATCCCGGCTGGGCGGCTCTGGCGGATCCCGGCCTGGGCGGCTCTGGCGGATCCCGGCTGGGCGGCTCTGGCGGATCCCGGCTGGACGGCTCATGGCTGGCTGACGGATCCTGGCTGGACGGCTCTGGCGGATCCTGGCTGGACGGCTCTGGCGGATCCTGGCTGGACGGCTCTGGCGGATCCTGGCTGGGCGGCTCTGGCGGATCCCTGGCTGGGCGGCTCTGGCGGATCCTGGCTGGGCGGCTCTGGCGGATCCTGGCTGGGCGGCTCTGGCGGATCCTGGCTGGGCGGCTCATGGCTGGCTAACGGATCTGGCTGCTCATGGCTGGCTGACGGATCTGGCTGCTCTGGCTGGCTGACGGATCTGGCTGCTCATGGCTGCTGTACGGATCTGGCTGCTCATGGCTAGCTGACGGATCTGGCTGCTCTGGCTGGCTGACGGATCTGGCTGCTCTGGCTGGCTGACGGGTCTGGCTGCTCATGGCTGGCTGGCGGATCTGGCTGCTCATGGCTGGCTGACGGATCTGGCTGCTCATGGCTGGCTGGCGGATCTGGCTGCTCGTGGCTGGCTGACGGATCTGGCTGCTCGGCTGGCTGACGGATCTGGCTGCTCATGGCTGGCTGGCGAATCTGGCTGCTCGTGGCTGGCTGACGGATCTGGCTGCTCATGGCTGGCTGACGGATCTGGCTGCTCGTGGCTGGCTGACGGATCTGGCTGCTCATGGCTGGCTGACGGGTCTGGCTGCTCTGGCTGGCTGACGGGTCTGGCTGCTCATGGCTGGCTGGCCGATCTGGCTGCTCATGGCTGGCTGGTGGTGCTGGCTGGGCGGCTAGCGGTGGAGGCGGACCCCAGCCTCGGATTGCAGTCATCACCTCCAGCAGGGCGGCTCCCATCCGCATGAGCCGCTCCTGCCCGTCACGAACCCGAGCCTCCAGTCCAGCATAGGCTGCGTCGGCTCCTGCTGATTCCATAGCAGGTGTATGATTCTGTCTGGCGGAAGGCTCTAGCGGCTCCCGGTCTGGCGGACGGCTCTGAAGGAACAGGCCGGGCTGGGCTGGTGGCGCACCCCGTAGGATACGTGCGTGGAGCAGGAACAGGCCGTCCGTGCAGGAACACACACCACTGGCCTTAACTGGGGATCAGGAACGGGCCGGACCGGACTGGTAACACACTTCAGTCTCTCATGCCGTGCGACAACAACTTCCCTCCTCTACTCGCCAATGGCTCCCGTAATCCGATAGCCTTCTCTCCACATCTCCCTGTGGCAGCCTCCTGCTGCCCAGGCGCCCAACCATGTGCCCCCCCCAAAAATTTTTTGGGTAGTACTCCCGGCTTCCAGCCTTGCCTCCGTGCTGCCTCCCTCATATCGCCTCCTCTCGGCTTTAGCTGCCTCCAGCTCTTCACGAGGGAGGCGATATTCTCCGGTTGTGCCCAAGGACCCTTACCATCCAGTATCTCCTCCCATGTCCATGAATCCTTTATGGGTGGATATAAATCCTGTGTAGGTGGATCCTGTTGCCGCTTGACACGCTGCTTGGTCCTTTTTGGTGGGTTTTTCTGTCACGATCGTCTGAGGAAGCGGACCAATACGCAGCGTTGCGAGTGAACATAATGACTTTATTTCATAAAGCAACCACGAAAAAAACAACAAATGACGATAGTGAAGTCCTCTGTAACACTGACAGAAACATGGAACACTGGAACAAAAACCCACAAACAAACAGTGAAACACAACAGTATATATATGGCTCCCAATCAGAGATATCGAGCCGACAGCTGACACTCGTTACCTCCGATTGGGAGTCATTGACCAATCACCACTAAACACCAACAAAATGAAACTCACCCAACCCCAACACCACCAAATGAAATACACCCTGGCTCTAACACACAGTCCTGGAGCCAGAGTGTGACACTATGGCTTCCCCCTTCAATTATTAATATAAACCAAACAACCCCAAAAAAAAAAAAAAAAAAATCAATAGATTATGAATATGAAAAAAAATCTATTAAATTTTTTTATTCAAAAACCATTTATAATTAAAATAAAAAATCAATTAAAAAATCATTTAAAAATAATAAATAATTAAAACCAATTTTTTTATTTCTATATCCTATCTTACCCATTTATCAATTAGTGGCTATCTTACCACAACCCATCAGGAAAGAAAATGCAAGTAGTCAACTTCAGACTACAATCCTAAAAACAAAGCCTCTAACCCTACCATTACTACAATTCCCATAACCCCTTGCTCTATAAGCCCCTAATTATCTTTATTTTACAGAATAATGTCAGTCCTTGATTCCCAACACAACTGCAATTAAACCCCAGTGATGCACATAGCCTCCAAAATGCAATTTTTAATGAATCAGTTTGCCAAGCCTATGTGAAATTGTCATAACATCAAAGAAGATTTTGTAACCAGACCAGTCTCAAGCCCTTTTTGACTTGATCCTCTGCCGCGTCACGTGACGCTACGTCAGCACCCCCCTCTCCTTCTCTCTCTCTCTCTCTCCTGTCGTCTCGTCCTACTCGCCTCTCATATGACAAAAACAGAGACACAGAAAAAGATTTTGGTAGTTACTGCAATCACTGAGTTATCTCAACCATATTCAACATTCCTTCGTTCACCCATTATTCACTCTAAGACTAAACTCAGAACTAAATAGATCGCTCAAAAACATTTTTATTTTATTTTAATCCGTCATTTAATTTAATTCATTATACTCCGTCAACATATATTTAATGTATAAATTCACTACATCTCAACAAATAGTTTCATGTTCAAACACCAGCCTGTCACGACCGTCTATGAAGTAGGACCAAAGCGCAGCGTTAGTAGCGAACATATTGACTTTAATGCAACACACGAGAATACAAAACAAAAACACGATCATGAAGTCCTCAGTGACAACGACTGAACATAGAACAAAAACCCACAACCCCAAGGTGAACAATGACAGTTTAAATTGGCTCCCAATCAGAGATAACGAGCCGACAGCTGACACTCGTTACCACTGATTGGGAGTCACTGGACCAAACAATGAAACAACCAATAACAACCCAACTAATCCCCAAACACAACAAAAATGAACACACCCTGGCTCAATAATACAAAGTCCCGGAGCCAGAGCGTGACAGTACCCCCCTAAAGGCGCGGACTGCGACTGCGCCTCAAAGAACCCAAATAGGGGAGGGCTGGGTGGGTGTTGCTCCTCGGAGGCGGCTCCGGCTCTGGCTCCGGGCTTGACCACCATCCTACATCCATCCCCCGTAATGGCCCCGGTCCGATCCCACCCAGCTGGCTGGATCCGGACTGATGACGCGCACCCCTAGCTTGGCGCGTGAGGCAGGACGGACCGGACCTGGCTGACGATACGCATCCTCGGCTTGGTGCGTGGAGCCGGAACGGACCTCCTCAGGCTGACGACTCGCCTCCCTGGCTTGGTGCGCGTAGCAGGAATAGGCTGAACCAGGTTGACGACTCGCCCCCTTGGTTTGGTGCGAGTAGCCGGAACAAGCTGACCCAGGTTGACGACTCGCACCCTTAGCCTGGTGCGAGTGGCAGAAACAGTCCGGGTTGGGCCGGCGACGCACACCGTAGTTTTGATGCGTGGAGCAGGAACCGGCCGGGCTGGGCTGGCGACGCACCCCTTTGGCTTGGTGCGTGGAGCAGGGACAGGCCGGGCTGGGCTGGCGACGCGCACCATTGGCTTGGTGCGGGGAGCAGGGACGGGCCGGACAGGGCTGACGAAACGCACCACAGACTTGGTGCGGGGAGCGGAACAGGTCGAGCTGGCCTAGCGACGCACACCGTTGGCTTGGTGTGGGGAGCAGGCACGGGCCGGACAGGGCCGGCAAACGCACCACAGACTTGGTGCAGGGAGCAGGAACAGACCGAGTCGGGCTGGCGGCGCGCACCACAGGCTCCATGCGAGGAACAGGAACAGACAGGACCGCACTGAGGACACACACCCCTGGCCCTACACGGGGATCAGGAACGGGCCGGACCGGACTGGTAACACACCCCAGTACCCTTCGCCGTGCCTCCACACCTTCCCTTCCCCTTCGTGACCAGTGGCCCCCCTTAACCTGGCGGCCTTTTCTGCCAACCTACTGCACTCCTCTAACCCCGTACTCCTGCTGCCCCGACGTCGTGAGCCCCCCTAAAAAATTTTCTGGGGTCTCTCCTCTCGGTGGACCAGGACTCTATAGTCCTCTCCCAACCTTCGGCTCTTCTGTCTCCACCACTCGTCATCCAACTCCTGGAAACGCTGCTTGGTCTCGTTGTGGTGGGTTTTTCTGTCACGACCGTCTATGAAGTAGGACCAAAGCGCCAGCGTTGGTGCGAACATATTGACTTTAATGCAACACACGAGAATACAAAACAAAACACGATCATGAAGTCCTCAGTGACAACGACTGAACATAGAACAAAACCCACAACCCCAAGGTGCACAATGACAGTTTAAATATGGCTCCCAATCAGAGATAACGAGCCGACAGCTGACACTCGTTACCACTGATTGGGAGTCACTGGACCAAACAATGAAACAACCAATAACAACCCAACTAATCCCCAAACACAACAAAAATGAACACACCCTGGCTCAATAATACAAAGTCCCGAGCCAGAGCGTGACACAGCCGCTTTAAACTATAAGATTCACGTTAAAATCTCTCCTCTTTGTTCCCTCGTCTGTGTCTATTCCTGCAGCACACAGCCCCCCAGAAATATGACACGTTACCCACAATCCCGTTTTGTAGTTTTAGCAAACAACGTTTTGTAGTTTTTTAGTACCGGAACCCAACGTCTCATAATCTCGTGCCATAAACTACAACTCCCACGTTTTGTAGTGAAGTGTCATAAAATTAAACGCATGCGCAAATGCATTCAATGATACGATTCCCAGACAATAGAACGATAGCATTACGCTACAGCTTCACTATTTTATACCTTATACTCACACAATTACACATAACAGAGCTCACATTTGCGTAGAACTTTGAATTCTACACACACATACATATTTTAAGAGGCTTATCCTATCGCAATAGGACCTCTAAGGACACGTTAGCATGTAGCACGCAACACAATTAGCATTTAGCATTAGCATTCAGCATTAGCCGCTATGTACCATGTAGCATGAAACCCAATCCAGCATTTAGCATTAACATTAGCCTTAGCCTTTAGCTAACTGCGGCCTACCACGCCATAAGTAACCTGCATTGTGCCTAAATCATTGTCCATATATCCCCTGCTAACTTTATGCTGCCGTAAGTTCTGGATAATCATATGAGCGGTTACCCCAAACGAATACTCCAGTCGACTATAAGATGAGCAAAACATACATATAATCGTCCACCTTATGGTTCCCAGAACCAACCTGACCCCACACTAGCGCGTTGCCCGGATTTATGGCCCACTCCTAAGGAGTCGCCTCATTTCGAGGTCTTTAACAGATTCACAATGCTCTAATTGCATACGTATTCCTGACTTTATTCTGCCAATATCTGCCTTAATCTCTACCATCGATTGCTCTAAAATTCCAAGCCTACTCTCCCCCCTTTTTGCCCTGTCTACCAGTGCAACAATTGATAATGATTAGCCAGACCCCAGTTATCAGCAATAACGCCACACGAGGCACGGTCGTATGGTACATTTCTCCAGTGTACACAAGCAGTATCAAAACTAACAATCTCACAAAGCTTGTGAGGAAAAACTCACCCTTGTCTGGTCATGACTTCAGACCGAGTTAGCTTGAGTTAGCTTGGCGGCTACAAATGAAGCAAAGGAGAGATGCAGACCAGCCCACGTTGGGCGCCATTTGTCGTATCGGGTGAATCGGGTGAATCGCTCTGGATAAGAGCGTCTGCTAAATGACAAAAAAAAAAAAAAAAATAAACATATATATATAAAAAATTTTTTTTATAATATATTAAAAAAAAAAAAAAAAAAAAATTGCTGATAAACAAAGGAGTCCGCTCATACTGAACCTTGATCATAAGGTTTATTCAGATCACAAGCTTTCAGCATAAGTTACAGGTGACATGCCCACCCGGAGAGCGACGCCTCAGAATGGCTGCTCTGACTTCTTCTTCGTTTAGCCCCTACTTATAAACAATGCAAAAAGGTGGGTGGCTCCCTCTTCTGGCCAATCACTAGTCTCCCCTGTCTACAACTCACTTCCTGTCTGTTGTATGTGGCGTTACACTAAAACATTCCCTCTTGATACTAAAATTAACGTCCTCTCTGGTTCCACTTAAAACATTTAACAAAGGCATAATCCTAATATCAATCAATCAATCAATCAATTTTATTTTATATAGCCCTTCTTACATCAGCTAATATCTCGAAGTGCTGTACAGAAACCCAGCCTAAAACCCCAAACAGCTAGTAATGCAGGTGTAGAAGCACGGTGGCTAGGAAAAACTCCCTAGAAAGGCGAAAGCCTAGGAAGAAACCTAGAGAGGAACCAGGCTATGAGGGGTGGCCAGTCCTCTTCTGGCTGTGCCGGGTGGAGATTATAACAGAACCATGCCAAGATGTTCAAAAATGTTCATAAGTGACAAGCATGGTCAAATAATAATCAGGAATAAATCTCAGTTGGCTTTTCATAGCCGATCATTAAGAGTTGAAAACAGCAGGTCTGGGACAGGTAGGGGTTCCATAACCGCAGGCAGAACAGTTGAAACTGGAATAGCAGCAAGGCCAGGCGGACTGGGGACAGCAAGGAGTCACCACGGCCGGTAGTCCCGACGTATGGTCCTAGGGCTCAGGTCTCTCAGTTGGCTTTTCATAGCCGATCATTAAAGAGTTGAAAACAGCAGGTCTGGGACAGGTAGGGGTTTCGTAGCCGCAGGCAGAACAGTTGAAACTGGAATAGCAGCAAGGCCAGGCGGACTGGGGACAGCAAGGTGTCATCATGCCCGGTAGTCCTGACGTATGGTCCTAGGGCTCAGGTTCTCAGAGAGAAAGAGAGAACGAGAGAATTAGAGAGAGCATACTTAAATTCACACAGGACACTGGATAAGACAGGAGAAGTACTCCAGGTATAACCAACTAACCCCAGCCCCCCGACACATAAACTACTGCAGCATAAATACTGGAGGCTGAGACAGGAGCGGTCCGGAGACACTGTGGCCCCATCCGAAGAAACCCCGGACAGGGCCAAACAGGAAGGATATAACCCCACCCACTCCGCCAAAGCACAGCCCCCGCACCACTAGAGGGATATCCCCAACCACCAACTTACAATCCTGAGACAAGGCCGAGTATAGCCCACAGAGGTCTCCACCACAGCACAAACCAAGGGGGGCGCCAACCCAGACAGGAAGATCACTTCAGTAACTCAACCCACTCAAGTGACGCACCCCCTCCCAGGGACGGCATGAAAGAGCACCAGCAAGCCAGTGACTCAGCCCCTGCAACAGGGTTAGAGGCAGAGAACCCCAGTGGAGAGGGGAACCGGCCCGGCAGAGACAGCAAGGGCTGTTCGTTGCTCCAGCCTTTCCGTTCACCTTCACACTCCTGGGCCAGACTACACTCAATCATATGACCTACTGAAGAGATAAGTCTTCAGTAAAGACTTAAAGGTTGAGACCGAGTCTGCGTCTCTCACATGGGTAGGCAGACTGTTCCATAAAAATGGAGATCTATAGGAGAAAGCCCTGCCTCCCGCTGTTTGCTTAGAAATTCTAGGGACAATTAGGAGGCCTGCGTCTTGTGACCGTAGCGTACGTATTGGTATGTACGGCAGGACCAACTCGGAAAGATAGGTAGGAGCAAGCCCATGTAATGCTTTATAGGTTAACAGTAAAACCTTGAAATCAGCCCTTGCCTTAACAGGAAGCCAGTGTAGGGAAGCTAGCACTGGAGTAATATGATCAAATTTCTTGGTTCTAGTCAGGATTCTAGCAGCCGTATTTAGCACTAACTGAAGTTTATTTAGTGCTTTATCCGGGTAGCCGGAAAATAGAGCATTGCAGTAGTCTAACCTAGAAGTAACAAATGCATGGATTAATTTTTCTGCATCATTTTTGGACAGAAAATTTCTGATTTTTGCAATGTTACGTAGATGGAAAAAAGCTGTCCTTGAAACAGTCTTGATATGTTCGTCAAAAGAGAGATCAGGGTCAAGAGTAACACCGAGGTCCTTCACAGTTTTATTTGAGACGACTTTACAACCATCTAGATGAATTGTCAGATTTAACAGAAGATCTCTTTGTTTCTTGGGACCTAGAACAAGCATCTCTGTTTTGTCCGAGTTTAAAAGTAAAAAAGTTTTCAGCCATCCACTTCCTTATGTCTGAAACACAGGCTTCTAGCGAGGGCAATTTTGGGGCTTCACCATGTTTCATTGAAATGTACAGCTGTGTGTCATCCGCATAGCAGTGAAAGTTAACATTATGTTTTCGAATAACATCCCCAAGAGGTAAAATATATAGTGAAAACAATAGTGGTCCTAAAACGGAACCTTGAGGAACACCGAAATGTACAGTTGATTTGTCGGAGGACAGACCATTCACAGAGACAAACTGATATCTTTCCGACAGGTAGGATCTAAACCAGGCCAGAACTTGTCCGTGTAGACCAATTTGGGTTTCCAGTCTCTCCAAAAGAATGTGGTGATCGATGGTGTCAAAGGCAGCACTAAGGTCTAGTAGCACGAGGACAGATGCAGAGCCTCGGTCTGACGCCATTAAAAGGTCATTTACCACCTTCACAAGTGCAGTCTCAGTGCTATGATGGGGTCTAAAACCAGACTGAAGCATTTCGTATACATTGTTTGTCTTCAGAAAGGCAGTGAGTTGCTGTGCAACAGCTTTTTCTAAAATTTTTGAGAGGAATGGAAGATTCGATATAGGCCGATAGTTTTTTATATTTTCCGGGTCAAGGTTTGGCTTTTTCAAGAGAGGCTTTATCACTGCCACTTTTAGTGAGTTTGGTACACATCCGGTGGATAGAGAGCTGTTTATTATGTTCAACATAGGAGGGCCAAGCACAGGAAGCAGCTCCTTCAGCAGTTTAGTAGGAATAGGATCCAGTATGCAGCTTGAAGGTTTAGAGGCCATGATTATTTTCATCATTGTGTCAAGAGATATAGTACTAAAACACTTAAGTGTCTCTCCCGATCCCAGGCCCTCGCAGAGATCGTGCAGATCCAGGACAGCTAAGCCCTGGAGGAATACGCAGATTCAAAGAGGAGTCCGTAATTTGCTTTCTAATGGTCATGATCTTTTCCTCAAAGAAGTTCATGAATTTATCACTGCTGAAGTGAAAGCCATCCTCTCTTGGGGAATGCTGCTTTTTAGTTAGCTTTGCAACAGTATCAAAAAGAAATTTTGGATTGTTCTTATTTTCCTCAATTAAGTTGGAAAAGTAGGATGATCGAGCAGCAGTGAGGGCTCTTCGGTACTGCACGGTACTGTCTTTCCAAGCTAGTCGGAAGACTTCCAGTTTGGTGTGGCGCCATTTCCGTTCCAATTTCCTGGAAGCTTGCTTCAAAGCTCGGGTATTTTCTGTATACCAGGGAGCTAGTTTCTTATGACAAATGTTTTTCGTTTTTAGGGGTGCAACTGCATCTAGGGTATTGCGCAAGGTTAAATTGAGTTCCTCAGTTAAGTGGTTAACTGATTTTTGTCCTCTGACGTCCTTGGGTAGGCAGAAGGAGTCTGGAAGGGCATCAATGAATTTTTGTGTTGTTTGAGAATTTATAGCACGACTTTTGATGCTCCTTGGTTGGGGTCTGAGCAGATTATTTGTTGCGATTGCAAATGTAATAAAATGGTGGTCCGATAGTCCAGGATTTTGTGGAAAAACATTAAGATCTACAACATTTATTCCATGGGACAAAACTAGGTCCAGAGTATGACTGTGGCAGTGAGTAGGTCCAGAGACATGTTGGACAAAACCCACTGAGTCGATAATGGCTCCGAAAGACTTTTGGAGTGGGTCTGTGGACTTCTCCATGTGAATATTAAAATCACCAAAAATTAGAATATGATCTGCTATGACTACAAGGTCTGATAGGAATTCAGGAAACTCAGAGAGGAACGCTGTATATGGCCCAGGAGGCCTGTAAACAGTAGCTATAAAAAGTGATTGAGTAGGCTGCATAGATTTCATGACTAGAAGCTCAAAAGATGAAAACGCCATTTTTTTTTTTGTAAATTGAAATTTGCTATCGTAAATGTTAGCAACACCTCCGCCTTTGCGGGATGCACGGGGAATATGGTCACTAGTGTAACCAGGAGGTGAGGCCTCATTTAACACAGCAAATTCATCAGGCTTAAGCCATGTTTCAGTCAGGCCAATCACATCGAGATTATGATCAGTGATTAGTTCATTGACTATGACTGCCTTTGAAGTGAGGGATCTAACATTAAGTAACCCTATTTTGAGATGTGAGGTATCACGATCTCTTTCAATAATGGCAGGAATGGAGGAGGTCTTTATCCTAATAAGATTGCTAGGGTGAACACCGCCATGTTTAGTTTTGCCCAACCTAGGTCGAGGCACAGACACAGTCTCAATGGGTATGGCTGAGCTGACTACACTGACTGTGCTATTGGCAGACTCCACTAAGCTGGCAGGTTGGCTAACAGCCTGCTGCCTGGCCTGCACCCTATTTCACTGTGGGGCTAGAGGAGTTAGAGCCCTATCTATGTTGGTAGATAAGAGGAGAGCACCCCTCCAGCTAGGATGGAGTCCGTCACTCCTCAGCAGGTCAGGCTTGGTCCTGTTTGTGGGTGAGTCCCAGAAAGAGGGCCAATTATCCACAAATGTTATCTTTTGGGAGGGGCAGAAAACAGTTTTCAACCAGCGATTAAGTGCTGAGACTCTGCTGTAGAGCTCGTCACTTCCCCTAACTGGGAGGGGGCCCAGAGACAATTACTCGATGCCGACACATCTTTCTAGCTGATTTACAAGCTGAAGCTATGTTGCACTTGGTGACCTCTGACTGTTTCATCCTAACATCGTTGGTGCCGACGTGGATAACAATATCTCTATACTCTCTACACTCGCCAGTTTTAGCTTTAGCCAGCACCATCTTTAGATTAGCCTTAACGTCGGTAGCCCTGCCCCCCTGGTAAACAGTGTATGATCGCTGGGTGATTCGTTTTAAGTCTAATACTGCGGGTAATGGAGTCGCCAATGACTAGGGTTTTCAATTTGTCAGAGCTAATGGTGGGAGCCTTCGGCGTCTCAGACCCCGTAACGGAAGGAGTAGAGACTAGAGAAGACTCAGACTCAGACTCCGACTCGCTACATAATGGGGAAAACCGGTTGAAGGTTTCTGTCGGCTGAATGAGCGACACCGGTTGAGCATTCCAACAGTATTTCCCTCCAGAAGCCATGAGAAAGTTGTCCGGCTGCGGGGACTGTGCGGGGGATTTATACTAACGTTACTGTCTGTACTTACTGGTGGCACAGACGCTGTTTCTTCCTTTCCTACACTGAGATTACCCTTGCCTAACGATTGCGTCTGAAGCTGGGCTTGTAGCACAGCTATTTTCGCCGTAAGGCGATCGTTCTCCTGTATATTATGAGTACAGCGACTGCAATTAGAAGACATCATGTTAATGTTACTACTTAGCTTCGGCTGTTGAAGATGTTGATGAACCATGTCCAGATAAAGCGTCCGGAGTGAAAAAGTTGAATAAGGGAAAAAAGTTGCGATGGAAAAAAGGAAAATAACGTAAAGTTGGCAGCTAAAACGCACAGGAAAATGACTCTTCTGTCTCGGGATAAACGTCCGGGGTGAAAAAGTTTAACGAAAAAAGATGAGTGAGGACAAAACTAAAAAGTTGGTAAATTTGTTGAACACAAAGATTGATTAAACGTTTATTAAAAGTAAAACGTGAATAGTTTGGCAGGTAGCCAAGTAGCAACAAACAGCACAGCAGTACGGAGACAATGCGGAAGCGAGACGGAAGTCACGTCAAATCTCGTCAAATCTCGTACAGTCCTCTCTCTTGCTTTCAGTTTCAGTAATACACGACAACATCGATTGCAAGATATTAGCTCCTTGTGTCACAATCCGGGTAGAACTCCGGTCTCAGAAGTGTAGAGCTGGGGGTACTACCCCTTAGCCACAGAGGAGATGTTGTAGGACCCAAATGAAACACCCAAGGCAATACTCCAGGCAAGTAGATTTAATGTTCACAAAACAGGAGGCAAAACAAAACAACTCCACGAGGGAGAAAAACAAACTAAAGATAACTTCAAAAACTTACTAGGACAGACACGGTGAGACAAAGCAGGAGACACACAGTCAGGACGCAATAACCAAGTGACAAACAAGGGGAAAACACACAGCTAAAATACACAAGGGGAAACAAGGCACAGGTGACCTGGATAAGCTAATTAGGACACATGAGGAAGAACTAAGGCAAAGGGGAACACAGCTGACCTCTAGAGGCCAGGAGACAAACAGGGGAAGCAGGAAGCTGACAGGACCCCTCCTCTAGGAACGACTCCTGACGTTCCTTCCAGAACACCCTGGCCCCAGGGTGCGAAAATCTCGGATCAACCCTGGGTCCAGGATGTCCCTGGCTGGAACCCAGGAGCGCTCCTCTGGCCCGTAGCCCTCCCAGTCCACCAGATACTGCAGAGAGTTCTGGACCCTCCGGGAGTCCAGTATCCGGCGGACTGTGTAGGCTGGCTGGCCGTCTATGATCCTGGGAGGTGGCGGGGGTCTGTGTGGGGGGGCAAAAGGAGAAGACAAGACAGGTTTAAGGAGTGAAACATGGAAAGTGGGGTTAACTCTAAGGGAGCGAGGCAGAACTAAACGATACGAAACAGGGTTAACCTTTCTAGCAATGCGGAAAGGGCCGATGTATCTCTGGGAAAGCTTCTTGGATTCGACCCGGAGGGGCAAGTTCTTAGTGGCCAACCAAACTCTCTGACCAGCTCGGAAACTAGGGCCGTCCGGCGGTGGCGATTAGCCTGACTTTGGTATCTCTGGGAGGTCCGAAGGAGGGTACACCTGGCCTTCTTCCAGGTCCGCCTACAGCGTTGGACAAAGCGCTGGGCCGAGGGAACACCAACTTGCGCCTCTTCCTCTGGAAATAATGGAGGGTTGTAACCGAACTGGCATTCGAAGGGGGACAATCCGGTGGCTGAGGACTGGAGGGTGTTGTGGGCATATTCAGCCCAAATGATATAGGTGGCCCAAGACGTGGGATTACTGGCCGCCATACACCGCAGGGTGGTCTCCAGATCCTGATTAATCCGTTCCGTTTGGCCATTAGACTCTGGATGGAATCCTGACGATAGGCTGGCTGTGGCCCCAATAAGCCTGCAGAAGGCCCCCCAAAACCGGGACGAGAATTGGGGACCTCGGTCAGAGACCACGTCCAGGGGAATGCCAAATATCCGGAAGACATGGTTCATGAGGAGCTCAGCAGTCTCCTTAGCCGAGGGCAGCTTGGGCAGGGGAATAAACCGGGCAGCCTTAGAGAAACGGTCTACCACCACAAGGATGACGGTGTTGCCCTGGGATAGAGGAAGTCCCGTAACAAAGTCCAGAGAAAGGTGTGACCATGGCCTTCGAGGAACAGGTAAGGGATGGAGCAGTCCCTGGGGTCGCTGGCGTGTCGACTTTCCCCTGGTTGCACACAGGGCAGGCCTCAACAAAGACCTGCACGTCCTTCTTGATGGACGGCCACCAAAACCGCCGTCGGAGGAACTCCAGTGTGCGAGCACTGCCAGGATGGCATGTCAAGGGCGACTCATGACCCCACTGCAAGACGCGGGCCCGAACCGAGAGAGGAACGTACAGGCGACCGGCAGGACCACCGCCTGGATCGGGCTCATGGGCAAGAGCTTCTCGTACCCCTCTTTCTAGTTCCCACTGAAGAGGTGCGACGATCCTAGACCTCGGAATAATCGATGCCAAGGGCTTCTCTTGTACCTCGGGAGAATAGACTCGAGACAGAGCATCCGGCTTGACGTTCTTGGTGCCAGGTCGGTAAGTCAGGAGGAACTGGAATCGATTAAAGAAAAGGGACCATCGTGCTTGCCGAGGGTTCATCCGCTTAGCCTGTTGGAGATATTCCAGGTTCTTGTGGTCTGTGAGAACCTGGAAAGGGTGCTGAGCCCCCTCAAGCCAGTGGTGCCACTCTTCCAAGGCCAGTTTTACCGCAAGCAACTCTAGATCCCCCACGTGGTAGTTGCGCTCGGCCTCAGACAGGCGGCGAGACATGAAGGCACAAGGGTGTAATCTCCCATCCGCACCCCTCTGTGACAGGACGGCTCCCACCCCCACCTCTGAGGCGTCCACCTCCACCACGAAAGGTCTCTCTGGGTCAGGGGTCACCAGAATCGGAGCAGAAGTGAAGCGGCGCTTGAGATCCTCGAAGGCCCCTGCTGCTTCCGGACCCCAGTGAATCTTGGTCCCTCCTCCCTTGGTAAGCGTCGTCAAGGGGGCTACCACCGAGCTGAAATTCTTGATGAACTTCCGATAGAAGTTAGAAAAGCCAATGAACCGTTGAACCTCCTTGACCGTGGCAGGTGTGGGCCAATCGTGGACCGCCTTGACCTTCTTGGGATCCATCTCTAGGTGCCCGGGAGTGACAATAAACCCGAGAAACTGAGTCTGAGAAACATGAAATTCACACTTCTCAGGCTTAACGTAGAGGTGATTGTCAAGGAGCCTCTGGAGAACCCGGCTAACATGCCCCTCATGTTCCTTCAGTGACCTCGAGAAGATGAGGATATCGTCCAGGTACACGAAGACGAACAGATTAAGCATATCCCGGAGAACATCATTAATCAGGGCTTGGAATACTGCGGGGGGCATTGGTGAGCCCGAACGGCATCACCCGATATTCATAGTGTCCCGTGGGCGTGTTGAACGCCGTCTTCCATTCGTCTCCTGGCCGGATCCGCACGAGATGGTAAGCATTGCGGAGATCCAGCTTAGTAAAAATGGAAGCCCCTTGAAGCAGCTCAAAAGCAGTGGCCATGAGAGGAAGGGGGTATCGATTCCGAACCGTGATCTTGTTGAGTCCCCGGTAATCAATACAAGGCCTAAGACCCCCGTCTTTCTTTTCAACAAAAAAGAAGCCCGCCCCAGCCGGGGAAGTAGAGGCATAGATGAGGCCGGCTGCCAAGGACTCCTTAATGTAGGTGTCCATAGCTGCGTGCTCGGGGAGGACAAGGAAAAGATCCGACCTCTAGGAGGGCAGCACCCAGGGAGTAGATCAATGGCACAGTCATACGTGCGATGAGGCGGTAAGGAAGTAGCCCGGGCCTTGCTGAACACTGCCTTGAACCGATGGTAAACACTGGGGACTCGGGAGACGTCAACAGACTCTTGAAACTGGGTACTAGGGGCTGAGGGACTCTGAAGCATGCAGGTGAGTTGGCAGGCAGGACCCCAGCTAAGAATGGTGCCCGTAGGCCAGTCGATCTGGGGATTATGTCTGCATAGCCAAGGGTGACCCAGGATAATAGGATACTCGGGAGAGTCAATGAGATAGAAGGTCTCCTCCTGCTGGTGTTGAGAGACGGTAAGTCGCAGGGACTGAGTCGCCTCGGTAACCTTTCCTGGTTCCAGAGGTCTGCCATCTAAGGCTGTAACTGCCTGGGGTTGAGGAAGTAGTTGGGTAGGGATCTTAAGTTCCTTAGCCAAGGTTACATCCAGGAAATCACCTGCGGCACCGGAATCGATCATAGCCTGGACCCGATGCTGGTGGCCCCCCCCAGGACAGAGTGGCTGGAATAGCCAGGACAGCGTTAGTAGGAGGCGCTCTAACTCTCCCCATCACAGCCCTCCTGTAGCTGGGCGGGGACAGGCGTTTCCCGAAAGCTCGGGGCAAGTGGAGCGGAAGTGGCCGGCAACCCCGCAGTAGAGGCACCGACGTTCCCTCATGCGACGTTCCCTTTCGTTGGGAGATAGCCTGGAACGGCCTAACTGCATGCTCTCCGGGGAATCCTGGAGCAGTTCAGGAGCCGGGGAAGCTCTGAATGACGGAGTCCAAACAGGAGAAACAGAGCTGCTCAGAGGAACTTGGGAATGAGACACCTGACGGCGAGCCGTTCTCCGCTCTCTTAGACGATTGTCCAGGCGGATGGCCAAGGCTATGAGGGACTCGAGATCACCAGCTGGTTCTCGGGTGGCTAACTCATCTTGAAGGGGCTCAGATAACCCTGGCAAGAGCTTGGATCCCCAGAAAAGGGCTTGGGAGGTGGTAGTCGGGGCTCCGCCAACCGAGACGACCTGTCGTCACTGGGGGGTGACCTGGGGGAAGGGAGAGGACCAGGGAGGCGTTCAAAGAGCTGGCGGAGGGAACTCATCATTTCGGCCAGGAGTTGAGAATGACTAGCCATCAGCTCCTCTTGTCGGCTGAGAACGGCTTCATGGCGCTGGAAAGAAGCCTCATGTCGAGTGATCACCGCCAACAGGTCCGGGGAACTGAGTGTTTCTGGGTCCATGATTGACTTGGTTATTCTGTCACAATCCGGGTAGAACTCCGGTCTCAGAAGTGTAGAGCTGGGGGTACTACCCCTTAGCCACAGAGGAGATGTTGTAGGACCCAAATGAAACACCCAAGGCAATACTCCAGGCAAGTAGATTTAATGTTCACAAAACAGGAGGCAAAACAAAACAACTCCACGAGGGGAGAAAAACAAACTAAAGATAACTTCAAAAACTTACTAGGACAGACACGGTGAGACAAAGCAGGAGACACACAGTCAGGACGCAATAACCAAGTGACAAACAAGGGGAAAACACACAGCTAAAATACACAAGGGGAAACAAGGCACAGGTGACCTGGATAAGCTAATTAGGACACATGAGGAAGAACTAAGGCAAAGGGGAACACAGCTGACCTCTAGAGGCCAGGAGACAAACAGGGGAAGCAGGAAGCTGACACCTTGTCCATTAGTAACCTCTTAATAATTGCATAACGGTAAACCTAGACACGTGCATCTTATAGTATTTAGAGCAGTGAAGCAAGGCTCGCTACCTTAACTATACACGCTGGATACGATTATGGGCCTAAAGCAGTCACATGATAATGGAATGAGATGGTATATCATATTAGGGTCATAGACTTCTACACTAATTCTCTGTCATCTTCAGACGAAGTGAATTTTCACTATTCTACAGGTTAATGCCATTTGGGACGGGATTCAAAGGCAGCATCACGTGATAACGCATTCACATTCCACCGAGCGCGAGACGTTTGTAGCCACTGTAGAAGTTTGAGCAACTGGTGCTAGCAATTCAGTGAAGAACTATCCCAAAATGGAAATATGTGACACGAATCACAAGTAAATAAGTAACAAAATCAATCTCTTGCCCGTTCACACTCTGTATAGCGCACATACACAATCCATGTCTCAATTGTCTCAAGGCTTAAAAAATCCTTCTTTAAACTGTCTCCTCCCCTTAATCTACACTGACTACACAAGTGGTCCTCTGTAGCTCAATTGGTAGAGCATGGCGCTTGTAACGCCAGGGTAGTGGGTTCGATCCCCGGGACCACCCATACGTAAAAATTTATGCACACATGACTGTAAGTCGCTTTGGATAAAAGTGTCTGCTAAATGGCATATTATTATTATTTAACAAGTGACATCATTAAGGGATCATATCTTTCACCTGGATTCACCTGGTCAGTCTATGTCATGGAAAGAGCAGGTGTTATTAATGTTTCTACACTCTGTATATACCAGTAAGGGAGCCTGAAGATAAATAATCCACTTGGTTAGAGAGAACATTTTAAATCATTTTTTAATAAAATGTAAAGTCAGTGTGTATGGGGCAAACTGCCCCCAGGGCAATCAATGCACGTCAATGGTACCTATATTAGCATTTTCCAAATCATGTCCAAATAATGTATAAGTAACTTATTTGAGTTACACAATCAATTTTGAGATACTTTAGGATGATTTGGACAGGAATGGCGAAAATTATCAGAGTGGCCGTACATCAAAACCTAATTCTAGTGAGGATATTAACAGTGAGATGTGCAATGTCATTCTGTTTCGATATTTAAAGCTTGTAACGATTTCTATTTTTTGTTTTGGATCTTGATGACCCGTCAGTATGCATTTCACTGTTAGTCTACACCTGTTGTTTTCGAAGCATGAGACAAAACATTTTTGTTTTGATTTGATTTGATTTAATCATACTGGGAATTAAACAGAAACAAATGGACCAAAAACATGTGATACGGTATGCTATGCTGTGCTATGTTACGCTATATTATGACAAGCCATTTTATGTTATGCTACCTTACGTTATGTTAAGTTATATTATGTAGCAACTAAAACATTTTAAAAGTACTTTCATGACCTTACTGTGACACAGAGCAGGAATAATTTTGTCTAAGCTAGAAAATAATACAGTTCACACGATTCTATCCATTGTGGAATCTGTCCCTGATGTGGACAGTGATGACAGCAGAGATCATGATGGCCAGCCCCACAGACAGCAGGATGATCTTCGACATGTACACAGACATGCCAGCAGGGGGAGACACTGGTTTACAACAAACAGACAATATGTTACAGTTCCTCTAGTCTGGCAGATCAGACACTTCCTCCTGTTTGCAATTAGCCTGGGAACAAGGTTACAGTTCTTCCATTAATACACAGAATGTACAAAACATTAAGAACACCTGATCTTCCATGACATAGTTTGACCAGGTGAATCCAGGTGAAAACTATGATCCCTTATTGATGTCACATGTTAAATCCACTTCAATCAGTCTAGATGAAGGGGAGGAGACGGGTTAAAGAAGGATTTTTAAGCCTTGAGACTATTGAGACATGGATTGTGTATGTGTGCCATTCAGAGGGTGAGACAAAAGATTGAAGTGCCTTTTGAACGGGGTTTGTTAGTACGTGCCAGGCGCACCAGTTTGTGTCAAGAACTGCAACGCTGCTAGGTTTTTCATGCTCAACAGTTTTCCGTGTATATCAAGATTGGTCCACCAACCAAAGGACATCCAGCCAACTTGAGACAACTGTGGGAAGCACTGGAGTCAACATGGGCCACCTTGTAGAGTCCATGCTCTTACAAATTGAGGCTGTTCTGAGGGGAAAAGTGGGGGTGCAACTCAATATTAGGAAGGTGTTCTTAATGTTTTGTACACTCCGTGTATAACTGACATACAATATTTGAGATGTGTATTTGTGTGTCTTACCAGATGTCATTGGACAGAGTTCCACTATCTGCTTGGTGTCTTTGGCCCAGCTGACTTGGTTGCTGTGGTTACAGATGATGGAACCCCCTGCCACATAGACAGAGAGCAGGGGGACAGTGGAGGTCTCAGCCCCTCTACTCTCTCCTCCCACCTGAGAGCAGGTGCTGTTGTTACAGATGGAGGTGACAGAGGTGTTCTGGCCTCTGCAGGACACAGTCGCATTACAGGTGCCATTGATGGAGCAGACAGAGTTCACTGTCAGGACCGGAGGCTCAACTCTCTCTGAAAACACATAGACAAACAGGGTAAGAAACAGGAAAGAAAACAAGGGTTGTATACCAGTAGAAAACGTTTAGTCAAACAAAGTGCTACCAAAACAACAACAAGAAGAACAACAACAAATAATGAGGGAAAACAAACCTTGAACTACCAACATGTATGTAGCAATGATGGTGTCTTTGTTACCAGACACTACTGCAGTATAACATCCACTGTCTCCTTCCTGTAGGTTCTTCAGTAGCAGAGAGAAGTTTCCCTCAACAATTTCAGCCCTACCTTTGTACCTTTCAAAGGTTACTTTTGGGGGGTACTTTGCAACATTGATTGCTGTGTCAAACTTCCAAAATAGCCTATCAATATTTTCCAGTGTGATATTTGTCTTGACATCCATGCGAACATCCTGTCCCTTCAACACAAACACAGGGGTCTCGGCACTGGGCTCTGAAATAAACACACAGAGGCCTTCATGTGATGAGGATGAAATGAAGAGGATGAATCCATAATTCCACAAGTATTAATTAGGGCACTGTGTTTAGCTTCAATCATGTAGCATAGCCTACCTGTGTTTTGCACAATCATGTAGCATAGCCTACCTGTGTTTAGTTTCAATCATGTAGCATAGCCTACCTGTGTTTAGCTTCAATCATGTAGCATAGCCTACCTGTGTTTAGCTTCAATCATGTAGCATAGCCTACCTGTGTTTAGCTTCAATCATGTAGCATAGCCTACCTGTGTTTTGCACAATCATGTAGCATAGCCTACCTGTGTTTAGCTTCAATCATGTAGCATAGCCTACCTGTGTTTAGCTTCAATCATGTAGCATAGCCTACCTGTGTTTAGCTTCAATCATGTAGCATAGTCTACCTGTGTTTAGCTTCAATCAAAGCACATCTTTTGCCTAGTGGTCCGCTGCAAGCGTTCACAATTCTAAAATCTCATAAGAAATGGGATGGTGTTTTTGTCTTCCAGTAACGATATACTATGCTATTATATAAAATTATGTAGAACACTATCATTATGTGATGTTGCAGACATTGATTCATCTTAGATCTGACTTTATTAAACGAGCACAATTTGCCTGAGTAGCCTGTTCTCTATGACTAGAGCAGAGACTGTGCACAAAGTAGAGAATCCTGCACATCAACAGAAGCTTCTGGACTGTGATTGTAGTCTTTAAAAATACTGTCCTAATTGTCAAATAATGGTGTCTTGGCTTCAACTTCAGTATTAGTTATATTCTAATACAGACATCCAGTATCTTTTTAAAACAATATACTTAAATATGTTTTTCCTTTCATTATAAAAATGCCAGAATTCCTCTCAGACAATAATAATTACAAGATGGATGAATCAGAAGCCGTCCAATATTTGCCTGTCAGTATGTCTTCATTTACCATTGCATTGCTGCTCTTTATGAGGTCCACACAATAGAACCTGAGAGATACACACAAGCCTACCTGATGATGCTATGCAGGACAGCAATCCAAACCCTAAAAAGGAGAGACATGGTGTTGAGGTGGCGCTCCAATGAATATGATAGATGGGTAGATGGACGGATGGACAGATCAACGTTTGAAATGTCTGTGTTTCCTGTTGAGCAACTTCTCTTTTCTGGCTTATACCACACTGACAGGGGCCGGTAGGGAAAAGTTTCCCCTTCAGTATCTCTCCTTATTTGGTCCTGCCGTGCATACCTATACACGTACGCTTCAGTCACAAGACGAAGGCCTCCTTATTGTCCCTAGAATTTCTAAGCAAACAGCTGGAGGCAGGGCTTTCTCCTATAGAGCTCCATTTTTATGGAATGGTCTGCCTATCCATGTGAGCGACGCAGACTCTGTCTCAACTTTTAAGACTTTACTGAAGACTCATCTCTTCAGCAGATCCTATGATTGAGTGTAGACTGGCCCAGGGGTGCGAAGGTGAACGGAAAGGCACTGGAGCGACGAACCGCCCTTGCTGTCTCTGCCTCTGACCCTATTACGGGGGCTGAGTCACTGGCTTACTAGTGCTCTCCCATAATGTCCCTAGGAGGGGTACGTCACTTCGTGCCAGGCTTTTTTCGCTATACTCGACTTGAGTGGGTTGAGTCACTGACGTGATCATCCTGTCCGGTTTGCCCCCTCGGGCTTGTGCGGTGGAGGAGATCTTTGTGGGATATACTCAGCCTTATCTCAGGGTGGTAAGTTGGTCTGTTGAGTGGTGTGGGGGATGTGCCTTGGTAAAGTGGGTGGGGTTATATCCTGCCTGGTTGGCCCTGTCCGGGGGTATCATCAGACGGGGCCACAGTGTCCCCCGACCCCCCCCTGTCAGCCTCCAGTATTCATACTGCAATAGTCTATGTGCTGGAGGCTAGGGTCAGTCTGTCCTATCTGGTGTAAGCCTCCTGTTATATCTAGTGTCCTGTGTGAACTTAAGTATGCTCCCTCTAATTCTCCCATCTCTTTCTCTCTCTTCTCCCGGAGGACCTGAGCCCTAGGACCATGCCTCAGGACTACCCGTCCTGATGACTCCTGGCTGTCCCCAGTCCACCCGGTCGTGCTGCTGCTCCAGTTTCAACTGTTCTGCCTGCGGCGATGTAACCCTGACCTGTTCAACGGACGTGCTACCTTGTCCCACACCTGCTGTCTCGACCTCTGAATGCTTTGCTATGAAAAGCCAACTGACATCCTAAGGTGCTGAACTGTTGCACCCTCTACAACCACTGTGTCACACCCTGGTTCGGGGACTCATTATGTTGAACCAGGGTGTGTTCATTCTATGTTTTCGGTTTCTCTGGTGGGTGTTCTAGGTGGTTTATTTTCTATGTTTGCCGGTGTGACTCCCAATCAGAGGCAAACGAGTGTCAGCTGTCGGCTGTTTGTCTCTGATTGGGAGCCATATTTAATCTATCTGTTTTCCTTTCGGGTTGTGGGATTTTGTTCGTGTGTGTGCGTGTTGTACCACAGGCGTCACGGATTCGTTGTTTGTTTGTTTTGCTCGTGTGAGTATTTAATAAATATACTATGTTCACTCGCAACGCTGCGCATTGGTCTCCTGTTCTAGACGATCGTGACAGAAAATCCCACCAAGACCAGACCAAGCAGCGTGTCCAGGAGCTGAAGGGCGATAATTGGAAACAGAGGAGCGAGAATGGCGAGAATGATGGAGGCCTGGTCCACGGGGAGGAGAGACCCCCAGAAAATTTTTAGGGGGGGGCTCACGACGTCGGGGCAGCAGGTGTACGGGTTGGAGGAGTGCAGGAGGTTGGCAGATAGGGCCGCCAGGTTAAGGGGGCCACTGGTCACGAAGGGGAAGGAAGGTGTAGAGGCACGGCCAAGGGTACTGGGGTGTGTTACCAGTCCGGTCCGGCCCGTTCCTGATCCCCGTGTAGGGGCCAGGGGTGTGTGTCCTCAGTGCGGTCCTGTCTGTTCCTGTTCCTCGCATGGAGCCTGTGGTGCGCGTCCCCAGCCCAGCCCGGCCTGTGCCTGCTCCCCGCACCAAGGATACGGTGCGCGTCGCCAGCCCGACCCGGCCTGTTCCGGCCACTCGCACCAGGGATACGGTGCGCGTCGCCAGCCCGACCCGGCCTGTTCCGCCACTCGCACCAAGGATACGGTGCGCGTCGCCAGCCCGACCCGGCCTGTTCCGGCCACTCGCACCAGGGATACGGTGCGCGTCGCCAGCCCGACCCGGCCTGTTCCGGCCACTCGCACCAGGGATACGGTGCGCGTCGCCAGCCCGACCCGGCCTGTTCCGCCACTCGCACCAGGGATACGGTGCGCGTCGCCAGCCCAGTCCGGCCCATCCAAGCTTCCCGCGCCAAGTCTGTGGTGCGTCTCGTCAGCCCTGTCCGGCTCGTCCCTGCTCTCCGCACCAAGTCAGTGGTGTGCGTCGCCAGCCCATTCCGGTCCATTCCTGCTCCACGCACTAGCCAGGGGCGCGTGTCGTCAGTCCGGCTCCGGCCAGCGGGGCTAGACAGGACCAGGAGTACTTTGGGGGGTTGGAGAGGAAGTGGGGATCAAGCCCGAGCAGGACCCGCCGCCGAGGAAGAATGCCCACCCAGCCCTCCCCTGTTTTGCTCGTATTTAGGCGCGGTCCAGTCCGCGCCTTTAGGGGGTACTGTCACACCCTGGTTCGGGGACTCATTATGTTGAACCAGGGTGTGTTCATTCTATGTTTTCGGTTTCTCTGGTGGGTGTTCTAGGTGGTTTATTTTCTATGTTTGCCGGTGTGACTCCCAATCAGAGGCAAACGAGTGTCAGCTGTCGGCTGTTTGTCTCTGATTGGGAGCCATATTTAATCTATCTGTTTTCCTTTCGGGTTGTGGGATTTTGTTCGTGTGTGTGCGTGTTGTACCACAGACGTCACGGATTCGTTGTTTGTTTGTTTTGCTCGTGTGAGTATTTAATAAATATACTATGTTCACTCGCAACGCTGCGCATTGGTCTCCTGTTCTAGACGATCGTGACACACTGTGATTATTACTTGACCCTGCTGGTCATCTATGTATGTTTGAACATCATGAAGAACAATCTGGCCTTAATGGCCATGTACTCTTATAATCTCCACCCGGCAAAGCCAGAACAGGACTGGCCACCCCTCAGAGCCTGATTCCTCTCTAGGTTTCTTCCTAGTGTAATATTCATATGTGTCAGCATACTGAATTGTAATTGGATTCATTATAATGTCATACCATACTGTGCTATGATTGGTTAAGACCACCCAGGTGGTGAGGTCATTCTAAGATGATCATGGCCAGAGACACATGGACATGCAAGTTATAGCTAGTTAATAAAGAGCTACGTTTATAAATGTCCTGCATTTTATTATTTTGTACAAAGCATACAAAACAAGACATGGTGTCAGAGTAAAAGGACTAAAAGATGGATTTTGCTGGAGTTCCTTCACCTCGAATGGATTGGGGGTCTACAAATCTACCCGATGCATGGCGTAAGTTCAAACAGCATGTGGAGCTGATGTTCACGGGTCCTCTGAAGGAAAGAGGAGAAGAGGGAAAGTGCAGCTACCTGCTCCTCTGGATCGGTGAAAAAGGGAGAGACATTTACAACACATGGACACTTACCGAGGCTGAATCAAAGGTACTGAAAACATACTACGATCGTTTTGAAGCATATGTTGTGCCAAAGACCAATATAATTTTCGCTAGGTACAAATTCCATGAGAAAGTACAAGGCGCTAGCGAATCGTTTGAACAGTTTGTCACTGAGCTGCGTCTGCTTGTGAAAGACTGTGATTATGCAAACAAGGATGAGATGGTCAGGGACCGTATTGTATTTGGAATACACTCACCGCGCAGTGAGAGAGAAACTTTTGAATGTTGGATCAGAGTTAACGCTGGACAAAGCTATCGACATAGCCAGATCTCACGAGCTAGCACAGGTTCAGATGAAAACCATTTCAGGCGGCAGCACGAGCGCATCACGTGAACAAGCAGTGCACGCAGTCAGGCAGACATCAAAGCACACCTCCAGTGCCCAGAGAGCATGTTTCAGAACGGAGACAGACAGAACTCCAAAACAGAGCGACACAGACTCCAAACGCCCCCAAAACATGTGGATATTGTGGCTACAAAGTGCATGGCGAACAGGGGAATTGCCCAGCTAAAGGCAAACAGTGTACTAAATGTGGAAAATGGAATCACTTTGCAAAAGTGTGCAGAGTTTACCGTGGAAAAACAGTACATACAGTGAGTGAAGATGAAATGTCAATCAAAGAGTCAAATGCTGATGAACTGTTTATTGATTCAGTGACACAGAAAAGTCAGATATCAGAGACAGAGCAAGCCTTTGCTGACATTGAGATAGGAAGACAAGGCACAGAGCTAAAATTCAAACTAGACACTGGTGCACAAGTAAACATTATTCCTCTGAGTAAGTACAGAAGCTTGACATCTGAGTGTGAGCTACAGCCCACCATGCGCAGACTGACTGGTTATGGTGGTGAACAGCTCCCAGTAAAAGGCACATGCACTCTCAAATGCAAATACAAGGAAAGGGACATGATGTTGGACTTTTACGTTGTTGACACTCGAGCACCTGCAGTGCTAGGTCTTAAAGCATGTTTAGACATGGACCTTATCAAGCTAGTTTTATCAGTGACAGCACCAGTAGAGATAGAGAATGTCATGGAGGAGTTTGCTGATGTTTTTACAGGAATAGGACTATTCCCAGGAGAATGTACCATTCACCTTGACCCAGACGCAACCCCTGTGGTCTACCCACCGAGAAAGATTCCACTTGCTCTCAGCGCCCGTCTGAAGAAAGAGTTGGAGAGCATGGAGCAATCTGACATCGTCACCAAGGTTACAGAACCGACGGATTGGGTCAAAGCGTTAGTGGTGGTGGAGAAACCATGCACAGGCAAGCTCAGAGTATGTCTCGACCCAAGAGACTTGAACAAGGCTATCAAACGCCCCCATTACCCCTTACCGACGCTAGATGGCATCACACACAAGCTAGCGGGCGCACGCTACTTCAGTGTCATGGACGCCAGATCAGGCTACTGGGCTATCAAGCTCACAGAAGAGTCATCTAAGCTCACAATGTTCAACACACCGTTTGGACGCCACAGGTTCCGTCGCCTGCCTTTTGGGATTATCTCAGCCCAAGACGAAGTTTCAGCGAAAGATCGACGAGGTGTATGAAGGCCTCGATGGAGTCGTGGCAATTGTGGAACGACATCCTTGTCTATGGTCGAACCAAAGAGGAACACGACAGAAACCTCAACGCGATGCTGCAAAGGTCCCGCGAGAGAGGAGTCCGGCTCAACCCCGAGAAGAGCACAGTCGGCGCTACAGAGGTCAGCTACTTCGGGCATCTTCTCACAGCGAATGGAATCAAGCCAGATCCGCAGAAGATCTCAGCCATAAAGGAAATGGAGCCACCAAAGAACCGCGCAGAGCTGGAAACAGTGCTTGGCATGGTCAACTACTTAGCCAAGTTCGCACCCAGCCTCTCCAATGCTAATGCACCCCTGCGTCAGCTGCTAAAGCAGTCCAGTGAGTTCCTCTGGGACAACCAACACGACATCGCTTTCCAGAAAGTGAAAGACTTGATCACGAGAGAACCAGGACCAATCCTTGCCTACTACGACCCCCAACAAAGAGCTCAGACTCCAGGTGGACGCGTCAAAGTATGGACTAGGGGCAGTGCTACTGCAAGAAGGAAAACCCATCGGCTACGCTTCCAAATCTCTCACAGACTGTGAAATCAACTACGCTCAAATCGAAAAGGAGCTGTACGCCATTCTGTTCGGATGTAAGCGTTTCCATCAGTATGTCTATGGACGACAAGTCATTGTGGAATCAGACCACAAGCCCCTCGAGTCAATCATGAGGAAACCGTTAGCCGCAGCCCCGCCAAGGCTACAGAGAATGATCCTTCAACTACAAAAATACGACTTCACAATCACTCACCGTCCAGGCAAAGACATCCCTGTCGCAGACACACTCTCCAGGAAGTTCCTTACCTACAAGGACAGCAGCCTCAGTGAAGGCATGGACATGCAGGTGCACACTGTGTACCACACTGTGTACCTCTGTAGCTCAGCTGGTAGAGCACGGCGCTTGTAACGCCAAGGTAGTGGGTTCGATCCCGGGACCACCCATACACAAAAAAAATGTATGCACGCATGACTGTAAGTCGCTTTGGATAAAAGCGTCTGCTAAATGGCATATTATATTATTATTACCAGTTAGTGACACAAAACTGAAGGAGATCCGAGCAGAAACAGAAAAAGACAGACAACTCACACAGCTGAGGAAAGTCATACAGTCAGGATGGCCTGAGGAGAGGAGAAAATGCCCTCAGAGCGTCTCAGAGTTCTGGAACCATCGTGACGAACTATCACAGATCAACTGAATAATTTTCAAAGGAGAGAAAATCATCATTCCTACCAGTCTCAGAGAAGAGATTTTGACAAAGATCCATGCTGGACACATGGGCATGGAAAAGTGCAAACAGAGAGCACGGGACATTTTGTTTGGCCCGGAATGTGCAAACAAATAGAGGACATGGTTGGTAAATACACCACCAGTCTTGAACGACGCCCCTCAAACACCAAAGAGCCAATGTTACCTCACCGTATCCCAGACCGACCCTGGCAGGTCGTGGCAACCGATCTGTTCACGTGGAACAACGAGGACTACATTATAACAGTGGACTACTACAGCAGATACTTCGAACTCGACAAGCTTCACAGCACCACATCTGCAGCTGTGATACACAAGCTGAAAGCAGCCTTTGCCAGGCATGGCATTGTAGAGACTTTAATATTTGACAATGGCCCCTGTTACAAATCAAATGAGTTTGAATCCTTCACAAAAGCATGGGAGTTCACACACGTCACCACAAGCCCACATTACCCTCAAAGTAATGGCCTTGCTGAAAAATCTGTGCAGATCGTTAAATCACTCATGGACAAAGCAAAAGCAGACAAGAGAGACCCCTACCTCAGTCTCCTTGAATACCGCAACACTCCAGTTGACAACTTCAAATCACCAGCCCAGCTGTTGATGAGCCGCAGACTTCGCTTCAATCCTTCCCAGCACCAACCAGCAGCTGCAACCTGAGGTCGTCAGCTACAAGGAAGTGCATGCAAAACGTGCACAGAGACAACAACAGCAAAAGCGATACTACGACAGGTCAGCCAGACCACTGCCACCACTGAACGACGGAGAGTCAGTTAGAATCGAGGAGCATGGCTACTGGAAGCCAGCAGTCGTCATCCAACCAGCTGACACTGAACGTTCATATCTCGTTCGCACCGCAGAAGGAGCGGTGTACCGCCGCAATCGTCGTCACCTACTGAACACAAAAGAACAACACACTGACGAGATGAACTGTTCCCCCTGAAAGAGAACGGGGTGGACTAAACACAGACACAACACAACATACACCATACTTACCTGCAACACCACAAGAACTGTTGACTGACACAGAAGCATGCTCAGCTTCATATCACACAAGGTCAGGAAGAGAGGTCAAGCCTAGAGCTGTCCTAGACCTGTGAAATGTCAAAGGGTGTAGGCGGATCACTGCCCTAAAAGAGTTCCAGACTGTAAACTTGTTATTGAAAGTTAACTTGAAATGCTTTGGTATGGTATTTGTTTGATATGTTGAGATGTCATTGCTACAGTGAAAAGCTGAGTTGCTGAGAAATATTTGTTCTAAAAGTAACAGTATGCTGAATCATTGTTTGTCTGTTATGTTGATGCAGTTGGTGCAGTTTAAATGGTTACTTACCTCGAGTTCAAACTACAGAGCATATATTCAAAAGAAACGCTTTATTGTTCTACATATTTTTTCTTTTTTTTTAAAAGAAGGGGGATGTAATATTCATATGTGTCAGCATACTGAATTGTAATTGGATTCATTATACTGTCATACCATACTGTGCTATGATTGGTTAAGACCACCCAGGTGGTGAGGTCATTCTAAGATGATCATGGCCAGAGACACATGGACATGCCAGTTATAGCTAGTTAATAAAGAGCTACGTTTATAAATATCCTGCATTTTATTATTTTGTACAAAGCATACAAAACAAGACACCTAGGTTCCTGCCTTTCTAGGGCGTTTTTCCTAGCCACCATGCTTCTACATCTGCATTGCTTGCTGTTTGGGGTTTTAGGCTGAGTTTCTGTATAAGCACTTTGTGACATTTGCTGATGTAAAAATGGCTTCATAAATAAATGTGATTTGATTTGATTCTGACTCTACACACCCGCACACCCACTCACATGCAAGCTGCTGCTACTCTGGTTATCTTATATCCTGTTGCCTAGTCCCCTTACCCCTATACATATCTACCTCCATCACTCCAGTATCCCTGCACATGTAAATATGGTATTGGAACTGTCTTTTTAAATATTTCCTGTATTTAGTATGCTTACTGACTTTCATATTTCTTATTCTTATTTCTTATTTCTAGTAATACATTGATATTGATTATAGCATTGTTGGGTTTTGAGTTTCAAAGAAAGGCATTTCACTGTACTTGTGCATGTGACATTAAAACTTGAAGTAGACACAAACACACCTTAATGTGTTAAAGCAGCATGGAGATGCATAGAGAGGAATAAGAGTCCTCAATAAAATAAAAAATAGATTATGAAACATTAGTTTATTAAATCTATTACATTTTTTGAAAAGAATCAAGATTATTCAGTGTGCTGGTGTTGTTCATGGTGAGTGTACAGCAGGGGTTGTAACCGGTTCAGGGAACAGAAACAGAAACGGAAACAAAAGTAATCTCTATGTCACGCCTGCTCCCACTCCCCCTCCCTGTCGCTCGAGTAACTGTAATAAATCTGATTACTTTTAAATGGATACGAACCGTAGTCCTCATATTTTTTAGGAATATTCCTTGAATTATTGTTTAGTAAAATGTGTAATGGTAAATGTTATTCACAATGCACATAGCATATATGCTTGGTCTCTAACTGTGCATCTCTGAGCTAAGGTTAAATCAATTGTTTAATGCTAGGACATTGTCGTATCGGGTGAATGGTGGCAATTATTGCTGATAAACAAAGGAGTCCGCTCATACTGAACCTTGATCATAAGGTTTATTCAGATCACAAGCTTTCAGCATAAGTTACAGGTGACATGCCCACCCGGAGAGCGACGCCTCAGAATGGCCGCTCTGACTTCTTCTTCGTTTAGCCCCTACTTATAAACAATGCAAAAAGGTGGGTGGCTCCCTCTTATGGCCAATCACCAGTCTCCCCTGTCTACAACACACTTCCTGTCTGTTGTATGTGGCGTTACACTAAAACATTCCCTCTTGATACTAAAATTAACGTCCTCTCTGGTTCCACTTAAAACATTTAACAAAGGCATAATCCTAATACACGACATTTCCCCCCTTCGAGACGAACTAAAAGTCTCGAAAACAAACAGAATAGGATTATGACAAGTAACAATTTATCTTATTGAGTATCTTTAACATTAAACCAAAAACATTCTTCTCTAGAGTGTAAATACCTTTCTATGAAATATGAATAACTGTTTATGAAGTGTGAATACATTACTATGAAATGTGAATAACTGTTTATGAAGTGTCAATACATTACTATGAAATATGAACAAATCTTTATGGAGTGTAAGAGCGAAAAACTGTCTGGCAACCTTCGTTCCAAATCCATCCATCAATCAAGACAGTAAAATTCTTTCACGGTCCCTCTGCCCCAGGCAACCACCTAGATACTCCAGATAAACTCATAAACCATGTAAATGCATTTGAAACTATGATGCAATTAAATACACATGTAAGCCCCTGCAAACAAAATCCTATCCAAAAAATATCCACTCTAAGGCTGGTCAACCCATTGGACCCTATAGTGGACCTCTCCCTGCCTAGACTCCCTGTCCCTAAGCATCACCGAAATAAACAAAAACATCTAAGATCCCCACATGTATCCAATAACATCAAACATCATTCTACAAAAATTAATACGTAAGAGTATGACACAATTATGTATTACACATCAAATATGTCTATATTTCATTGCAGACACTGGAATGTAGTCCACTACACTTCATCTCCCCGTAGTCTCGACTTCCAATGGACTGTTGATGATGGAATCGGAATCTTTCCACCCCTCCTTGTTTTATCTCCTCCAGTCATTGTCCTTTCATATTGTCCTTGTTTGAGTATTTCAATCTCCAAATGTCCCCCAAATGCTTCTGGAAGAAAAGGAAAGACCAAACAGTATCTTTTGCAAAACAACACTTTCAAATTAAACATCAATATCAACTAAGAATATAAAAATGATATATAAATGATGTATGAATCACATTAAATGATAGAATAATGAACTAGGATAATTATTAATTCATACACTTCCCCCCTTTGATTCATAAAATCATACCAAAATCACCCTAATATTGAAAAAAAAAAAAATATCAAAACATGAAAAATGATATTTATCCATTCAGTTCCACTTGTCCATCTTCATCCAGATCAGGAACAGTCAACACCGGCATCTGAGTGTTGTCTCCAGGCATCACTCTCCAACCTATCTCAATATCATAGCTTTCTCAAAGGTCAGTAACAAATTACAAACATCACACACAGTGTTATCAAAGCTGCAACTAGAATTTGAACCATCACTGCCCCTACTGGCCTACCTGATCTTGCAACCAAGTCTTCGCTGACTTCCGCTCCTTCAGATCTACCAAATGCATCCATTATATTCTTCAATGCATATATAACTATCTGAACTATCTGGACTCAAAGTATAACTATTATCATCAATATGATCTTCCCAAATGTTACACCATACCATGGAAAAAATCCCCCCTTCTCCCTTAGATTTATCCTTCAATGATAGGCTTGAAGACTATGACATGCCGCCATGTCTCTTTTCATCCAATTTCAAACCTAGATTTAAATGTATCTGTGTCCGGTGCTACCCCTCTTTTAATGGTAAAACCTCATATGGAAGCTTCAACGTTGACATGTAACAACATCCTGTCCATCCATAGGGTAAGAATATATATACTTTATCACCACAAACCCTCCAAATATCTCTAAAATTCCCCATAGTCCCATTGTCAGGCAAAAGCTAATATTTTAACCATCAAATTCCTGCTCTTCTTACTACCTGGTACATAAAAAGTTACATTATATTTGTCATTACTACCCTTAAGGTCATGCACACCCAAAGTTATCATATAGTCATCACAATCTGATATTCCCATAAACATACCCCTTACCTCATATGTTTTATTAGAACCAAACAACTTTTAGCCCTCACTGCTTTCACCTCAAATGCTTCAGGGCTCGCTGTTACCTGATTTTTTCTTCCCATCTAACAAATGCACACAAGTTAATTCACTTAACCCAATAACACCTAAACCTAGGCTTAAACAAATGTTTTGACAACGACATTATTTTATCGGTTACTGATTGTTGCTGATACCACAGTCATGACAAAGCATAAGATTGACACATACTTGATAGAGGTCGAGCGACCGTCTCTAACATGTTTGACTGGAATTCTCAACAGACATGGACCCTCAAGATTCCTCACTGATATTACAGAATGAGTTACTGGAACCAAAGATTCCTACCTGCTATCTTTAATTTTTCACAACAGAAGAATCAAACCCATCCATTTAGTTTCTCTCTTCCCCTAACGAGCGGTACTGCAGATACCTCTCCTTGTCTGTCATTAAAATCAAAGACCTCATCCTGTACCTCCATGATAGTATCACTATTTCAGATGAATCTATATTGTTCTCTACTACTATCTGCTCTCCTATTTTAACCCTATTCGTACTATCATTGACAGCACTCTCCAATTCGTAACATAAACCCCTGAGTCCTTCTTGCTACCCCCTTTCATTTCAGAAAAGTTGTTGTCGGTGTCGTACTTCCTACATTTGCTATTGCCATCGTATCATTAATCCCTTCCAAAGTTACCATTAAAGTAGTTGACTTAGTTGATGTATTACCACCTTTAATTACGTCTAGTGGGAAAGTTACCAATATACTCTGTGTATTATTTACTGTTGGAGTGACTACTGTAACATATTCTTCCTGACCTCCTTTGATTAGGTGCAACAGCTTCTACTCCTGGTCCTGATAACAATACTTATTCTCCATAATTATCTCTCCATGTGGGAGGAACGTCCCCATCCTAACCCTAAATACAGCGTTCCCCTAAAATGGGTGCTGGAGATATTGGTTCCCTTATAATCAAATGCGATATATTTATGGCTTTAATAACTATCAATGTTGAAAGAGTTAAATTGCTTCTCACTGTTGTTTTAATAGACTGAAGTGTTAATGTCATTGTTGTTACTTCTAGTTTCCCCAAAGCTTTGAACTCTTTACTTGTACTTCCATCTATCACCACTAGTGTCACTTTTTCCCAACTCTCAGTCCTAACTTTCAAACTTTTGATTATAAAAATACACCTATAATTACCTTGATCTCCCTACTCTAAAGTGTAAATATAGATACTCAATCACCCTCAATCTTCTCTTATCATTCAGCAACACATACTTTCTCATGCTTCTAACAGATCTAAACTCCTACCATATCTTCCCACTCAACTCTAAAATGTCCTTCCCCACTGTTCTCTCTCTTACTACTAACTTTGAAACTTAGCTTACTGTCTTAGAGTTCCTTCAACCTAGTTCTCCTAACTTATTTTAATCTAATCTTTTCTCCTAACCTTTAAAAACCTTTTCCACTGATTTATTCACAAAATCCCTTTACCACCAAATTTTTAGGATATGTGATTGGGAAAGTCCCCACCTGCTTCTGACTTCTTTACACACAGACTTGGCAAACGACTAAACACCTTTTAGCCTAGCCTGAAATCTCTTGGTGTAAGAATGTAACCCAGAATAACAGTCACCCCTTTTAACTTTATTTTTCAGACAGATTGTCTAATAGGCAGTCTAATAGATTATCATCCTTCCTATGATATTATCTTTTGAAGCAAATATGATTCCCAAAAACCCTACTTTTTAAAATATTCTACCAGACAGCCGTTTAGTGTACATCTTATTGTACAATTCAATTTAAACAATGCATCTCTTCCCAACAATGCAATAGGTATATTTTTTAATATTAGTATGTCTATTTTAATTTCTCTTTGAGTTCTTATAGCATAGCTCAATTGGTTCCCTAAGAGTAATTAACTGTTTTACTACCTCAACTCCCTATCCTAATTAGTTAATTCTACATAGTGAGATGTTTAACCTCTTTAGGCTGAACACAGATAAAAGCTTTTACACTATTCACTATCACTTCTCATAGTCCTCTGGTTTTACTTCAATTGTTAGATATTTTCTCTTCTTCTCTAATCGGTGCTATCAGCTGACACCCCCCTTCGTATCTTCTAGGCACTCTAGAATCCTTAGGGTTCACCTGGAGAACAGGTGATCTTGACTGGCCCCTGTATCTTCCTTAAAAATGTTCTCTGTTGTTTCCTCCTGGCCCATTGCACTCACAGGTAAAGTGACCAACCTGTCCATAATTATAACAGTCTTCTGAAAGTTGCTGGAAGTGTAGCTGAAATCTTCCTCCTCTTCCTCTCCAATTCTGTGTCTGTCCAGAAACTGGCTGTGGATATGGAACATCTGGTACCCCCCTTGGTGGCTGGTACATTGCATTTGATATTGTTCAGTTGAAGCTGTAACAGTGATTGTTGATTTGGTTCACTCTGATTCTTCCTAACCAAAGCTTCTCTTCTCCACCAGTTGTATGATTGAGTTTCTTGAGAGTTTCTTCGTCCTGTTCTTTCTTGTTGACATATCAGGATTCTTCAACAGCTTATATTCTAAGTTCTGTCCTCGAAATAACATCTTCCATCATCTTCTTACTTTTCCTCTGTGCCAGTCCTTGTAGGATAAACTCCTTTTGAATACACAGCACCTTTAGTCTCCTCTTTATCGCTGTCTTCATCTGAACTCGAATCTCTTGTATCCTTCTTCCTTCAACTTCCATCAGAGATCAAATCTCTAGTATCCTTCTTTCCTCTCTTGCCAACTTCCTTCTGATCACAGAGTCATATCCACCCATGATCTCTTCTCAATCACTCTGATCTTCATCATCTTCTTCAAGTTCCATCTTCCTTAACCTCACTCTTCTCTTTCAGACATCTCATTTTCTTCCTTCTGGAGTTCTGGATTCATCTTCATTGTCGTTTCTGCTTGTCCTCTATCTATTATTCGTCTTCATCTCTGATGCAACAATCACCCTCCTGGATGATCACTGGAAGCTGAGGATAAACATCCCTAAGCTCTACTTCCTTCTCATAAGGTGGGTGTTTTTTCGCTGAATCCGTATGTGAGAAAGGTGTACTAACTTCTGCCATTAGTTTTCCTGTCACCTTCTCTATACCTTTGTTTATCTTATCGCTGGAATATTTTATCAGTTTTTGTTTGAGAATGAAGGGCAACTTTTGTTTCATTTGCCGGATAACCTAGCAATACTTTAGTTAAAGGGTTACTATTTTGTACTATATCAATCGGTGTAATGACTTTTATATAGCCTTGCTGTCCTTTCTCCCCATTGTAACAACCCTTTTATATTCCTTTATCGTGAATTATTTTATTTTAGACTATATAGCCAATGGCTTCCCCCCTTCAATTATTAATATAAACCAAACAACCCCAAAAAAAAAAAAAAAAAAAATCAATAGATTATGAATATGAAAAAAAATCTATTAAATTTTTTATTCAAAAACCATTTATAATTAAAATAAAAAATCAATTAAAAAATCATTTAAAAATAATAAATAATTAAAACCAATTTTTTATTTCTATATCCTATCTTACCCATTTATCAATTAGTGGCTATCTTACCACAACCCATCAGGAAAGAAAATGCAAGTAGTCAACTTCAGACTACAATCCTAAAAACAAAGCCTCTAACCCTACCATTACTACAATTCCCATAACCCCTTGCTCTATAAGCCCCTAATTATCTTTATTTTACAGAATAATGTCAGTCCTTGATTCCCAACACAACTGCAATTAAACCCCAGTGATGCACATAGCCTCCAAAATGCAATTTTTAATGAATCAGTTTGCCAAGCCTATGTGAAATTGTCATAACATCAAAGAAGATTTTGTAACCAGACCAGTCTCAAGCCCTTTTTGACTTGATCCTCTGCCGCGTCACGTGACGCTACGTCAGCACCCCTCTCCTTCTCTCTCTCTCTCTCCTGTCGTCTCGTCCTATCGCCTCTCATATGACAAAAACAGAGACACAGAAAAAGATTTTGGTAGTTACTGCAATCACTGAGTTATCTCAACCATATTCAACATTCCTTCGTTCACCCATTATTCACTCTAAGACTAAACTCAGAACTAAATAGATCGCTCAAAAACATTTTTATTTTATTTTAATCCGTCATTTAATTTAATTCATTATACTCCGTCAACATATATTTAATGTATAAATTCACTACATCTCAACAAATAGTTTCATGTTCAAACACCAGCCTGTCACGACCGTCTATGAAGTAGGACCAAAGCGCAGCGTTGGTAGCGAACATATTGACTTTAATGCAACACACGAGAATACAAAACAAAACACGATCATGAAGTCCTCAGTGACAACGACTGAACATAGAACAAAAACCCACAACCCCAAGGTGAACAATGACAGTTTAAATATGGCTCCCAATCAGAGATAACGAGCCGACAGCTGACACTCGTTACCACTGATTGGGAGTCACTGGACCAAACAATGAAACAACCAATAACAACCCAACTAATCCCCAAACACAACAAAAATGAACACACCCTGGCTCAATAATACAAAGTCCCGGAGCCAGAGCGTGACAGTACCCCCCCCCCTAAAGGCGCGGACTGCGACTGCGCCTCAAAGAACCCAAATAGGGGAGGGCTGGGTGGGTGTTGCTCCTCGGAGGCGGCTCCGGCTCTGGCTCCGGGCTTGACCACCATCCTACATCCATCCCCCCGTAATGGCCCCGGTCCGATCCCACCCAGCTGGCTGGATCCGGACTGATGACGCGCACCCCTAGCTTGGCGCGTGAGGCAGGGACGGACCGGACCTGGCTGACGATACGCATCCTCGGCTTGGTGCGTGAGCCGGAACGGACCTCCTCAGGCTGACGACTCGCCTCCCCTGGCTTGGTGCGCGTAGCAGGAATAGGCTGAACCAGGTTGACGACTCGCCCCCTTGGTTTGGTGCGAGTAGCCGAACGAGCTGACCCAGGTTGACGACTCGCACCCTTAGCCTGGTGCGAGTGGCAGGAACAGTCCGGGTTGGGCCGGCGACGCACACCGTAGTTTTGATGCGTGGAGCAGGAACCGGCCGGGCTGGGCTGGCGACGCACCCCTTTGGCTTGGTGCGTAGAGCAGGGACAGGCCGGGCTGGGCTGGCGACGCGCACCATTGGCTTGGTGCGGGGAGCAGGGACGGGCCGGACAGGGCTGACGAAACGCACCACAGACTTGGTGCGGGGAGCCGGAACAGGTCGAGCTGGCCTAGCGACGCACACCGTTGGCTTGGTGTGGGGAGCAGGCACGGGCCGGACAGGGCCGACGAAACGCACCACAGACTTGGTGCAGGGAGCAGGAACAGACCGAGTCGGGCTGGCGGCGCGCACCACAGGCTCCATGCGAGGAACAGGAACAGACAGGACCGCACTGAGGACACACACCCCTGGCCCTACACGGGGATCAGGAACGGGCCGGACCGGACTGGTAACACACCCCAGTACCCTTCGCCGTGCCTCCACATCTTCCTTCCCCTTCGTGACCAGTGGCCCCCTTAACCTGGCGGCCTTTTCTGCCAACCTACTGCACTCCTCTAACCCGTACTCCTGCTGCCCCGACGTCGTGAGCCCCCCCCTAAAAATTTTCTGGGGGTCTCTCCTCTCGGTGGACCAGGCCTCTATAGTCCTCTCCCAACCTTCGCTCTTCTGTCTCCACCACTCGTCATCCAACTCCTGGAAACGCTGCTTGGTCTCGTTGTGGTGGGTTTTTCTGTCACGACCGTCTATGAAGTAGGACCAAAGCGCAGCGTTGGTAGCGAACATATTGACTTTAATGCAACACACGAGAATACAAAACAAAACACGATCATGAAGTCCTCAGTGACAACGACTGAACATAGAACAAAAACCCACAACCCCAAGGTGCACAATGACAGTTTAAATATGGCTCCCAATCAGAGATAACGAGCCGACAGCTGACACTCGTTACCACTGATTGGGAGTCACTGGACCAAACAATGAAACAACCAATAACAACCCAACTAATCCCCAAACACAACAAAAATGAACACACCCTGGCTCAATAATACAAAGTCCCGGAGCCAGAGCGTGACACAGCCGCTTTAAACTATAAGATTCACGTTAAAATCTCTCCTCTTTGTTCCCTCGTCTGTGTCTATTCCTGCAGCACACAGCCCCCCAGAAATATGACACGTTACCCACAATCCCGTTTTGTAGTTTTAGCAAACAACGTTTTGTAGTTTTTTAGTACCGGAACCCAACGTCTCATAATCTCGTGCCATAAACTACAACTCCCACGTTTTGTAGTGAAGTGTCATAAAATTAAACGCATGCGCAAATGCATTCAATGATACGATTCCCAGACAATAGAACGATAGCATTACGCTACAGCTTCACTATTTTATACCTTATACTCACACAATTACACATAACAGAGCTCACATTTGCGTAGAACTTTGAATTCTACACACACATACATATTTTAAGAGGCTTATCCTATCGCAATAGGACCTCTAAGGACACGTTAGCATGTAGCACGCAACACAATTAGCATTTAGCATTAGCATTCAGCATTAGCCGCTATGTACCATGTAGCATGAAACCCAATCCAGCATTTAGCATTAACATTAGCCTTAGCCTTTAGCTAACTGCGGCCTACCACGCCATAAGTAACCTGCATTGTGCCTAAATCATTGTCCATATATCCCCTGCTAACTTTATGCTGCCGTAAGTTCTGGATAATCATATGAGCGGTTACCCCAAACGAATACTCCGTCGACTATAAGATGAGCAAAACATACATATAATCGTCCACCTTATGGTTCCCAGAACCAACCTGACCCCACACTAGCGCGTTGCCCGGATTTATGGCCCACTCCTAAGGAGTCGCCTCATTTCGAGGTCTTTAACAGATTCACAATGCTCTAATTGCATACGTATTCCTGACTTTATTCTGCCAATATCTGCCTTAATCTCTACCATCGATTGCTCTAAAATTCCAAGCCTACTCTCCCCCCTTTTGCCCTGTCTACCAGTGCAACAATTTATAATGATTAGCCAGACCCCCAGTTATCAGCAATAACGCCACACGAGGCACGGTCGTATGGTACATTTCTCCAGTGTACACAAGCAGTATCAAAACTAACAATCTCACAAAGCTTGTGAGGAAAAACTCACCCTTGTCTGGTCATGACTTCAGACCGAGTTAGCTTGAGTTAGCTTGGCGGCTACAAATGAAGCAAAGGAGAGATGCAGACCAGCCCCACGTTGGGCGCCATTTGTCGTATCGGGTGAATCGGGTGAATCGCTCTGGATAAGAGCGTCTGCTAAATGACTAAAAAAAAAAAAAAAAAAACATATATATATATATAAAAAAAATTTTTTTTATAATATATTAAAAAAAAAATAAAAATAAAAAAAATTGCTGATAAACAAAGGAGTCCGCTCATACTGAACCTTGATCATAAGGTTTATTCAGATCACAAGCTTTCAGCATAAGTTACAGGTGACATGCCCACCCGGAGAGCGACGCCTCAGAATGGCTGCTCTGACTTCTTCTTCGTTTAGCCCCTACTTATAAACAATGCAAAAAGGTGGGTGGCTCCCTCTTCTGGCCAATCACTAGTCTCCCCTGTCTACAACTCACTTCCTGTCTGTTGTATGTGGCGTTACACTAAAACATTCCCTCTTGATACTAAAATTAACGTCCTCTCTGGTTCCACTTAAAACATTTAACAAAGGCATAATCGTAATACACGACAACATCGATTGCAAGATATTAGCTCCTTGTCCATTAGTAACCTCTTAATAATTGCATAACGGTAAACCTAGACACGTGCATCTTACAGTATTTAGAGCAGTGAAGCAAGGCTCGCTACCTTAACTATACACGCTGGATACGATTATGGGCCTAAAGCAGTCACATGATAATGGAATGAGATGGTATATCATATTAGGGTCATAGACCTCTACACTAATTCTCTGTCATCTTCAGACAAAGTGAATTTTCACTATTCTACAGGTTAATGCCATTTGGGACGGGATTCGAAGGCAGCATCACGTGATAACGCATTCACATTCCACCGAGCGCGAGACGTTTGTAGCCACTGTAGAAGTTTGAGCAACTGGTGCTAGCAATTCAGTGAAGAACTATCCCAAAATGGAAATATGTGACACGAATCACAAGTAAATAAGTAACAAAATCAATCTCTTGCCCGTTCACACTCTGAATAGCGCACATACACAATCCATGTCTCAATTGTCTCAAGGCTTAAAAAATCCTTCTTTAAACTGTCTCCTCCCCTTCATCTACACTGACTACACAAGTGGTCCTCTGTAGCTCAATTGGTAGAGCATGGCGCTTGTAACGCCAGGGTAGTGGGTTCGATCCCCGGGACCACCCATACGTAAAAATTTATGCACACATGACTGTAAGTCGCTTTGGATAAAAGTGTCTGCTAAATGGCATATTATTATTATTTAACAAGTGACATCATTAAGGGATCATATCTTTCACCTGGATTCACCTGGTCAGTCTATGTCATGGAAAGAGCAGGTGTTATTAATGTTTCTACACTCTGTATATACCAGTAAGGGAGCCTGAAGATAAATAATCCACTTGGTTAGAGAGAACATTTTAAATCATTTTTTAATAAAATGTAAAGTCAGTGTGTATGGGGCAAACTGCCCCCAGGGCAATCAATGCACGTCAATGGTACCTATATTAGCATTTTCCAAATCATGTCCAAATAATGTATAAGTAACTTATTTGAGTTACACAATCAATTTTGAGATACTTTAGGATGATTTGGACAGGAATGGCGAAAATTATCAGAGTGGCCGTACATCAAAACCTAATTCTAGTGAGGATATTAACAGTGAGATGTGCAATGTCATTCTGTTTCGATATTTAAAGCTTGTAACGATTTCTATTTTTTGTTTTGGATCTTGATGACCCGTCAGTATGCATTTCACTGTTAGTCTACACCTGTTGTTTTCGAAGCATGAGACAAAACATTTTTTGTTTTGATTTGATTTGATTTAATCATACTGGGAATTAAACAGAAACAAATGGACCAAAAACATGTGATACGGTATGCTATGCTGTGCTATGTTACGCTATATTATGACAAGCCATTTTATGTTATGCTACCTTACGTTATGTTAAGTTATATTATGTAGCAACTAAAACATTTTAAAAAGTACTTTCATGACCTTACTGTGACACAGAGCAGGAATAATTTTGTCTAAGCTAGAAAATAATACAGTTCACACGATTCTATCCATTGTGGAATCTGTCCCTGATGTGGACAGTGATGACAGCAGAGATCATGATGGCCAGCCCCACAGACAGCAGGATGATCTTCGACATGTACACAGACATGCCAGCAGGGGGAGACACTGGTTTACAACAAACAGACAATATGTTACAGTTCCTCTAGTCTGGCAGATCAGACACTTCCTCCTGTTTGCAATTAGCCTGGGAACAAGGTTACAGTTCTTCCATTAATACACAGAATGTACAAAACATTAAGAACACCTGATCTTCCATGACATAGTTTGACCAGGTGAATCCAGGTGAAAACTATGATCCCTTATTGATGTCACATGTTAAATCCACTTCAATCAGTCTAGATGAAGGGGAGGAGACGGGTTAAAGAAGGATTTTTAAGCCTTGAGACTATTGAGACATGGATTGTGTATGTGTGCCATTCAGAGGGTGAGACAAAAGATTGAAGTGCCTTTTGAACGGGGTTTGTTAGTACGTGCCAGGCGCACCAGTTTGTGTCAAGAACTGCAACGCTGCTAGGTTTTTCATGCTCAACAGTTTTCCGTGTATATCAAGATTGGTCCACCAACCAAAGGACATCCAGCCAACTTGAGACAACTGTGGGAAGCACTGGAGTCAACATGGGCCACCTTGTAGAGTCCATGCTCTTACAAATTGAGGCTGTTCTGAGGGGAAAAGTGGGGGTGCAACTCAATATTAGGAAGGTGTTCTTAATGTTTTGTACACTCCGTGTATAACTGACATACAATATTTGAGATGTGTATTTGTGTGTCTTACCAGATGTCATTGGACAGAGTTCCACTATCTGCTTGGTGTCTTTGGCCCAGCTGACTTGGTTGCTGTGGTTACAGATGATGGAACCCCCTGCCACATAGACAGAGAGCAGGGGGACAGTGGAGGTCTCAGCCCCTCTACTCTCTCCTCCCACCTGAGAGCAGGTGCTGTTGTTACAGATGGAGGTGACAGAGGTGTTCTGGCCTCTGCAGGACACAGTCGCATTACAGGTGCCATTGATGGAGCAGACAGAGTTCACTGTCAGGACCGGAGGCTCAACTCTCTCTGAAAACACATAGACAAACAGGGTAAGAAACAGGAAAGAAAACAAGGGTTGTATACCAGTAGAAAACGTTTAGTCAAACAAAGTGCTACCAAAACAACAACAAGAAGAACAACAACAAATAATGAGGGAAAACAAACCTTGAACTACCAACATGTATGTAGCAACGATGGTGTCTTTGTTACCAGACACTACTGCAGTATAACATCCACTGTCTCCTTCCTGTAGGTTCTTCAGTAGCAGAGAGAAGTTTCCCTCAACAATTTCAGCCCTACCTTTGTACCTTTCAAAGGTTACTTTTGGGGGGTACTTTGCAACATTGATTGTTGTGTCAAACTTCCAAAATAGCCTATCAATATTTTCCAGTGTGATATTTGTCTTGACATCCATGCGAACATCCTGTCCCTTCAACACAAACACAGGGGTCTCGGCACTGGGCTCTGAAATAAACACACAGAGGCCTTCATGTGATGAGGATGAAATGAAGAGGATGAATCCATAATTCCACAAGTATTAATTAGGGCACTGTGTTTAGCTTCAATCATGTAGCATAGCCTACCTGTGTTTTGCACAATCATGTAGCATAGCCTACCTGTGTTTAGTTTCAATCATGTAGCATAGCCTACCTGTGTTTAGCTTCAATCATGTAGCATAGCCTACCTGTGTTTAGCTTCAATCATGTAGCATAGCCTACCTGTGTTTAGCTTCAATCATGTAGCATAGCCTACCTGTGTTTTGCACAATCATGTAGCATAGCCTACCTGTGTTTAGCTTCAATCATGTAGCATAGCCTACCTGTGTTTAGCTTCAATCATGTAGCATAGCCTACCTGTGTTTAGCTTCAATCATGTAGCATAGTCTACCTGTGTTTAGCTTCAATCAAAGCACATCTTTTGCCTAGTGGTCCGCTGCAAGCGTTCACAATTCTAAAATCTCATAAGAAATGGGATGGTGTTTTTGTCTTCCAGTAACGATATACTATGCTATTATATAAAATTATGTAGAACACTATCATTATGTGATGTTGCAGACATTGATTCATCTTAGATCTGACTTTATTAAACGAGCACAATTTGCCTGAGTAGCCTGTTCTCTATGACTAGAGCAGAGACTGTGCACAAAGTAGAGAATCCTGCACATCAACAGAAGCTTCTGGACTGTGATTGTAGTCTTTAAAAATACTGTCCTAATTGTCAAATAATGGTGTCTTGGCTTCAACTTCAGTATTAGTTATATTCTAATACAGACATCCAGTATCTTTTAAAACAATATACTTAAATATGTTTTTCCTTTCATTATAAAAATGCCAGAATTCCTCTCAGACAATAATAATTACAAGATGGATGAATCAGAAGCCGTCCAATATTTGCCTGTCAGTATGTCTTCATTTACCATTGCATTGCTGCTCTTTATGAGGTCCACACAATAGAACCTGAGAGATACACACAAGCCTACCTGATGATGCTATGCAGGACAGCAATCCAAACCCTAAAAGGAGAGACATGGTGTTGAGGTGGCGCTCCAATGAATATGATAGATGGGTAGATGGACGGATGGACAGATCAACGTTTGAAATGTCTGTGTTTCCTGTTGAGCAACTTCTCTTTTCTGGCTTATACCACACTGACAGGGGCCGGTAGGGAAAAGTTTCCCCTTCAGTATCTCTCCTTATTTGGTCCTGCCGTGCATACCTATACACGTACGCTTCAGTCACAAGACGAAGGCCTCCTTATTGTCCCTAGAATTTCTAAGCAAACAGCTGGAGGCAGGGCTTTCTCCTATAGAGCTCCATTTTTATGGAATGGTCTGCCTATCCATGTGAGAGACGCAGACTCTGTCTCAACTTTTAAGACTTTACTGAAGACTCATCTCTTCAGCAGATCCTATGATTGAGTGTAGACTGGCCCAGGGGTGCGAAGGTGAACGGAAAGGCACTGGAGCGACGAACCGCCCTTGCTGTCTCTGCCTCTGACCCTATTACGGGGGCTGAGTCACTGGCTTACTAGTGCTCTCCCATAATGTCCCTAGGAGGGGTACGTCACTTCGTGCCAGGCTTTTTTCGCTATACTCGACTTGAGTGGGTTGAGTCACTGACGTGATCATCCTGTCCGGTTTTGCCCCCCTCGGGCTTGTGCGGTGGAGGAGATCTTTGTGGGATATACTCAGCCTTATCTCAGGGTGGTAAGTTGGTCTGTTGAGTGGTGTGGGGGATGTGCCTTGGTAAAGTCGGTGGGGTTATATCCTGCCTGGTTGGCCCTGTCCGGGGGTATCATCAGACGGGGCCACAGTGTCCCCCGACCCCCCCTGTCAGCCTCCAGTATTCATACTGCAATAGTCTATGTGCTGGAGGCTAGGGTCAGTCTGTCCTATCTGGTGTAATTCTCCTGTTATATCTGGTGTCCTGTGTGAACTTAAGTATGCTCCCTCTAATTCTCCCATCTCTTTCTCTCTCTTCTCCCGGAGGACCTGAGCCCTAGGACCATGCCTCAGGACTACCTGGCCTGATGACTCCTGGCTGTCCCCGTCTCCAGTCCACCTGGTCGTGCTGCTGCTCCAGTTTCAACTGTTCTGCCTGCGGCTATGGAACCCTGACCTGTTCAACGGACGTGCTACCTTGTCCCACACCTGCTGTCTCGACCTCTGAATGCTTTGCTATGAAAAGCCAACTGACATCCTAAGGTGCTGAACTGTTGCACCCTCTACAACCACTGTGATTATTACTTGACCCTGCTGGTCATCTATGAATGGTTGAACATCATGAAGAACAATCTGACCTTAATGGCCATGTACTCTTATAATCTCCACCCGGCAAAGCCAGAACAGGACTGGCCACCCCTCAGAGCCTGATTCCTCTCTAGGTTTCTTCCTAGGTTCCTGCCTTTCTAGGGAGTTTTTCCTAGCCACCGTGCTTCTACATCTGCATTGCTTGCTGTTTGGGGTTTTAGGCTGAGTTTCTGTATAAGCACTTTGTGACATTTGCTGATGTAAAAATGGCTTCATAAATATGTGTGATTTGATTTGATTCTGACTCTACACACCCGCACACCCACTCACATGCAAGCTGCTGCTACTCTGTTTATCTTATATCCTGTTGCCTAGTCCCCTTACCCCTATACATATCTACCTCCATCACTCCAGTATCCCTGCACATGTAAATATGGTATTGGAACTGACTTTTTAAATATTTCCTGTATTTAGTATGCTTACTGACTTTCATATTTCTTATTCTTATTTCTTTTTTCTAGTAATACATTGTTATTGATTATAGCATTGTTGGGTTTTGAGTTTCAAGAAAGGCATTTCACTGTACTTGTGCATGTGACATTAAAACTTGAAGTAGACACAAACACACCTTAATGTGTTAAAGCAGCATGGAGATGCATAGAGAGGAATAAGAGTCCTTAATAAAATAAAAAATAGATTATGAAACATTAGTTTATTAAATCTTTTACATTTTTTTTAAAGAATCAAGATTATTCAGTGTGCTGGTGTTGTTCATGGTGAGTGTACAGCAGGGGTTGTAACCGGTTCAGGGAACAGAAACAGAAACGGAAACAAAAGTAATCTCTATGTCACGCCTGCTCCCACTCCCCCTCCCTGTCGCTCGAGGGCGCCAGGCTGCCCATCATTACGCACACCTGTCACCATCGTTACGCACATCAGCGCTTCAATGGACTCACCTGAACTTCATCACTGCTTGGTTACCTCCCCTGTATCTGTCTGTTCCTCAGTTTGATCCCTGTGTCAGCATTAATGTCGTTATGTTTCCCCTGTCCAGACACTATCCGTGTTTTGTTTCATGTCTATATATATTAAATGTTCACTCCCTGTACTTGTTTCTCATCTCCCAGCGTCTGTCCTCACACTCTAGTGTTCCGGAACAGAATCATTGTTTTCTAATCTTGAGAACCGGCTAATAATGTTCCTTTTTGTTCCCAAAAAATATTCCTAAAGTGTACAACACATTAAGGACACCTTCCTAATATTGAGTTACACCCCCATTTGCCCTCAATTCATCGGTGCATCGATTGTACAAGGTGTTGAAAGCATTCCTTATGTATGCAGGCCCATGTTGACTCCAATGCTTCCCACTGTTGTGTTAAGTTGGCTGGATGTCCTTTGGGTGGTGGTCTGGATATCACAAAATAAAAACTGAAAAACCCAGCAGCGTTGTAGTTCTTGACAAACTCAAACCGATGTGCCTGGCACATTCACATTTACATTTACATCATTTAGCAGACGCTCTTATCCAGAGCCACTTACAAATTGGTGCATTCACCTTATGATAGCCAGTTGGACAACCACCTTTTTTTTTTTTTTTTTTTATGGGGGGTGGGGGAAGAAGGATTACTTTATACAATTCCAGGTATTCCTTAAAGAGGTAGGGTTTCAAGTGTCTCCGGAAGGTGGTCACTGACTCCGCTGTCCTGGCGTCTTGGGGGAGCTTGTTCCACCATTGGGGTGCCAGAGCAGCGAATAGCTTTGACTGGGCTGAGCGGGAGTTGTGCTTCCGTAGAGGTAGGGGAGCTAGCAGGCCAGAGGTGGATGAATGTAGTGCCCTCGTTTGGGTGTAGGGTCTGATCAGAGCCTGAAGGTAAGGAGGTGCCGTTCCCCTCACAGCTCCGTAGGCAAGCACCATGGTCTTGTAGTAGATGCGAGCCTCAACTGGAAGCCAGTGGAGTGTGCGGAGGAGCGGGGTGACATGAGAGAACTTGGGAAGGTTGAACACCAGACGGGCTGCCGTATTCTGGATAAGTTGTAGGGGTTTAATGGCACAGGCAGGGAGCCCAGCCAACAGCGAGTTGTAGTAATCCAGATGGGAGATGACAAGTGCCTGGATTAGGACCTGTGCCGCTTTCTGTGTAAGGTAGAGTCGTACTCTGCGAATGTTGTAGAGCATGAACCTGCAGGATTGGGTCACCGCTTTGATGTTAGCGGAGAACGACAGGGTGTTTTCCAGGGTCACGCCAAGGTTCTTTGCACTCTGGGAGGAGGACACAATGGAGTTGTCAACCGTGATGGTGAGATCATGGAGCGGGCAGTCCATCCCCGGGAGGAAGAGCAGCTCTGTCTTGCCGAGGTTCAGCTTGAGTTGGTGATCCGACATCCACACTGATATGACTGCCAGACATGCAGAGATGCGATTCGCCACCTGGTTATCAGAACGGGGAAAGGAGAAAATTAATTGTGTATAATCTGCGTAGCAATGGTAGGAGAGACCATGTGAGGATATGACAGAGCCAAGTGACTTGGTGTATAGAGAGAATAGGAGAGGGCCTAGAACTGAGCCCTGGGGGACACCAGTGGTGCGGAGACAGATTCTCGCCACGCCACCTGGCAGGAGCGACCTGTCAGGTAGGACGCAATCCAAGAGTGAGCAGCGCCGGAGATGCCCAACTCGGAGAGGGTGGAGAGGAGGATCTGATGGTTCACAGTATCAAAGGCAGCAGATAGGTCTAGAAGGATAAGAGCAGAGGAGAGAAAGTTAGCTTTAGCAATGCGGAGAGCCTCCGTGACACAGAGAAAAGCAGTCTCAGTTGAATGACCAGTCTTGAAACCTGACTGGTTTGGATCAAGAAGGTCATTCTGAGATAGATAGCAGGAGAGTTGGCTAGAGACGGTACGCTCAAGAGTTGTGGAGAGAAAAGAAAGAAGGGATACTGGTCTGTAGTTGACATCGAAGGGATCGAGTGTAGGTTTTTTGAGGAAGGGTGCAACTCTCGCTCTCTTGAAGACGGAAGGGACATGGCCAGCGGTCAAGGATGAGTTGATGAGCGAGATGAGGTAAGGGAGAAGGTCTCCGAAAATGGTCTGGAGAAGAGATGAGGGGATAGGGTCAAGCGGGCAGGTTGTTGGGCGGCCGGCCGTCACAAGTCGCAAGATTTCCTCTGGAGAGAGAGGGGAGAAAGAAGTCAAAGCATAGGGTAGGGCAGTGTGAGCAGGACCAGCGGTGTTATTTGACTTAATAAATGAGGATCGGATGTCGTCAACCTTCTTTTCAAAATGGTTGACGAAGTCATCCACAGAGAGGGAGGAGGGAGGGGGAGGAGGAGGAGGATTCAGCAGGGAAGAGAAGGTGGCAAAGAGCTTCCTAGGGTAAGAGGCAGAGGCTTGAAATTCAGAGTCGTAGAAAGTGGCTTTAGCAGCGGAAACAGAGGAAGAGAATGTAGAGAGGAGGGAGTGAAAAGATGACAGGTCCGCAGGGAGTCTAGTTTTCCTCAATTTCCGCTCGGCTGCCCGGAGCCCTCTTCTGTGAGCTCGCAATGAGTCGTCAAGCCACGGAGCAGGAGGGGAGGACCGAGCCGGCCGGGAGGATAGGGGACATAGAGAGTCAAAAGATGCAGAAAGGGAGGAGAGGAGGGTTGAGGAGGCAGAATCAGGAGATCGGAGGGAGAAGGATTTAGCAGAGGGAAGAGATGATAGGATGGAAGAGGAGAGAGTAGCGGGAGAGAGAGAGCGAAGGTTGCGACGGCACATTACCATCTGAGTAGGGGCAGAGTGAGTAGTGTTGGAGGAGAGCGAGAGAGAAAATGATACAAAGTAGTGGTCAGAGACTTGGAGGGGAGTTGCAGTGAGATTAGTAGAAGAACAGCATCTAGTAAAAATGAGGTCAAGCATATTGCCTGCCTTGTGAGTAGGGTGGGACGGTGAGGTCAAAAGAGGAAAGGATTGGAAAGAAGGAGGCAGAGAGAAATTAGTCAAAGGCAGACGTAGGGAGGTTAAAGTCACCCAGAACTGTGAGGGGTGAGCCATCCTCAGGAAAATAACTTATCAAGGCGTCAAGCTCATTGATAAACTCTCCAAGGAAACCTGGAGGGCGATAAATGACTAGGAGATTAAGCTTGAATGGGCTAGTGACAGTGACAGCATGGAATGAGGAGATAGACAGATGGGTCAGGGGAAAAAGAGAGAATGTCCACTTGGGAGAGATGAGGATTCCTGTGCCACTGCCGCACTGACCAGATGCTCTCGGGGTCTGCGAGAACACATGGTTAGACGAGGAAAGAGCAGTAGGAGTAGCAGTGTTTTCTGTGGTAATCCATGTTTCTGTCAGTGCCAAGAAGTCGAGGGACTGGAGGGTAGCATAGGCTGAGATGAACTCTGCCTTGTTGGCTGCAGAACAGCACGTGGGTCGTGTGCGCAGGGACCACCAGATTAGAGCGTTTGTATGGCCTGTGCAGAGAGGAGAGAACAGGGATAGACATATAGTTGACAGGCTACAGAAAAAGGCTACAATAATGCAAAGGAGATCGGAATGAAATGAACTAAACATCTGGGAAAGCGAGAGAGTGGGGCCTCCCTCACTTACATTTCACTGAAACACTCAAATATAACTCTCCCAACTTCCACTTTAGAAATTATAATTGTTGTAAACTACAGCGGTTCAATGTTTTCTAGGAATAGACTCTAACTTAGTTTATTCAGCTAGCTAACTTGGTACAGTATTCTTTCGTGAAAACCGTGCAGGGCACCGAATCCTATGACGCCAAAGCCAACTAGCATGCCAGCCTCCAATAACACGGTTTAGCACCAATACTCGGTTACAACAAACCACCAGTGTGTTAACACGCAAAGCAGATCATTCGGGTCTGTGTCTAACGTTGTGTAACGTTTTGGGTTAGTTTTGACAGTTTGAGTGAGTACGTCGTCAACTTATTCAGCCAGTTAGTTAGCTAGAATAGTTAGCATACTAGCTAGCCATTGCTCTCTGCCAACGAACTAACCCCTCCTCCCACGGCACGAACACACAGAGAGCCAAGCTAACGTTAACTAGTCATCCATTTCCCAAATTATTCATCAATGTTATTTGGAACGGCAAGCCAGACAAAATTAAAAGGGCATATTTATATAATGAATATGAATTCGGAGGACAGAAATTATTAAATATTAAAGCATTAGACCTATCACTAAAAGCTTCAGTCATACAAAAGTTATACTTAAATCCGAACTGGTTCTCAAGCAAATTAGTAAGATTGTCTCACCCAATGTTCAAGAAAGGCCTTTTTCCCTTTATTCAGATTACAACAACTAATTTGCAGTTATTTGAAAAGGAAATCATCTCCCAAATATCACTATTTCTAAAACAAGCCATAGAAAGTTGGTTGCAATTTCAATTTAATCCTCCAGAAAGGACAGAACAAATAATGCAACAAATATTGTGGTTAAATTCAAATATACTAATTCACAAAAAACCTTTATTTTTTGACAGAATGTTTAAAAAAGGTATAATCTTCGTAAATGATATCATCTGTAGGACTGGTGGAGTTATGTCGCACATGCAGCTAACAAAAACATATGGAAATGTCTGCTCCACCCAAAATTACAACCAAATCATTGCAGCCTTTCCACAAAAGTGGAAGAGGAAAGTGGAAGGGGGAGAAAGTAAGGAACTTGTCTGTCGGCCTTGCATAGTCACTTTACCCCTACCAACACGTACAAAATACCTAGACTAACCTGTTATTTTATTGTGTTACTTTTTATTTTTATTTTACTTTAGTTTATTTAGTAAATATTTCCTTAACGCTATTTTCTTAAAACTTCGTTGTTGGTTAAGGGCTTGTAAGTAAGCATTTCACTGTAACATGTGACAAATACATTTTTATTTGAAATAGAAGCCCTTTTTTCAATTACTGAATTGGAATTTCAGTTCACTTCATGAATTGACTGCTTTCAATTGGAATTTACCCAAATCTTACAGGCTGAAAAATATGTAACCACACATTTGTGACGTATAATGTGCTACTTAAGTGGCTGCTGAGGCACGCTTAGTTGAGGAAGTTACTTTAACTTCCTGTTTTACTCCGTAAGTTCAACAAAAAGTATGGCAGCTCTATTACATTACATTGTTTTTCTATCAGCTCTTGTCCAAGGATCAGGTAAATATTCTACCATTCTACCTTTGCTCTAATATTCACTCTATTGATTAGATATGTATACCAATAATCTGATCGGAAAGGCCGGCAAGTGACAGGCAGTAGTGCTGATAGTTTCAATTGATGTTAGGGATGGGCTACTCACATGTTCGTTAGTAATTTTTTGCTATTTATTTATTTTTAAATCAAAGACAACGACAACAACAGCACAGTGACAACAAACATTCAAACATGATAAACAAACAACAAGAGGAAAGGCAAGACAGGGTAGCCTGGGTCCTACCAGGACACACAAGACACCCAGCGAACCCTGTCAAAACACGCCAGGCTTCCTGTGTGACCTGGCAGGAGTCAGGCCTGGGAAGGAATTGATAAGCCACTCTTCACTCTTCTTCAGATAACTGTCACTGAAATATACTGGATATCCAGTCATATACCTGATATGTCATCCCTCCTACTATACTTTACCACGTGTCTTGATGTCAGATCCCAAATAACCGTATCACAGAGGTTTTCTCTGTATGGGGATAGGTTTTCTATCAGGGGGTAAGAACACTACAAGATGGCGTAGTAGTGCAGTTGTGTTTTTGTCGTATGTCTATAAATAGCCTGTAAATACCCTATTTTTCTGTATTTTTCGTACATATTTCCCTATCAGACTTTTCATCCTTCTACAAAATATACTTTCCTGCAACCCGCCTCACTCAATGTGGAACGGATTCTATTATTGACTTACCTTTATCTAGAATCTAGAATCTCCAGTTGAAACTAGCTAGCCAGCTAACTAGCTACTTGCTATTAGCCACAGCTAGCGGTATTTCACCCAGAACATTGGATTTTTTTTCTGCGGGATTAATTTTAATCACTGGACATTAATCACCGGATATTCGGCCAGTCTGCACAGCGCGTTATCGACCCAGAACATATCAGTTTTTCCGCCGGAATCACTGAATCACTGGACCTTTAACTCCGGATTCATCGCTACCAGCTAGCTACAACAAAACGGACGCTGTGGTCTGGCTAATCATCCTGAGCTAGGCCCATCTCCCGGCTATCTACCTCTCTGTCAACCGGACGGGACCACCTAGTGTTGACACGGAGCCCCGCCGATCCTACACGACTGGTCTGCCGACGAAATCGTCTGATGTGGTTACGACGTTAACCACGAAGATTCCATCCATCTGCTAGCCCCGGCCCGCTAGCACACGCTAGCCGTGGCCTCTTACTCACTAGCGCTTTACCACCGGACCTTATGATAACTCAGCTATACAGCTGATGTCTGCTGGACTGTTCCTTTTTACGGTACTACATCCTGTTTATGTTTAGCCTCAGCCCAAACATGGTTAGTTTATTGTTGTTTCGGTTATTTCTAATTGTACTATATCACTGTAGACCCCCCAGCCTAGCTAAACCTGCCTTAGATAGCTCCTTTGCCCCTCCCCTATACACGCGGAGACCGACTCAATTGATGCCTCCAGCGATGCTATCTCTTTCATTGTTACCCAACGCTTAGGTTTACCTCCACTTTACTCATATCCTTCCATATCCTTGTCTGTACATAATGCCCTGAATCTTTTCTATAACACCCGGAAATCTGCCCCCTTTATTCTATGTACCCAACGCACTAGAAGACCAGTTCTTAAAGCCTTTAGCCGTATCCTTATTCTAGTCCTCCTCTGTTCCTCTGGTGATGTAGAGGCTAACCCAGGCCTTGCAGCCCTCAGTATCACTCCTACTCCCCAGGCGCTATCATTTGATGACTTCTGTAATCGCAAAAGTCTTGGTTTCTTGCACATAAATATCAGAAGTCTACTTCCTAAGTTTGAGTTATTCACTGCGTTAGCATACTCTGCCAACCCTGATGTTCTAGCAGTGTCTGAATCCTGGCTCAGGAAGGCCACCAAAAATTCTGAAATTTCCATCCCCAACTATAACATTTTCCGTCTAGATAGAACTGCCAAAGGGGGGTGGAGTTGCAATCTACTGTAGAGATAGCCTGCAGAGCTCTATCATACTATCCAGGTCTGTGCCCAAACAGTTTGAGCTTCTACTTCTAAAAATCCACCTTTCCAGAAATAAGTCTCTCACTGTTGCCGCTTGCTACAGACCCCCTCAGCCCCCAGCTGTGCCCTGGACACCATATGTGAATTGATTGCCCCCATTTATCCTCAGAGTTTGTACTGCTTGGTGACCTAAATTGGGATATGCTTAATACCCCAGCCATCCTACAATCCAAGCTAGATGCCCTCAACCTCACGCAAATTATCAACGAACCTACCAGGTACAACCCTAAATCCGTAAACATGGGTACCCTCATAGATATCATCCTGACTAACATACCCTCTAAATACACCTCAGCTGTCTTCAACCAGGATCTCAGCGATCACTGCCTTATTGCCTGCGTCCGTAACGGGTCCGCGGTCAAACGACCACCCCTCATCACTGTCAAACGCTCCCTAAAACACTTTAGCGAGCAGGCCTTCCTAATTGACCTGGCCCAGGTATCCTGGATGGATATAGATCTCATTCCGTCAGTAGAGGATGCCTGGTTGTTCCTTAAAAGTAATTTCCTCTCAATCTTAAATAAACATGCCCCATTCAAAAATATAGAACTAAGAACCGATATAGCCCCTGGTTCTCCTCAGACTTGACTGCCCTTGACCAGCACAAAAACATCCTGTGGCGTACAGCATTAGCATCAAATAGCCCCCGCGATATGCAACTTTTCAGGGAAGTTAGGAACCAATATACACAAGCAGTCAGGAAAGCAAAGGCTAACTTTTTCAAACAGAAATTTGCATCCTGTAGCACTAACTCCAAAAAGTTTTGGGACACTGTAAAGTCCATGGAGAATATGAGCACTTCCTCCCAGCTGCCCACTGCACTGAGGCTAGGAAACACTATCACCACCGATAAATCTACAATAATCGAGAATTTCAACAAGCATTTTGCTACAGCTCCATTTTGCCCATGCCCCCCCCCGCTTCTCCTTCACACAAATTCAGACAGCTGATGTTTTGAAAGCGCTGCAAAATCTTGACCCCTACAAATCAGCTGGGCTAGACAATCTGGACCCTTTCTTTCTAAAACTAGCCGCCGAAATTGTCGCAACCCCTATTACTAGTCTGTTCAACCTCTCTTTCATAACGTCTGAGATCCCCAGAGATTGGAAAGCTGCCGCGGTCATCCCCCTCTTCAAAGGGGGTGACACTCTAGATCCAAACTGCTACAGACCTATATCCATCCTGCCCTGCCTTTCGAAAGTATTTGAAAGCCAAGTTAACAAACAGATCACCGACCATTTCGAATACCACCGTACCTTCTCCGCTATGCAATCCGGTTTCCGAGCTGGTCACGGGTGCACTTCAGCCACGCTCAAGGTCCTAAACGATATTATAACCGCGATTGATAATAGACAGTACTGTGCAGCCGTCTTCATCGACCTGGCCAAGGCTTTCGACTCTGTCAACCACCGCATTCTTATTGGCAGACTAAATAGCCTTGGTTTCTCAAATGACTGCCTCGCCTGGTTCACCAACTACTTCTCAGATAGAGTTCAGTGTGTCAAATCAGAGGGCCTGTTGTCTGGACCTATGGCAGTCTCTATGGGGGTGCCACAGGGTTCAATTCTTGGGCCAACACTTTTCTCCGTGTATATCAATGATGTCGCTCTTGCTGCTGGTGACTCTCAGATCCACCTCTACGCAGACGACACCATTTTGTATACATCTGGCCCTTCATTGGACACTGTGTTAACAAACCTCTAAACGAGCTTCAATGCCATACAACAATCCTTCAGTAGCCTCCAACTGCTCTTAAACACTAGTAAAACTAAATGCATGCTTTTCAATCGAACGCTGCTGGCACCCGCCCACCCGACTAGAATCACCACTCTCGACGGGTCTGACCTAGAGTATGTGGACAACTACAAATACCTAGGTGTCTGGTTAGACAGTAAACTCAACTTCCAGACTCACATAAAGAATCTCCAATCCAAAGTTAAATCTAGAATCGGCTTCCTATTTCGCAACAAAGCCTCCTTCACTCATGCTGCCAAACATGCCCTCGTAAAACTGACTATCCTACCGATCCTTGACTTCGGCGATGTCATTTACAAAATAGCCTCCAACACTCTACTCAGCAAATTGGATGTAGTCTATCACAGTGCCATCCGTTTTGTCTCCAAAGCCCCATACACTACCCACCACTGTGACCTGTACGCTCTTGTTGGCTGGTCCTCACTACATGTTCGTCGTCAAACCCACTGGCTCCAGGCCATCTATAAATCACTGCTAGGCAAATCCCCGCCTTATCTTAGCTCATTGGTCACCATAGCAGCACCCACCCGTAGTCTGCGCTCCAGCAGGTATATCTCACTGGTCATTCCCAAAGCCAACACCTCCTTTGGCCGCCATTCCTTCCAGTTCTCTGCTGCCAATGACTGGAACGAATTGCAAAGATCTCTGAAGCTGGAGACTCTTATCTCCCTCAATAACTTTAAGCATCAGTTGTCAGAGCACCTTACCGATCACTGCACCTGTACACAGCCCATCTGAAATTAGCCCACCCAACTACCTCATCCCTATATTGTTATTTATTTTGCTCTTTTTGCACCCCAGTATCTCTATTTGCACATAATCTCTTGCACATCTAGCATTCCAGTGTTAATACTATTGTAATTATTCTGCACTATAGCCTATTTATTGCCTTACCTCCATAACTTGCTACATTTGCACACACTGTATATATATTTTCTGTTGTATTTTTGACTTTATGTTTTTTACCCCATATGTAACTCTGTGTTGTTTTTATTGCACTACTTTGCTTTATCTTGGCCAGGTCGCAGTTGTAAATGAGAACCTGTTCTCAACTGGCTTACCTGGTTAAATAAAGGTTAAATAAAAATTTTTTAAAAAAATAAACATGAATAACTCAAACTTACGATATCTCTCTGGTATTCTCTATTGTACAGCTGTTGAATGTTCCACTGACAATATTACTTTTGGAGTAGAATTCTGATATTTGATGCAAATAGAACTCTGATATTTTAAATATATATTATAATATTTGACATGGAATAGAATTCTGATATTTTAAATAGATATTATAATATTTGAAATGGAATAGAATTCTGATATTTTAAATATATATTATAATATTTCAAATTGAAGCATACTGTTCTGTATTAAAAGTAGCGAATGCATAGTGTTTTAGGGTTAGTATAAAAGCATGAGAAACATGTTGAGCCACAGGATGTGGAAAGCCACAGCTTCAGCAGCGAGGGTAGGGGGTGATACATTGACAGAACGTTGACAGCCATTTATAAGCCAACTGGTTTACATTTTACATTTACATTTTAGTCATTTAGCAGACGCTCTTATCCAGAGCGACTTACAGTTAGTGAATACATAATTTTTTTATACTGGCCCCCCGTGGGAATCGAACCCACAACCCTGGCGTTGCAAACGCCATGCTCTATCAACTGAGCTACATCCCTGCCGGCCATTCCCTCCCCTACCCTGGACGACGCTGGGCCAATTGTGCGCCGCCCATGAGTCTCCCGGTCGCGGCCGGCTGCGACAGAGCCTGGATTCGAACCAGGATCTCTAGTGGCACAGTTAGCACTGCGATGCAGTGCCTTAGACCACTGCGCCACTCAGGAACTCAGGAACACTGCGCCACTCAGGTTTCATGATGGATATATATTTTAGACCACAAACTCTACAATGAAAAGAAACACACTTTAATGCATGAAACATCACCCATCATACTGTATCTTATAACAGGTCTCGGAATTAAGGGGGGTTTAGTACAATGCATAGCAAAGAGAGGCAAAGTGTTTTGTGATTCATGCTAATTCAACTATAGTTGCCATAAATATATTGTTGCACTGTTCTCTATTACAAGCAGCAAACGAAGTAGCAAAAAAAGACAAATTAAGCAATTTCTTAATGAGCATTACTCTGCGAGTTGAGTGGACTTCAAAAGGACAAGAATTTGAGCTAATGTGTTACAGTTTGTTTACTTGACCCCTAGAGTCCATTGACTCACCGGTGTCAATCTAAACTAAATCTGTCAGTTTAAACTAGAGATATCTGTGTTTTTGCATGTGTTGCGTCTCAATCCACCACATCCATTATTTAGGCTTGCCATAGCAAAGGGGGTTGAATACTTATTGACTCAAGACATTTCAGCTTTTCATTTTTAATTACTTTGCAAAAACATTCGCATTATGGGGTATCGTGTGTAGGCCAGTGACAAAACAATCTGAATTCACTCCATTTTAAATTAAGACTGTAACGTAACAAAATGTACAAAAAGTCAAGGGGTATGAATACTTTCTGAAGGCACCGTATATGCCCAAATGTTGAGCAAACGCACAATCCTATTGCAGCTGGTTGCCTTGAATCAACATCTATTTATTTTTTACAGTGTTCTTGATAGACTGTTTCATTTTTACATGAAGTTTTCTGTCTGTTTATTTCACAGAGTCCAGCACCGAGACTCTGAAACTGTTTGTGCTGAAGGGACAAAATGTTCGTCTGGATGTCCAGGGATATGCTAAACTAAAATATATTGATGATTTAAAGTGGACGTTTAACAAATCTCACAATTTAGTAAAATACTTCAAAGAAACATCAAAAGTGAAAGCATTTCCTAAATACCAAGGCAGGGTTGAGTTTAGTGAGGGAAACTTCTCTCTGCTACTGAAGAACCTACAGGAAGGAGACAGTGGACTTTACCATGCAGTAGTGAGTGGTGAAGAATACACAGATGTTGCCAAGTACCAGATATCAGTTCATGGTAGGTTTTCCTCCTTCCTTCCCTTCATCTCTTGTTTTGTATCACTATGGTTACAGAGCTGTAGCAATCAGTAGTGAAATGTGAATTCTATCTCAGGTTAAATGAACTCTAATTTACTGCAGCTTAAGGTCCAGAAAATGTCAACCACAGTAAATGGTGACTAGAAAAATGATCAGCCATTTGTTGTATGTGTGTCTGTGTAAATGGATAGGCATGCGTGTGTGCATTTGTGTGTTTTTCTAACCCTATCTATTTGTCTGTTTATCTATGTGTTTCCAGAGAGAGTTGAGCCACCAGTACTGACAGTGGACTCTGTCTGCTCCATCAATGGCACCTGTAATGTGACTGTGACCTGCAGAGGCCAGAACAGCTCTGTCACCTCCAGCTGTAACAACAGCACCTGCTCTCAGGTGGGAGGAGAGAGTAGAGGGGCTGAGACCTCCACTGTCCCCCTGCTCTCTGTCTATGTGGCAGGGGGTTCCATCATCTGTAACCACAGCAACCAAGTCAGCTGGGCCAAAGACACCAAGCAGATAGTGGAACTCTGTCCAATGACATCTGGTAAGACACACAAATACACATCTCAAATATTGTATGTCAGTTATACACGGAGTGTACAAAACATTAAGAACACCTTCCTAATATTGAGTTGCACCCCCACTTTTCCCCTCAGAACAGCCTCAATTTGTAAGAGCATGGACTCTACAAGGTGGCCCATGTTGACTCCAGTGCTTCCCACAGTTGTCTCAAGTTGGCTGGATGTCCTTTGGTTGGTGGACCAATCTTGATACACACGGAAAACTGTTGAGCATGAAAAACCCAGCAGCGTTGCAGTTCTTGACACAAACTGGTGCGCCTGGCACGTACTAACAAACCCCGTTCAAAAGGCACTTCAATCTTTTGTCTCACCCTCTGAATGTCACACATACACAATCCATGTCTCAATAGTCTCAAGGCTTAAAAATCCTTCTTTAACCCGTCTCCTCCCCTTCATCTAGACTGATTGAAGTGGATTTAACATGTGACATCAATAAGGGATCATAGCTTTCACCTGGATTCACCTGGTCAAACTATGTCATGGAAGATCAGGTGTTCTTAATGTTTTGTACATTCTGTGTATTAATGGAAGAACTGTAACCTTGTTCCCAGGCTAATTGCAAACAGGAGGAAGTGTCTGATCTGCCAGACTAGAGGAACTGTAACATATTGTCTGTTTGTTGTAAACCAGTGTCTCCCCCCTGCTGGCATGTCTGTGTACATGTCGAAGATCATCCTGCTGTCTGTGGGGCTGGCCATCATGATCTCTGCTGTCATCACTGTCCACATCAGGGACAGATTCCACAATGGATAGAATCGTGTGAACTGTATTATTTTCTACCTTAGACAAAATTATTCCTGCTCTGTGTCACAGTAAGGTCATGAAAGTACTTTTTAAAATGTTTTAGTTGCTACATAATATAACTTAACATAACGTAAGGTAGCATAACATAAAATGGCTTGTCATAATATAGCATAACATAGCACAGCATAGCATAACATAGCACAGCATAGCATAACATGGCACAGCATAGCATAACATAGCACAGCATAGCATAACATAGCACAGCATAGCATAACATAGCACAGCATAGCATACCGTATCACATGTTTTTGGTCCATTTGTTTCTGTTTAATTCCCAGTATGATGAAATCAAATCAAATCAAAACTAATTTTTTTTTGTCTCATGCTTCGAAAACAACAGGTGTAGACTCTAACAGTGAAATGCGTACTGACGGGTCATTTTTCCAACAATGCAGTTAAAGATACAAAACAAAAAATAGAAATCGTTACAAGCTTTAAATATCGAAACAGAATGACATTGCACATCTCACTGTTAATATCCTCACTAGAATTAGGTTTTGATGTACGGCCACTCTGATAATTTTCGCCATTCCTGTCCAAATCATCCTAAAGTATCTCAAAATTGATTGTGTAACTCAAATAAGTTACTTATACATGATTTGGAAAATGCTAATATAGGTACCATTGACGTGCATTGATTGCCCTGGGGGCAGTTTGCCCCATACACACTGACTTTAAATTTGATTAAAAACTGACTAAAAAAGTTCTCTCTAACCAAGTGGATTATTTATCTTCAGGCTCCCTTACTGGTATATACACAGTGTAGAAACATTAAGAACACCTGATCTGTCCAGGACATAGACTGACCAGGTGAATCCAGGTGAAAGCTATGATCCCTTAATGATGTCACTTGTTAAATAATAATAATATGCCATTTAGCAGACACTTTTATCCAAAGCGACTTACAGTCATGTGTGCATACATTGTTACGTATGGGTGGTCCCGGGGATCGAACCCACTACCCTGGCATTACAAGCACCATGCTCTACCACTTGAGTTACCACTTCAATCAGTGTAGATGAAGGGGAGGAGACAGTTTAAAGAAGGATTTTTAAGCCTTGAGACAATTGAGACATGGATTGTGTATGTGCGCTATTCAGAGTGTGAACGGGCAAGAGATTGATTTGGTTACTTATTTACTTGTGATTCGTGTCACATATTTCCATTTTGGGATAGTTCTTCACTGAATTGCTAGCACCAGTTGCTCAAACTTCTACAGTGGCTACAAACGTCTCGTGCTCGGTGGAATGTGAATGCGTTATCACGTGATGCTGCCTTCGAATCCCGTCCCAAATGGCATTAACCTGTAGAATAGTGAAAATTCACTTTGTCTGAAGATGACATTTTACCTGAAGATGACATTTTACATTTACATTTTAGTCATTTAGCAGACGCTCTTATCCATTTTTCACCTAGTCGGCTCGGGGATTAGAACCAGCGACCTTTCGGTTACTGGCACAACGCTCTTACCCACTAAGCTACCTGCCGCCCTGACAGAGAATTAGTGTAGAGGTCTATGACCCTAATATGATATACCATCTCATTCCATTATCATGTGACTGCTTTAGGCCCATAATCGTATCCAGCGTGTATAGTTAAGGTAGCGAGCCTTGCTTCACTGCTCTAAATACTATAAGATGCACGTGTCTAGGTTTACCGTTATGCAATTATTAAGAGGTTACTAATGGACAAGGAGCTAATATCTTGCAATCAATGTCCTAGCATTAAACAATTGATTTAACCTTAGCTCAGAGATGCACAGTTAGAGACCAAGCATATATGCTATGTGCATTGTGAATAACATTTACCATTACACATTTTACTAAATAATAATTCAAGGAATATTCAAAAAAAATATGAGGACTACGGTTCGTATCCATTTAAAAGTAATCAGATTTATTACAGTTACACAATAAGAATACAATTAGCAAATGGTCCATACCAGAAATCTTCACATTAAGAAGAATACAAAATATTCTGAATCTTAACAGCATAGAAATTTCACCATATTTATATATATTTATATTTTAGTCACCACATACAAAATTATTATGTTTCATTGGTTAACCAATGACTCCGTCATAAAAATGTAAACCCAGCTTTTATTCTTCCAAGAGCGCCCAATCCCAATATCTCCCATTGTCTAATTAACATGACTTTGCATGGCCCAAAACATTAAAACAAAAGACATAAAACTTCACACGCATTCTCTAATCTAATCACCACACTTCAACACTGTATGATAAGACACCCCTGTGTCGCTCCTCTTTGAACTATCCACCATTGGACGAACAGAATAATATAGTTTGTCTGTAACAATGAATCCATATCACTTATAGTACAATGAAACATATCAACATTCATAGCTCTTTATGAACTCTTGAAACAATCCAAACATGACAAATTAATTCACACAATAACATTCATTTCGTTGATTCAAGTTTCATCAGTCTTCACACCTCTCCTGGTGGTGACAGTGAATCCAGGACTTCGGTGAGAACGTTTCGTCCTGAAGATTGCCACGGCAAAGGTGTGACTCCTGTGAGATGCAAATATACAGCCATCCATCCGGACAATGACATATTGAATTTCCATTCCCAAGTGTCAAAACGATTGCCCAGCACTGGGCGCAAACTCGTGATGCTCAGAGCTGTAGCATGCTGCTCAGACCACTGCGCTAAAGCAGTTCACAATGCTCTAGCAAGCCGTGAGAATACTTGATGGTATGAAGTAAGTTGGTTTGCAGAGCCTTCCCCAAATCATAGCCCCCTAGGTACAGTAATGCATTGTTTAGCCTACAAACACATGTCGTGTCGCGTCGAATGCTGGTGCTCATTGCTGTCAAACAAAGGAGTCCGCTCATACTGAACCTTTGATCATAAGTTTATTCATATCACAAGCTTTCAGCATGAGTTACAGGTGTCATGAGACCCGGAGAGCAGTGTCCTCGAATTGTAATGGCTGCTCTGACTTCTTCTTCGTCCAGCATATACTTATAAACAATGCAAAAAGATGGGTTGCTCCCTCTGCTGTCCAATCACCTGTCTCCCCTGGGGCGTCACCCCACAAATGGCTACTTTTGAACTAAGATAAACATTCTCTCCTTTGTTCCTATAGAAAGTCATAATGTTAATACACTACACACAGCTTCCAGCTGCCCCCTATTTATCCAAATAGTCCTGCTGCATGATTATTTTCCTCCTGTGACGAAATGGGTCATATTAAGATCTGACATCTGTACGACACCAAGGAGATTGAAACAATGTGTAGTTGTCTGGTAAGTCTGGTAAGACACGCAAGCGTGCTTACACACACACACACACACACACAAAGGCAAGCACACACACACAAAGTAGCACTCAGGGTGTAGTGGTTTTGATGATTGCTGACTGTATTTCCAGACCAAGAGGACCACAACTACGCTGTCATAGTCGTTGTCACAGTCGCTGTCGGCGGCGTTGCCTTCATCATAATTGTCCTGATTTGGTGAAAAATAGACGTACACTAACTGCTCCTGCTGCAGCATTACCCTTAGTACAGTAACTTACAGTAATATTAATGTTAAGCAAACTATGTGAAAACCAGGGGCACAACCCCCCACATTCTGAAAATGCATTTTTGCCCCCCTAACCCTAACCTTAACCCTTACCTTAACTATTTTACATTTCAACTTCAATGGGATAGGGACGTCCCGAGGATTCTGGGTAGCATGTACCTACATGGGATAGGGACGTCCCAGGGATTCTGGGTAGCATGTACCTACATGGAATTGGGACGTCCCAGGGATTCTGGGTGGCATGTACCTACATGGGATTGGGACGTGCCGACTCTGACATCCTGCCTAAAAGGCAGCATCTTTATTATCCTTATTATCTGGATGACTTTGTGAATGTTCCTATTCTTGACCCTGCCAACCAGCCATGGAGGCACGTCACTTGCCATGGAAGTCAAAAGAAATGGCCTTTGGCAATTGGGGCCTCCTTGGCAGTGGGAAGTCTGGACCGGATACAGACTTCAAACAGCTTCGCCGCCCTGGATCCAGAGTTTCCGCCACCTGATTTAGCCCACTGCAGTAAAAGGTTAAGAATATCTGTCGAGTTCAGCTGATAACGAAAGCCACTCAGATGAATGTAAAAAACCCAACAAACTCTTTATTGATTGACCTTATCCGTCAATGAATATATCCTTATACGTACTTGGCTTGCGGTGTTTATATACATTACATCAGCGACCACTGCCCTATTGCTTGCATTAGAGATACCAAATTGAGAAACTCTGACCCTTGTATAATTTTGAAGAGAAATATAAAAAGATTCTCGCCCCAGGCTTTCCTTCATGATTTATATTTTTCATAGCTTTTCTTCTACTAGCTTCATACCAGACCCTGTTTTGGCACTTGACTTTTTTACATCCATTTTTACTTCTCTGGCAGATAAACATGCCCCTTTCAAGCGACTCAGAGTCAACAACCGAACTAATTCATGGTACTCTACTTTACTCTCAGACCTCTTCTTGATAAGAAATCAAGCCTGGGTCAAGGCTAGACAAATTGTCTCGTTAGCTGATTGGAAGCTATTTAGGCAATTGAGAAATGGGTGCATTGCCTCGGTTAAACAGGCCAAATCAAACTACGTCCTTAGCGCTATGGCAGACTCTTCTAGTGATCCCTCTAAATTCTGGAAAACCGTTAATTCCTCTTCTTCCTGCATAAGCAAGTAGTTTTAGACTGAAAATGTTACTGAAAATGTTGAGATTTGTGATGATTTTAATCAGCATGTTATCTCAGCTGGTTTCCTATTTGAAAGAAATGGTGGTCGTACTGGTCTTGGCTAGTCAGTTGATTGTTCTTCCCACATACAGTCTCCAGTTGCCTTGATGGATGCATCGATCAGTCAACTTCATCTGACTTGGGAAATGGTAGTCAGGGTTTGAAGGCGCCCGGCCCGCCACAAGGAGTCGCTAGAGCGCAATGGGACAAGGAAATCCCAGCGGCCAAATCCTCCCTAACCCGGACGACGCTGGGCCAATTGTGTGCCGCCTCATGGGTCTCCCGGTCACAGCCCCGGAACGAACCCGGGTTTGTAGTGGCACTGGCACTCAGGCACTGCGAAACCATCATCTTCACTTCCAACTTGTTTTTATTTGTATTTGTTATTATTGAATTTTAAAACATACAATCTACCAGCAGTGAAGCCACTCAACATATATATTACATTCAGTCATCTAGCAGACACTCGCATCCAGAGCAAACCACAGGAGCAACCAAGGTGAAGCGCCCCGCCCAGGGGGAAGTCTGGCATGGAGGCTGGCATGCTAGTTGGCTTTGGCGTCATAGGTGCCCTGGACGGTTTTCACGGAAGAATACTGTACCAAGTTGCTAGCTGAATAAACTAAGTTAGTCTATTCCTAGAAACATTGAACCGCTGTAGTTTACAACAATTATAATTTCTAAAGTGGAAGTTGGGAGAGTTATATTTGAGTGTTTCAGTGAAACGTAAGTGAGGGAGGCCCCGCTCTCTCGCTTTCCCAGATGTTTAGTTCATTTCATTCCGATCTACTTTGCATTATTGTAGCCTTTTTCTGTAGCCTGTCAACTTTGTGTCTGTCTATCCCTGTTCTCTCCTCTCTGCACAGGCCATACAAACGCTTCACACCACATGGCTGTTGCCACTCTAATGTGGTGGTCCCTGCACGCACGACCCACGTGGAGTTCCAGGTCTCTGGCAGCCTCTGGAACTGCCGTTCTGCAGCCAACAAGGCAGAGTTCATCTCAGCCAATGCTACCCTCCAGTCCCTCGACTTCTTGGCGCTGACGGAGACATGGATTACCACAGAAAACACTGCTACTCCTACTGCTCTTTCCTCATCTGATCATGTGTTCTCGCATACCCCGAGAGCATCTGGTCAGCACGGCGGTGGCACAGGAATCCTCATCTCTCTCAAGTGGACATTCTCTCTTTTTCCCCTGACCCATCTGTCTATCTCCTCATTTGAATTCCATGCTGTCACAGTCACTAGCCCATTCAAGCTTAACATCCTAGTCATTTATGGGGCGGCAGGTAGCTTAGTGGTTAAGAGTGTTGTGCCAGTAACCGAAAGGTCGTTGGTTCTAATCCCCGAGCCGACTAGGTGAAAAATCTGTCGATGTGCCCTTGAGCAAGGCACTTAACCCTAATTGCTCCTGTAAGTCGCTCTGGATAAGAGCGTCTGCTAAATGACCAATTATTATTTTTATTTTATTTATCGCCCTCCAGGTTCCCTTGGAGAGTTCATCAATGAGCTTGATGCCTTGATAAGTTCCTTTCCTGAGCATGGCTCACCCCTCACAGTTTTGGGTGACTTTAACCTCCCTACGTCTGCCTTTGACTCATTTCTCTCTGCCTCCTTCTTTCCACTCCTTTCCTCTTTTGACCTCACCCTCTCACCGTCCCCCCCTACTCACAAGGCAGGCAATACGCTTGACTTCATCTTTACTAGATGCTGTTCTTCTACTAATCTCACTGCAACTCCCCTCCAAGTTTCCAACCACTACTTTGTATCCTTTTCTCTCTCGCTCTCCTCCAACACTATTCACTCTGCCCCTACTCAGATGGTAATGTGCCGTCGCAACCTTCGTTCTCTCTCTCCCGCTACTCTCTCCTCTTCCATCCTATCATCTCTTCCCTCTGCTAAATCCTTCTCCCTCCGATCTCCTGATTCTGCCTCCTCAACCCTCCTCTCCTCCCCTTTCTGCATCTTTTGACTCTCTATGTCCCCTATGCTCCCGGCCGGCCTCGATCCTCCCCCTCCTGCTCCGTGGCTTGACGACTCATTGCGAGCTCACAGAAGAGGGCTCCGGGCAGCCGAGCGGAAATGGAGGAAAACTAGACTCCCTGCGGACCTGTCATCTTTTCACTCCCTCCTCTCTACATTCTCTTCCTCTGTTTCCGCTGCTAAAGCCACTTTCTACCACTAAATTTCAAGCCTCTGCCTCTTACCCTAGGAAGCTCTTTGCCACCTTCTCCTCTCTGCTGAATCCTCCTCCTCCTCCCCCTCCCTCCTCCCTCTCTGTGGATGACTTCGTCAACCATTTTGAAAAGAAGGTTGACGACATCCGATCCTCATTTATTAAGTCAAATGACACCACTGGTCCTGCTCACACTGCCCTACCCTATGCTTTGACTTCTTTCTCCCCTCTCTCTCCAGATGAAATATTGCGACTTGTGAAGGCCGGCCGGCCAACAACCTGCCCGCTTGACCCTATCCCCTCCTCTCTTCTCCAGACCATTCCCGGAGACCTTCTCCCTTTCCTCACCTCGCTCATCAACTCATCCTTGACCGCTGGCCATGTCCCTTCCGTCTTCAAGAGAGCGAGAGTTGCACCCCTCCTCAAAAAACCTACACTCGATCCCTCCGATGTCAACAACTACAGACCAGTATCCCTTCTTTCTTTTCTCTCCAAAACTCTTGAGCGTGCCATCTCTAGCCAACTCTCCTGCTATATCTCTCAGAATGACCTTCTTGATCCAAACCAGTCAGGTTTCAAGACTGGTCATTCAACTGAGACTGCTCTTCTCTGTGTCACGGAGGCTCTCCGCACTGCTAAAGCTAACTCTCTCTCCTCTGCTCTTATCCTTCTAGACCTATCCGCTGCCTTTGATACTGTGAACCATCAGATCCTCCTCTCCACCCTCTCCGAGTTGGGCATCTCCGGCGCTGCTCACTCTTGGAGAATCTGTCTCCACACCACATGCTCTCACCACTGGTGTCCCCCAGGGCTCAGTTCTAGGCCCTCTCCTATTCTCTTTATACACCAAGTCACTTGGCTCTGTCATATCCTCACATGGTCTCTCCTACCATTGCTACGCAGATGATACACAATTAATTTTCTCCTTTCCCCCTTCTGATAACCAGGTGGTGAATCTCATCTCTGCATGTCTGGCAGACATATCAGTGTGGATGTCAGATCACCACCTCAAGCTGAACCTCGGCAAGAAGGAGCTGCTCTTCCTCCCGGGGAAGGACTGCCCGCTCCATGATCTCGCCATCATGGTTGACAACTCCATTGTGTCCTCCTCCCAGAGTGCAAAGAACCTTGGCGTGACCCTGGACAACACCCTGTCGTGTAACAGCATGATGCTGCCACCCCCGTGCTTCACGGTTGGGATGGTGTTCTTCGGCTTGCAAGCAACCCCCTTTTTCCTCCAAACATAATGATGGTCATTATGGCCAAACAGTTATATTTTTGTTTCATCAGACCAGAGGACATTTCTCCAAAAAAGTACGATCTTTGTCCCCATGTGCAGTTGCAAACCGTAGTCTGGCTTTTTTTACGGCGGTTTTGGAGCAGTGGCTTCTTCCTTGCTGAGCGGCCTTTCAGGTTATGTCGATATAGGACTTGTTTTACTGTGGATATAGATACTTTTGTACCCGTTTCCTCCAGCATCTTCACAAGGTCCTTTGCTGCTGTTCTGGGATTGATTTGCACTTTTTGCACCAAAGTACGTTCATCTCCAGGAGACAGAACGCGTCTCCTTCCTGAGCGGTATGACGGCTGCGTGGTCCCATGGTGTTTATACTTGCGTACTATTGTTTGTACAGATGAACGTGGCGTTTGGAAATTGCTCCCAAGTATTAACCAGACTTGTCGAGGTCAACAATTTTTTTTCTGAGGTCTTGGCTGATTTCTTTTGATTTTCCCATGATGTCAAGCAAAGAGGCACTGAGTTTGAAGGTAGGCCTTGAAATACATCCACTGGTACACCTCCAATTGACTCAAATGATGTCAATTAGCCTATCAGAAGCTTCTAAAGCCATGACATCATTTTCTGGAATTTTCCAAGCTGTTTAAAGGCACAGTCAACTTAGTGTATTTAAGCTTCTGACCCACTGGAATTGTGATCCAGTGAATTATAAATAAAATAATCTGTCTGTAAACAATTGTTGGAAAAATTACTTGTGTCATGCACAAAGTAGATGTCCTAACCGACTTGCCAAAACTATAGTTTGTTAACAAGAAATTTGTGGAGTGGTTGAAATAAAGAGTTTTAATGACTCCAACCTAAGTGTATGTAAACTTCCGACTTCAACAGATAAAAGGGGAAACCAAGATGTGTCACATGGGGTAAAAAAAACTGAAGCATCTAGCAGTAATGAGGATGAGAGCAAATCCAACGGCAGCCAGAGAGAGGAGAAGGAGCATGACGACATTGCTTGTTTTCTTATAGACATCAACGTCCGATCTAGAAACTAGAATGTGTCACGAACAGAGTGCCAGACTTGACTCATTGTCAAACTTGTTTAAATTTTTTATTACGTTGTTTAGAAGATCTTGCACACGGGTACTTGAGAGAGTAGCCGTTCCCTAACGGAAATGCACCAATAAGATCTCGCTAGCTTGTGCTTGGCTCTGCCCACCTCCTTGCTTGTTCTGCCCACTCTGTAACAGTGGTTCCCATTGTTAAAAGGCCCATCTGTCCCATCTTGACTTAGATATAGAAATATTTGGTTCCATCTTGTGGTCAGCTCTTGAACTGAGCAGAATTCTGATGGTGCAGAGTCTTCCCCAAATTGTTCTCACAATTCACAGAACAGCCATGTAGCCTACTCATTTAACAAATAAACAGATAAACATGCCCCTTTCAAGCGACTCAGAGTCAACAACCGAACTAATTCATGGTACTCTACTTTACTCTCAGACCTCTTCTTGATAAGAAATCAAGCCTGGGTCAAGGCTAGACAAATTGTCTCGTTAGCTGATTGGAAGCTATTTAGGCAATTGAGAAATGGGTGCATTGCCTCGGTTAAACAGGCCAAATCAAACTACGTCCTTAGCGCTATGGCAGACTCTTCTAGTGATCCCTCTAAATTCTGGAAAACCGTTAATTCCTCTTCTTCCCTGCATAAGCAAGTAGTTTTAGACTGAAAATGTTACTGAAAATGTTGAGATTTGTGATGATTTTAATCAGCATGTTATCTCAGCTGGTTTCCTATTTGAAAGAAATGGTGGTCGTACTGGTCTTGGCTAGTCAGTTGATTGTTCTTCCCACATACAGTCTCCAGTTGCCTTGATGGATGCATCGATCAGTCAACTTCATCTGACTTGGGAAATGGTAGTCAGGGTTTGAAGGCGCCCGGCCCGCCACAAGGAGTCGCTAGAGCGCAATGGGACAAGGAAATCCCAGCCGGCCAAATCCTCCCTAACCCGGACGACGCTGGGCCAATTGTGTGCCGCCTCATGGGTCTCCCGGTCACAGCCCGGAACGAACCCGGGTTTGTAGTGACGCCTCAGGCACTGCGAAACCATCATCTTCACTTCCAACTTGTTTTTATTTGTATTTGTTATTATTGAATTTTAAAACATACAATCTACCAGAAGTGAAGACACTCAACATATATATTACATTCAGTCATCTAGCAGACACTCGCATCCAGAGCAAACCACAGGAGCAACCAAGGTGAAGCGCCCCGCCCAGGGGGAAGTCTGGCATGGAGGCTGGCATGCTAGTTGGCTTTGGCGTCATAGGTGCCCTGGACGGTTTTCACGGAAGAATACTGTACCAAGTTGCTAGCTGAATAAACTAAGTTAGTCTATTCCTAGAAACATTGAACCGCTGTAGTTTACAACAATTATAATTTCTAAAGTGGAAGTTGGGAGAGTTATATTTGAGTGTTTCAGTGAAACGTAAGTGAGGGAGGCCCCGCTCTCTCGCTTTCCCAGATGTTTAGTTCATTTCATTCCGATCTACTTTGCATTATTGTAGCCTTTTTCTGTAGCCTGTCAACTTTGTGTCTGTCTATCCCTGTTCTCTCCTCTCTGCACAGGCCATACAAACGCTTCACACCACATGGCTGTTGCCACTCTAATGTGGTGGTCCCTGCACGCACGACCCACGTGGAGTTCCAGGTCTCTGGCAGCCTCTGGAACTGCCGTTCTGCAGCCAACAAGGCAGAGTTCATCTCAGCCAATGCTACCCTCCAGTCCCTCGACTTCTTGGCGCTGACGGAGACATGGATTACCACAGAAAACACTGCTACTCCTACTGCTCTTTCCTCATCTGATCATGTGTTCTCGCATACCCCGAGAGCATCTGGTCAGCACGGCGGTGGCACAGGAATCCTCATCTCTCTCAAGTGGACATTCTCTCTTTTTCCCCCTGACCCATCTGTCTATCTCCTCATTTGAATTCCATGCTGTCACAGTCACTAGCCCATTCAAGCTTAACATCCTAGTCATTTATGGGGCGGCAGGTAGCTTAGTGGTTAAGAGTGTTGTGCCAGTAACCGAAAGGTCGTTGGTTCTAATCCCCGAGCCGACTAGGTGAAAAATCTGTCGATGTGCCCTTGAGCAAGGCACTTAACCCTAATTGCTCCTGTAAGTCGCTCTGGATAAGAGCGTCTGCTAAATGACCAATTATTATTTTTATTTTATTTATCGCCCTCCAGGTTCCCTTGGAGAGTTCATCAATGAGCTTGATGCCTTGATAAGTTCCTTTCCTGAGCATGGCTCACCCCTCACAGTTTTGGGTGACTTTAACCTCCCTACGTCTGCCTTTGACTCATTTCTCTCTGCCTCCTTCTTTCCACTCCTTTCCTCTTTTGACCTCACCCTCTCACCGTCCCCCCCTACTCACAAGGCAGGCAATACGCTTGACTTCATCTTTACTAGATGCTGTTCTTCTACTAATCTCACTGCAACTCCCCTCCAAGTTTCCAACCACTACTTTGTATCCTTTTCTCTCTCGCTCTCCTCCAACACTATTCACTCTGCCCCTACTCAGATGGTAATGTGCCGTCGCAACCTTCGTTCTCTCTCTCCCGCTACTCTCTCCTCTTCCATCCTATCATCTCTTCCCTCTGCTAAATCCTTCTCCCTCCGATCTCCTGATTCTGCCTCCTCAACCCTCCTCTCCTCCCTTTCTGCATCTTTTGACTCTCTATGTCCCCTATGCTCCCGGCCGGCTCGATCCTCCCCTCCTGCTCCGTGGCTTGACGACTCATTGCGAGCTCACAGAAGAGGGCTCCGGGCAGCCGAGCGGAAATGGAGGAAAACTAGACTCCCTGCGGACCTGTCATCTTTTCACTCCCTCCTCTCTACATTCTCTTCCTCTGTTTCCGCTGCTAAAGCCACTTTCTACCACTAAATTTCAAGCCTCTGCCTCTTACCCTAGGAAGCTCTTTGCCACCTTCTCCTCTCTGTTGAATCCTCCTCCTCCCCCTCCCTCCTCCCTCTCTGTGGATGACTTCGTCAACCATTTTGAAAAGAAGGTTGACGACATCCGATCCTCATTTATTAAGTCAAATGACACCACTGGTCCTGCTCACACTGCCCTACCCTATGCTTTGACTTCTTTCTCCCCTCTCTCTCCAGATGAAATATTGCGACTTGTGAAAGCCGGCCGGCCAACAACCTGCCCGCTTGACCCTATCCCCTCCTCTCTTCTCCAGACCATTCCCGGAGACCTTCTCCCTTTCCTCACCTCGCTCATCAACTCATCCTTGACCGCTGGCCATGTCCCTTCCGTCTTCAAGAGAGCGAGAGTTGCACCCCCTCCTCAAAAAACCCTACACTCGATCCCTCCGATGTCAACAACTACAGACCAGTATCCCTTCTTTCTTTTCTCTCCAAAACTCTTGAGCGTGCCATCTCTAGCCAACTCTCCTGCTATATCTCTCAGAATGACCTTCTTGATCCAAACCAGTCAGGTTTCAAGACTGGTCATTCAACTGAGACTGCTCTTCTCTGTGTCACGGAGGCTCTCCGCACTGCTAAAGCTAACTCTCTCTCCTCTGCTCTTATCCTTCTAGACCTATCCGCTGCCTTTGATACTGTGAACCATCCGATCCTCCTCTCCACCCTCTCCGAGTTGGTTATCTCCGGCGCTGCTCACTCTTGGAGAATCTGTCTCCACACCACATGCTCTCACCACTGGTGTCCCCCAGGGCTCAGTTCTAGGCCCTCTCCTATTCTCTTTATACACCAAGTCACTTGGCTCTGTCATATCCTCACATGGTCTCTCCTACCATTGCTACGCAGATGATACACAATTAATTTTCTCCTTTCCCCCTTCTGATAACCAGGTGGTGAATCTCATCTCTGCATGTCTGGCAGACATATCAGTGTGGATGTCAGATCACCACCTCAAGCTGAACCTCGGCAAGAAAGAGCTGCTCTTCCTCCCGGGGAAGGACTGCCCGCTCCATGATCTCGCCATCATGGTTGACAACTCCAATGTGTCCTCCTCCCAGAGTGCAAAGAACCTTGGCGTGACCCTGGACAACACCCTGTCGTGTAACAGCATGATGCTGCCACCCCCGTGCTTCACGGTTGGGATGGTGTTCTTCGGCTTGCAAGCAACCCCCTTTTTCCTCCAAACATAATGATGGTCATTATGGCCAAACAGTTATATTTTTGTTTCATCAGACCAGAGGACATTTCTCCAAAAAGTACGATCTTTGTCCCCATGTGCAGTTGCAAACCGTAGTCTGGCTTTTTTACGGCGGTTTTGGAGCAGTGGCTTCTTCCTTGCTGAGCGGCCTTTCAGGTTATGTCGATATAGGACTTGTTTTACTGTGGATATAGATACTTTTGTACCCGTTTCCTCCAGCATCTTCACAAGGTCCTTTGCTGCTGTTCTGGGATTGATTTGCACTTTTTGCACCAAAGTACGTTCATCTCCAGGAGACAGAACGCGTCTCCTTCCTGAGCGGTATGACGGCTGCGTGGTCCCATGGTGTTTATACTTGCGTACTATTGTTTGTACAGATGAACGTGGCGTTTGGAAATTGCTCCCAAGTATTAACCAGACTTGTCGAGGTCAACAATTTTTTTCTGAGGTCTTGGCTGATTTCTTTTGATTTTCCCATGATGTCAAGCAAAGAGGCACTGAGTTTGAAGGTAGGCCTTGAAATACATCCACTGGTACACCTCCAATTGACTCAAATGATGTCAATTAGCCTATCAGAAGCTTCTAAAGCCATGACATCATTTTCTGGAATTTTCCAAGCTGTTTAAAGGCACAGTCAACTTAGTGTATTTAAGCTTCTGACCCACTGGAATTGTGATCCAGTGAATTATAAATAAAATAATCTGTCTGTAAACAATTGTTGGAAAAATTACTTGTGTCATGCACAAAGTAGATGTCCTAACCGACTTGCCAAAACTATAGTTTGTTAACAAGAAATTTGTGGAGTGGTTGAAATAAAGAGTTTTAATGACTCCAACCTAAGTGTATGTAAACTTCCGACTTCAACAGATAAAAGGGGGAAACCAAGATGTGTCACATGGGGTAAAAAAACTGAAGCATCTAGCAGTAATGAGGATGAGAGCAAATCCAACGGCAGCCAGAGAGAGGAGAAGGAGCATGACGACATTGCTTGTTTTCTTATAGACATCAACGTCCGATCTAGAAACTAGAATGTGTCACGAACAGAGTGCCAGACTTGACTCATTGTCAAACTTGTTTAAATTTTTTATTACGTTGTTTAGAAGATCTTGCACACGGGTACTTGAGAGAGTAGCCGTTCCCTAACGGAAATGCACCAATAAGATCTCGCTAGCTTGTGCTTGGCTCTGCCCACCTCCTTGCTTGTTCTGCCCACTCTGTAACAGTGGTTCCCATTGTTAAAAGGCCCATCTGTCCCATCTTGACTTAGATATAGAAATATTTGGTTCCATCTTGTGGTCAGCTCTTGAACTGAGCAGAATTCTGATGGTGCAGAGTCTTCCCCAAATTGTTCTCACAATTCACAGAACAGCCATGTAGCCTACTCATTTAACAAAGATAGCAAGATGGTCAACCAAGATGGCATTTTCCATTAATCTGAATAATATCAAACTTGATATTAAACATGATTAATATCATAATTAAGTTTATATAGAATGTATATTTATTGAGTGGCAGGTAGTTGGTTTATAAGATGACAGTCTCTCCCCAATGTGCCCTCCATCGTGGTTGAGATGCTTGCGATTCATTATATATCAAAGTTTAAGTAATGCAAACCAACATTAATTTATGGCCTACTGAGACTAAATACACATTTGCAGAAATAAAAAAATGCAGATAATTTTTTTTGTTGGTGTGCCAGTTAAAGGATGAATAATCTATATATTCTTGATAATAATCAAGTTTAACCTTTGCCCTCCATAGGTGCTGAGTTTGTGGATGAACACAGGCACCAGCTCATTCAGAGGGTCACCATGGTGATGCCTATAGCTGATGAGCTGCTCTCTGAAGGCATGATCCATAACGAGCTGTACTCTAACATCAGCGCTGCCAGAACTGATGAGGACAAAATGAGGCAGCTCTTTAAAGCCCTCCACTCTGGAGGAAACAACGTGAAATCTGCCTTTCTCTCCATGCTGAGGGAGAATGATCCTCATCTGGTCCAGGACTTGGGTGAGTGAAGATGTACACAGACATGTAATCCTGAGAGTCAAGTTGTGAAACAGAGCCCTGCCCAAACTGACTATTGCGTATTTGAAAAGATATTGGGTGAGTGAAGATGTTTGGGAAGTTAGATATATGGGCTGTGATTAGGTCAGGCATTCTTGAAAGCCAATGAAAAAAAAATGTCTTAATATTAACCAAATTTGAAATATCTATATTTTACAGACCAAATAATCAACTATTAGCTATCACACAATTAAAAAGAGTGCCACCGACTGGTTGTGTACTCCGAAAGAGGTGTCGGTTTAGATATAGGTACAACTGTCCCAGGGTACCAGTTAGAGGACTGAAATGACCAGTAGGAAACAGGGATACAATCCACACTTTATTACCATACAACTAACACACACACACACACACACACACACACACACACACACACACACACACACACACACACACAGCAAACAAGAGGAAGGGACTAGTGGAAGTGATAATGGTTTCTGTAAAACATAAGAAACAGGGGATTACACCAGAGTACTAGCAATGTTAGGCTGTACAAAGAGAATGGCAATTATGTAACATATGCATAGCAGCCATGGGAAAGAAATGGGCTAGCACCATAGAGATAGATAGAGGACTCATCTTTGTATCTGGGACATTATAGCATCTGTGACAGCATGGGCAGCGCCATTCTCCATTTTAAAGTAGTATATATTTTTTCTCACGATTGGCTGACTCCTCCTGATGACCCGGTTGGGCATGACTCCAACAGGTTCACCAGGCGGGATCAACCAATGACGTTGTAAATCCCACCCAGTTGACTACATTAAAATGTTGGAAACCCTCAATGGCGCTGCCCATGCTAACACGGCCTTTTGGCCACTAGAGGTCTCTATCATTCTCTATGGCTAGCACACACTAGGAAGCTAGTGTGCTAACAGCATTAGCTGGTAATAGGCATACAGAACAGAAAGGCTAGTAGGCTAACACGCAACATAGCAGTAATGATTATAGCATATTGTATAAAGGGGCTAGGATAGCATATGAGGCATAAACATGATACACTTAGCGGCTAACATGCTAGGCTAGCGGGCCACAGGGTGTGGGTTGGCATACAGTATAAACAGGCAATAGCTGAAGGCTAGCACGCTAGGCTAGGCTACAGGCTAGTAGCCCTCAGGCTATAGGCCGGCATAGGGAGCTGTATAACCTCATGCACAGTACAGTTAGCGGCTAGTGGGGGGGCTAATGGTTAGCGGTAGCATGCGAGGATGTAAACAATGACGTCAATGGTCGACCATATTGGTTGTGTAATAAAAAACTACTGGCTTGTAGCCATCTTGGGGCAGAGAGTGTGCCACATGTAGCCACACTTAAACTATGCCAAAAGGGCCAGATAACCAGGGTATGCTACACGATCTTACAACATGTAAACACCTGAGTAAGCATATATAAGCACAGTTACATAAAGAGGTACTGTTAAATATGCTATTCAAGGCTGTTATTACATAGTAACAATGAATACACAGATTAACCCTAACAAAGTCCACTTACATAGTCAGATTTTCTACACACCACATAAAGGAGCAACCTCCTCATTAAAATATTTTAATTAAAACACAGTTGATCTTTTAGGAGTCAGTGTTTTTTAAGAAAGAAATTCTTAAAGAAACTTCTTAATATCCTTTTACAGTGAATATACATTTTTGAAAGTTTCAGAATGTTTAACCTTTGATCAGTTTCTCAGGACAGGGGCATTTCCTGGCAGAAAGCAGACATGGAAATGTACAATATTAAAAATATTTGGAAAATGACAAAAACAAATCATGGCTCTTACAAAATTCCCCTATATGTAATTGTATTAATCAATTACAGATTTTTTTCTTTCAACTATAAAATAATGTTTCTTTGCATTACAGGGATTTTTCCCTACTGTCAAGAATGCCTGACGTACTGACGTTTCTTTCTGACACACTGACATGTAATATTGTGCCCGACCTAACTGTTGCGTGATAAAATGTTCAATAAATTATGAAGATGTAAAGATTAGCGATATCTTGTGAAAAGGCTTTTGTGATGTGATATGATGTGTATTTGTCAATCATCTATCTAGAACGCCACGTCAAACAAAGAGGTGGACAAGGTAGGCCATGTTTTTGTTCACCTTTTTTTTATTAATACATTTTGTTATGTTATATGATTTAAATAATGTTTTCAACAGAAACACTTTTGTAAAATCATGTATTGACTTTTATTGTATCAATGTGTAGAGGACAGAAGCACAATAACCAAGAAATACAAGAACGTCATCGAAGGTGAATATGCCACAGTGCAGGAGTACAACTCTCTCTCTGGAGAGCACGTGAAGTTGGATGACCGCTACACTGAGCCCCTGATCATCCAGAAACACCGTCAGCAGAGAGAGAGAGAGAGAGAGGAGGAGATCCACTCCAGAGGACAGAACTTTTATCAAGTCATGGGCCAGAGGGACAGCAAGGCCTACAAGAGCACCAAAGTGGAGAGGCTGTTTGACCCAGACGAGCATGGAGACATTCAGAGAACTGTTATACTGCAGGGCCACTCTGGGACAGGCAAGTCCTTTACCACACAGAAGATCATGTCTGACTGGGCGCGTGAGAGACTTTATCAAGACCGATTTGACTTTGTTTTTCACCTGAGGTGCAAAGAGCTAAACCAGGTCACTGGAAATAAAAGTGTGATGGATCTGCTGAACTATGATCAGAGTTTATCATCAATGATCAAGCAGGTCCTTCGCCAGTCTCCTGAGAGGGTTCTCTTCCTGGTAGACGGCTTTGATGAGCTCAAATTCCCTCTTGATGTACCGAAAGACTCCCTTCCCAGGGACCCGTGGACACAGTGCTCCCCCGAAGAGACACTGAGTGGCCTGATACGAAAGCAGATCTTACCCGAGTCCTTCCTGCTTGTCACCACCAGGTCCACAGCGCTGGACAAACTGAATGGAGTGGTCAAAAATCCAGTGAGATATGCTGAGATAGTGGGCTTTTCTAAAGAAGGGGTGGAGGAATACTTCCAGAGATTCTTCAAGAATGAGCAACACTCACAGCAAGCCTATGACACTGTGAGAAAAAATTAAACACTTTTCACCGCATGTTTCATTCCAGTCATCTGCTGGATCATTTGCACAGTTTATAGGGAGCAGTTTGAAGAAGGCACAGAGATGATCCAATCGCTGGAGACCACCACCTCCATCTTTGTTGAATTTGTTGCCACTCTGTTGAAGCATCACAGTCAGGATATGGGTCAGTCAGCTCTTACTATCCTCCAAGGACTTGGCAAGCTGGCAGAAAAGGGAATGGAAGAGCAGCAAGTCTTATTTGACCACGATAGTGTCTCACAGACAGTGTCAGATCCTTCCAAAGTCCCCTTCTTGTGTAAGTTTCTCCAAAAGAAGAGAGTGAGTCAGAACACTATGTACAGCTTCATGCACCTCAGCTTCCAGGAGTTTTTCACAGCCCTCTCGTACATGTTACTGGGTGATGAGGAAGCTCAGGGGATAGTTAGAGAGCTACTTTGTAAGGTTCGACGTGGAAAAGAAAACAGTCACCTGCTACCCATAGTTCAATTTCTCTTTGGCATCGCAAACAAAGAAGTGGGAAAACGACTCGAGGATAAAAAATACATATCTTGCTCTCAAGGAATCAGGACCCAGCTCAAACATTTTATTCTGGAAGTCATTGAAGAAGAAAAGGAGGATCGAAACGCTATTGATTATCACATTTCATCAATGTGGCTTTTTGCGTTTCATTGTCTATATGAGCTACATGTAGATGATTTTGTTGGGAAAGCCATGAATACATACACAGAATTTAATCTGACCCACATTCCCCTGACAAACACAGACTGTTGGGTGCTGAACTACTGTTTTCAGCACTGCAAGTGCATCCAAAGACTTATTCTCAACTGGTGCAACTTAACTGCAGAGAAGATAAAAATCCTTCTGCCAGTATTGGAAAAATGTAAATATCTCGAGTGAGTATATTTGCATTTCCCTTTCTCACCCTAGAACAAGGCTGATTTTTATACATAACATAATATATTCACCACTATTCCAAAAGTTTGGGATCACTTAGAAATGTCCTTGTTTTCGAAAGAAAAGCAATTTTTTGTCCGTTAAAATAACATCAAATTGATCAGAAATACAGTGTAGACATTGTTAATGTTGTAAATGGCTATTGAAGCTGGAAACGGCTGATAAAAAAAAATAAAAATGAATATCTACATAGGCATACAGAGGTCCATTATCAGCAACCATCAGTCCTGTGTTCCAATGACATGTTGTATTTGCTAATCCAAGTTTATCATTTTAAAAGGCTAATTGATCATTAGAAAACCCTTTTGCAATATGTTAGCACAGCTGAAAACTGTTTTGCTTATTTTAAAGATCAATAAAACTGGCCGTCTTGAGACTAGTTGAGTATCTGGAGCATCAGCAATCGTGGGTTCGATTACAGGCTCAAAATGGCCAGAAACAAAATATTTCCAGCTTCAATAGTCATTTACAACATTAACGAATGTCTACACTGTATTTCTGATCAATTTGATGCTATATTAATGGACAAAAAAAATCATTTTCTTTCGAAAACAAGGACATGTGATCCCAAACTTTTGAACGGAAGTGTATATTTTCCCAAATGTTATTTGAATTAATAATGGAAACTGATTGATGCTCAATGTAATGTTTCTCTCATAAAAGGTTGTTTGGACATGGATATTTGTTTTAACTTAAACTCTTGAATTAATTATTTTTGTAATTTTTGTCACTTAATTGTTTTTTATATTTGTTTTTGTAGGTTGCAGGTAGATGGCCTAGCCGATGATGATTTAGATGATCTGCTGACAGCGCTGGGAGAGGGAAAGAGTTTGGAGCTTGAGTAAGAACCACATGATCTTTACTGTAATATCATACATTATTTGTCATCCATCAAATTCCTGCTGTTAAATATATCTACCTCAGCCACAGTAGATTCGGAAAGTATTCAGACCCCTTTACTTTTTCCACATTTTGTTACGTTATAGCCTTATTCTAAAATGTATTTTATAAATAGTTTTTTCCCCTCATCAATCTACACACAATAACCCATAATGACAAAGCAAAAACACGTTTTTAGAGATTTTTGCAAATAAACGTATAACATATGCATAGCAGCCATGGGAAAGAAATGGGCTAGCACCATAGAGATAGATAGAGGACTTTCAAAGTATTCAGACCCTTTACTCAGTACTTTGTTGAAGCACCTTTGGCAGCGATTACAGCCTCGAGGCTTCTTGGGTATGACGCTACAAGCTTGGCACACCTGTATTTGGGGAGTTTCTCCCATTCTTCTCTGCAGATCCTCTTAAGCTCTGTCCGGTTGGGAGTCTTCTTGGGTATGACGCTACAAGCTTGGCACACCTATATTTGGGGAGTTTCTCCCATTCTTCTCTGCAGATCCTCTTAAGCTCTGTCCGGTTGGATGGGGAGCGTCGCTTCACAGCTATTTTCAGGTCACTCCAGAGATGTTTGGTCGGGTTCAAGTCCAGGCTCTGGCTGGGCCACTCAAAGACATTCAGAGACTTGTCCCGAAGCCACTCCTGCGTTGTCTTGGCTGTGTGCTTAGGGTCATTGTCCTGTTGGAAGGTGAACCTTCACCCCAGTCTGATGTCTTGAGCGCTCTGGAGCAGGTTTTCATCAAGGATCTCTCTGTAGTTTACGCTGTTCATATTTCCCTCTATCCTGACTAGTCTCCCAATCCTTGCCGCTGAAAAACATTCCCACAGCATGATGCTGCCACCACCATGCTTCACCGTAGGGATGGTGCCAGGGTTCCTCCAGACGTGAAGCTTGGCATTCAGGCCAAAGAGTTCAATCTTGGTTTCATCAGACCAGATAATCTGGTTTCTCATGGTCTGAGTCCTTTAGATGCCTTAAGGCAAACTCCAAGCGGGTTGTCATGTGCCTTTTACTGAGGAGTGGCATCCGTCTGGCCACTCTACCATAAAGGCCTGATTGGTGGAGTGCTGCAGAGATGGTTGTCCTTCTGGAAGGTTCTCCCATCTCCACAGAGGAACTCTGGAACTCTTTCAGAGTGACCATCAGGTTCTTGGTCACTTCCCTGACCAAGGCACTTCTCCCCTAAGTGCTCAGTTTGGCCGGGTGGCCAGCTCTAGGAAGAGTCTTGGTGGTTCCAAACTTCTTCCATTTAAGAATGATGGAGGCTACTGTGTTCTTGGGGACCTTCCCCAGATCTGTGCCTCGACACAATCCTGTCTTGGAGCTCTACGGACAATTCCTTCGACCTCATGGCTTGGTTTTTGCTCTGATGTGCACTGTCAACTGTGGGACCTTATATAGACAGGTGTGTGCCTTTCCAAATCATGTCCAATCAGTTGAATTTACCACAGGTGGACTCCAATCAAGTTGTAGAAACATGTCAAGGATGATCAATGGAAACAGGATGCACCTGAGCTCAATTTAGAGTCTAATAGCAAAGGGTCTGAATACTTATGTAAATAAGGTATTTCTGTTTTATCTTTTGTATAAAGTTGCAAAAAACTGTTTTCGCTTTGTCATTATTGGGTTTTGTGTGATGATTAATGAGGAAACATTTTTATTAAATCAGTTTTAGAATAAGGCTGTAATGTAACAAAATGTGGAAAAAGTCAAGGGGTTTGAATACTTACCGAATGCACTGTATATGCATGCATACTCTTGCACACAAACATACATATATGAGAATATTTGCTTTATTATGATGTGTTTGTGTCACTACCAGTTCGGAGTGGGATGAGCATTCTGAAGCACTGATCTCGCTGCTACACTCTCAAACCTCTCTGGAGGACATAAGTCTGTATGTGAGCAGCTTGACAGAGAGGTGTGCTGCCAGTGTAGTCAGTCTCAGCCAGGCCTGCCCAAACCTGACGAAGATATCGTGAGTACAACATACTCTCTGTGTGTCTGTGTTCATATTTGTTTCAGTGTAACTAATGTCTTCTATTCTGTTTCGTTCTTAGCCTTCATGTAGTTGCAGACGGTTTGTTATTGGAGGAAGTAATACAATTCTTACGCGTATCAAAGAGGCGCCCAGATTGCAGTTTACTTGTCGCCGGGTATGCATGTACTGTACTGTATTGTCAGTTAGCTTACATAAACCAAATCATCAGCTGATCTCTTCTGATGCAGTGCTAATCATCATTGGTGTAATCCATCTCTCACCTCCGCAGGTGGAGATGCAGGAAGCCTGCTGACAAGTGCACTGACCGGAAGGACTGGAGTCTCTGTTGTGACGACTCTGTTAGGCTCACTCTACATGGAGAAACATTCACAGAGAATGTGATAAGACATGGGAAGAAAAGCGATAGGCCTAGTGATGATACTAAGAGTAATAGATGGTGTGTTGTTGCATAGTGACCATGATGAAGACAACAGAGATGGTGAGAAACACAGCAGACTGAGGACAAAGACGAGTGAAGATGCATACCTTTGATCCTGATACCACTTAGATCTGAACTGATACCAACTATACGTACTGGAAATGTTTTTTCAAAATGGAAGATAATTTAGCCAAATTGACCTGTAGATTTCCGCTTAAATAGACCCAAAAGTAATTATTTATCATAAGGGCCATACATAATACCTAGTAACGCTTGAAATCTCACCTTTCTGGTAAAGTGAAATCACTTTTGAGGACACAAGCTCAACATATGAGAATGATGACAGTCCGCATGGGAGGATTCACAATATCCCCATTGAATACAAATGGGAATTAAAGAGGAAAAAGGGATTCGTCTGAACGAGAGTGAAAAATGCTGAAGGTTATTCCAGTCGCTATTCCTCACTGGGCTGGAGGAGAGGAGAGGAGAGGAGAGGAGAGGAGAGGAGAGGAGAGGAGAGGAGAGGAGAGGAGAGGAGAGGAGAGGAGAGGAGAGGAGAGGAGAGGAGAGGAGAGGGGGACTGAGGAGAGGAGAGGAGAGGGGGACTGAGGAGAGGAGGTGGAGACTGAGAAGAGGAGGTGGAGACTGAGAAGAGGAGGTGGAGACTGAGAAGAGGAGGTGGAGACTGAGAAGAGGAGGTGGAGACTGAGAAGACGTGTAGCATAATGACTGCTACACCCACCCAAGATGAATCAGTCCCCCATCATCTCCTCCTCTTCCTCTCTTCTTCTCTCCTTCTCTCTTTGTCTCCCCTGTCTCTGTCACACCCTTACACATGTTTGCATCTGACCAGTGCCAATCATGTCCCATAGGGCTCTGGTCAAAAGAGGTGCGCTACATAGGGAATAGGGTACCATTTGGGACACACATGTGTCTTGTGTTTTTTGCCTGTTGCTTAGCATTTCATACATTCTCTAAAAATGAAATAAGGAGGTTTTATCCTTGTTCTTATGAAAGCTGTCTTTTTTTTTATTTTTTGTAATACTGTGGAAAAATAATGACATACAATTTGAAAAAATATTGAATAAAAAAAATATGAAAACAAATGTAAATGTTTTTTTGTTTTTTTTAAAAGAATCGTTATACAGAGGAGCATTGCTGAATGAGAAACCCATAGTGACAATAATACAGGAAACAGTCCTATTGGACCAATGACAGAATAGAAAAGAAACGGGATTGGGAAGGAATTATATGGAGGAAATACACTCACTCACACAAGCACATGTGCACCCACACCTGCTACAGGTGGGAGGAGCTATAGGAGAACAGGCTCATTGTAATGTCTGGAATGGAATTAATGGAATGGAGTCAAACATGGTTTCCATATGTTTTATTTGTTTGATACTGTTCCATTAACCTCCTCCCACCAGCCTCCACTGGTATACACACACATACAGTGCCCCAGGGCCCATAGTACTCTAGTCAAGCACTACTTTTGACTAGGGCTCTGGTCAGCACTATATAGGGAATACAGATGTAGGATCTAATTTGATCACTTTTATTGCTGGGAAATTTCCTGCACAGCAAAAAATGCAAACTTGTGTATTCAAGATTTAAAATACTTCTAAAGTTTGTAATTTCCACTCGAAAATGTCTGACTTGATTTGCCCTTACGAAAAAATGATCAACCCCTACAAAAAAATGTCCATTAATTATAATCCACATAATAATTCACATTTCCTGTTGCTGCAGGATAATTTTTCTGCTCTAGCAAACTGGCTCAAATTAAGATCCTACATCTGTAGGGTTCCATTTGTGTCAATCATGGATGTTTTTTGGAGCCCTCTGTTAACTCAACAGCAGCATGAAGAATGACTGGACTCAGTCTGCTCATTCTTCATGTCCTATGGCCACATGATGGCTCCATGATTGTGTCCCAAATAGCACCCTATTCCTTATATAGTGCAGCACTTTTGACCAGGGCCCATAGGGTTCTGGACAAAAGTAGTGCACTAGGTAGGGAATACGGTACAATTTAGGATGCACCCCTTCACTCTGTCTCTCCGTCCTTCCCCACATTTTCACAGCCCAATGTCCCCATTCTATACACACACACACACACACACACACACCCTGATCAAAACACCAGGGTCAGAGGTCACACATACACACACACAGTTGTACTGTACACACAAATGGCTGCTGCGTTAGTTTGTCTGCTTTGATCATTTCTGTTGTTTTGTATTTTGACTACCATTAGATTAGAGATTCCAAACACAACATGGCCGGGATTCAATCCAAGATGTGTTGTGGAGCAAAGCAGTCGAGGTATACCAAACTCAGAGGACCGTTATTAGCATGTTTTAATCACTCCTTTGTAAATGTTAGATTATCAGACACTCAAGAAGAAGGTCTGATATCATTATTACTGAAACAGGATACAAGTGGGAAATATAAAGATCTAGTCCATTTAAAAAATTGGAGGCCCCTTACAATTCAGTGTTGTGATGCAAAAATTCTAGCGCATAGAATTAAAAAGGTATTGTCGGACATTATTCATTCTAATCAGACAGGCAAGTACTGGAAACAATAGAACACTATGAATAAACTGGGAAACCAGGCCTGCTATTCATTGCAGACTTTGAAAAGGCATTTGATAAAGTAGGACTGGAGTTTATATATAAATGCCTGGAGCATTTCAATTTTGGAGAATCTCTTATAAAATGGGTTCAAAACATGTATAGTAACCCTAGGTGTAAAATAGTAAATAATTGCTATTTCTCAGAAAGTTTTAAACTGTCAAGAGGAGTGAAACAAGGTTGTCCACTATCGGCATATCTATTTATTATGGCCATCGAGATGTTAGCTATTCAAATCAGATCCAACAATAATATCAGAGGATTAGAAATCCAGGGCTTAAAAACAAAGGTGTCATTGTACACTGATGATTCATGTTTTCTTTTAAATCCACAACTTGAATCCCTCCACAGCCTCATAGAGGATCTAGATACATTTTCTAAGGTCTCTGGATTACAACCAAACTATGATAAATGTACTATATTACGTATTGGATCACAAAAATACAATTTTCACATGACCATGTAGTTTACCAATAAAATGGTCTGATGGTGATGTGGATATACTTGGAATACATATCCCAAATGAAATAAATGATCTCACTCCAATAAATTGTAATAGAAAGTTAGCAAAAATAGATAAGATCTTGCTACAATGGAAAGGTAAATCCCTGTCTATTTGTGGAAAAATCTTGCTTATGGTCTTGCCTACGCATAGCGAACAGTTTTTTAAATTATATGAGAAAAACATTTCAATTTTATTTGGAACGGCAAGCAAGACTAAATTAAATGGGCCTAATTATGTAATGAATTTGAATTCGGAGGACAGAAATTATTAAACCATTAGACCTATCACTAAAAGCTTCAGTCATACAAAAGTTATACTTAAATCCGAACTGGTTCTCTAGCAAATCAGTAAAATTGTCTCACCCCATGTTCAAGAATAGCCTTCTTCCCTTTATTCAGATTACAACCTCTCACTTTCAGTTATTTGAAAAGGAAACATCTCCCAAATATCATTTTCTAAATTTTAATTTTAATTTTTAATGAAAAAATGTTTTAAAAAGGTATAATCTTCATAAATGATATCATAGTTAGGACTGGTGGAGTTATGTCGCACATGCAGCTAACAAAAACATATGGAAATGTCTGCTCTACCCAAAATTACAACCAAATAATTGCAGCATTACCGCAAAAATTTAAGAGGAAAAAGTAAGGAACTTGTCTGTCGGCCCTGCATTGTTCACTAGTTTACTCCAATTAGGGGAGGGGTGGTGGGGTTGGAAAGTAATAAAGGGAAATATATATTTTTTAAAGGATATGTGTATATATATATATATATATATATATATATATGTATTTATATGTATGTGTATGCATGTATATGTGTGTGTGTATATATATACAGTGGGGAGAACAAGTATTTGATACACTGCCAATTTGGTAGGTTTTCCTACTTACAAAGCATGTAGAGGTCTGTCATTTTTATCATAGGTATACTTCAACTGTGAGAGACGGAATCTAAAACAAAAATCCAGAAAATCACATTGTATGATTTTTAAATAATTAATTTGCATTTTATTGCATGACATACAGTGGGGGAAAAAAGTATTTAGTCAGCCACCAATTGTGCAAGTTCTCCCACTTAAAAAGATGAGAGACACCTGTAATTTTCATCATAGGTACACGTCAACTATGACAGACAAATTGAGGGGAAAAAAAATCCAGAAAATCACATTGTAGGATTTTTAATGAATTTATATGCAAATTATGGTGGAAAATAAGTATTTGGTCACCTACAAACAAGCAAGATTTCTGGCTCTCACAGACCTGTAACTTCTTCTTTAAGAGGCTCCTCTGTCCTCCACTCGTTACCTGTATTAATGGCACCTGTTTGAACTTGTTATCAGTATAAAAGACACCTGTCCACAACCTCAAACAGTCACACTCCAAACTCCACTATGGCCAAGACCAAAGAGCTGTCAAAGGACACCAGAAACAAAATTGTAGACCTGCACCAGGCTGGGAAGACTGAATCTGCAATAGGTAAGCAGCTTGGTTTGAAGAAATCAACTGTGGGAGCAATTATTAGGAACTGGAAGACATACAAGACCACTGATAATCTCCCTCGATCTGGGGCTCCACGCAAGATCTCACCCCGTGGGGTCAAAATGATCACAAGAACGGTGAGCAAAAATCACAGAACCACACGGTGGGACCTAGTGAATGACCTGCAGAGAGCTGGGACCAAAGTAACAAAGCCTACCATCAGTAACACACTACGCCGCCAGGGACTCAAATCCTGCAGTGGCAGATGTGTCCCCCTGCTTAAGCCAGTACATGTCCAGGCCCATCTGAAGTTTGCTAGAGTGCATTTGGATGATCCAGAAGAGGATTGGGAGAATGTCATATGGTCAGATGAAACCAAAATAGAACTTTTTGGTAAAAACTCAACTGGTCGTGTTTGGAGGACAAAGAATGCTGAGTTGCATCCAAAGAACACCATACCTACTGTGAAGCATGGGGGTGGAAACATCATGCTTTGGGGCTGTTTTTTCTGCAAAGGGACCAGGACGACTGATCCGTGTAAAGGAAAGAATGAATGGGGCCATGTATCGTGAGATTTTGAGTGAAAACCTCCTTCCATCAGCAAGGGCATTGAAGATGAAACGTGGCTGGGTCTTCCAGCATGACAATGATCCCAAACACACCGCCCGGGCAACGAAGGAGTGGCTTCGTAAGAAGCATTTCAAGGTCCTGGAGTGGCCTAGCCAGTCTCCAGATCTCAACCCCATAGAAAATCTTTGGAGGGAGTTGAAAGTATGTGTTGCCCAGCGACAGCCCCAAAACATCACTGCTCTAGAGGAGATCTGCATGGAGGAATGGGCCAAAATACCAGCAACAGTGTGTGAAAACCTTGTGAAGACTTACAGAAAACGTTTGACCTGTGTCATTGCCAACAAAGGGTATATTACAAAGTATTGAGAAGCTTTTGTTATTGACCAAATACTTATTATCCACCATAATTTGCAAATAAATTCATTAAAAATCCTACAATGTGATTTTGTGGATTTTTTTTCTCATTTTGTCTGTCATAGTTGACGTGTACCTATGATGAAAATTAAAGGCCTCTCTCATCTTTTTAAGTGGGAGAACTTGCACAATTGGTGGCTGACTAAATACTTGTTTTCCCCACTGTAAGTATTTGATCACCTACCAACCAGTAAGAATTCCGGCTCTCACAGACCTGTTAGTTTTTCTTTAAGAAGCCCCCCTGTTCTCCACTCATTACCTGTATTAACTGCACCTGTTTGAACTTGTTACCTGTATAAAAGACACCTGTCCACACACTCAATCAAACAGACTCCAACCTCTCCACAATGACCAAGACCAGAGAGCTGTGTAAGGACATCAGGGATAAAATTGTAGACCTGCACAAGGCTGGGATGGGCTACATGACAATAGGCAAGCAGCTTGGTGAGAAGGCAACAACTGTTGGCGCAATTATTAGAAAATGGAAGAAGTTCAAGATGACGGTCAATCACCCTCGGTCTGGGGCTCCATTGCAAGATCTCACCTCGTGGGGCATCAATGATCATGAGGAAGGTGAGGGATCAACCCAGAACTACACGGCAGGACCTGGTCAATGACCTGAAGAGAGCTGGGACCACAGTCTCAAAGAAAACCATTAGTAACACACTACGCCGTCATGGATTAAAATCCTGCAGTGCACGCAAGGTCCCCCTGCTCAAGCCAGTGCATGTCCAGGCCCGTCTGAAGTTTGCCAATGACCATCTGGATGATCCAGAGGAGGAATGGGAGAAGGTCATGTGGTCTGATGAGACAAAAATAGAACTTTTTGGTCTAAACTCCACTCGCCGTGTTTGGAGGAAGAAGAAGGATGAGTACAACCCCAAGAACACCATCCCAACCGTGAAGCATGGAGGTGGAAACATCATTCTTTGGGGATGCTTTTCTGCAAAAGGGACAGGACGACTGCACCGTATTGAGGGGAGGATGGATGGGGCCATGTATCGCGAGATCTTTGCCAACAACCTCCTTCCCTCAGTAAGAGCATTGAAGATGGGTCGTGGCTGGGTCTTCCAGCATGACAGTGACACACAGCCAGGGCAACTAAGGAGTGGCTCCGTAAGAAGCATCTCAAGGTCCTGGAGTGGCCTAGCCAGTCTCCAGACCTGAACCCAATAGAACATCTTTGGAGGGAGCTGAAAGTCTGTATTGCCCAGCGACAGCCCCGAAACCTGAAGGATCTGGAGAAGGTCTGTATGGAGGAGTGGGCCAAAATCCCTGCTGCAGTGTGTGCAAACCTGGTCAAGAACTACAGGAAACGTATGATCTCTGTAATTGCAAACAACGGTTTCTGTACCAAATATTAAGTTCTGCTTTTCTGATGTATCAAATACTTATGTCATGCAATAAAATGCAAATTAATTACTTAAAAATCATACAATGTGATTTTCTGGATTTTTGTTTTAGATTCCGTCTCTCACAGTTGAAGTGTACCTATGATAAAAAATTACAGATCTCTACATGCTTTGTAAGTAGGAAAACCTGCAAAATTGGCAGTGTATCAAATACTTGTTCTCCCCACTGTATATATATATATATGCGAAAACAAAAACATGGGGGATTGGAAGTGATGCAGACAATTGCATTGATGGAAGTTACAATCTATCTGCAATATTAAAGCTGATCTACTCCTCACAAAAATGTATGCACTCACTAACTGTAAGTCGCTCTGGATAAGAGCGTCTGCTAAATGACTAAAATGTAAAATGGATAGCAGAGCTATCTGGGTTAGGCCAGGGTAGGATAGACATCTGTGTGGCCTGGTTGTGCATTCATTTTGGCCATGTACGTGTATCACCAATCCCTTCGTCTGTGGCTAGTCCCAAATGGCACCCTATTCCATACATAGTGCACTATTATCGACCAGAGTCCTATGGGCCCTGGTGAAAAGCAGTGCACTATATAGGGAATAGGGTGGCCATGACCCCCGTTACATACACACACAGGCCTACATAGACAAAAAGTAAACGATACAGGATGTGTATAAAAGTGTAAACACCCTAGTATAACCACAACCGTCCCTTCATTGGTGACATAATAACACCATGAATATAATATGACGACAATAATACGGACTTCATATATGGAAGGCATTTATTTTGAATATAAAATGAGGGATGAGGAAAGAAGTTTATGAATGAAGTTATATATTTTGAACAGAGGGCTACCCCATCAAACACGTTTATTTACAGCTAGCTATAGTCTCTAATCTACTCCTATGTTTTCATCTGGAAGAAAGGGTAAGGGTGAGACCAGGAAGAAAGGGTGAAATCTGGAAGAAAATGTGAGATTTGGAAGAAAGGGTGAGATCTGGAAGAATGGGTGAGATCTGAAAAAAAGGATGAGATCTGGAAGAAAGGGTGAGATTTGGAAGAAAGGGTGAGATCTGGAAGAAAGGGTGAGATTTGGAAGAAAGGGTGAGATCTGGAAGAAAGGGTGAGATCTGAAAAAAAGGATGAGATCTGGAAGAAAGGGTGAGATTTGGAAGAAAGGACGAGATCTGGAAGAAAGGACGAGATCTGGAAGAAAGGACAAAGTCTGGAAGAAAGGACGAGGTCTGGAAGAAAGGACGAGATCTGGAAGAAAGGGTGAGATCTGGAAAAAGGGTGAGATCGTGAGATCTGGAAAAAGGGTGAGATCTGGAAGAAAGGGTGAGATCTGGAAGAAAAGGTGTGATCTGGAAAAAAATGTGAGATCTGGAAGAAAGGATGACAACTGGAAGAAAGGGTGAGATCTGGAAGAAAGCTGTATAAAAGAAAGTCAAGAGGACTCCGGTAGAAACAGAGATCAAAGAGGGAGTTCTGATTACTCTGATCCGTGGTTGGCAGCAACATTATAGTTGCAACCCAAATGGCACCTTCTTACCTATGTAGTGCACTACTTTTGACAAGGACCCATCGGGCTCTTATCAAAAGTAGTGCACTATATAGGGAATAGGGCACAAAGATCCAATATGTCATATATGGGTTCTATATGTAATTCTACGCAATAGGGTGCCATTTGGGACAGTCACACGGGCCCTACTGATAGACCTCTCCACCTCCTCTCCTCTACTCTTTTCTCCACAGAGGGGATTACCGCTGCATGTGAAGTCAAATCAACAATGATTGTCAATGTCCTAAGTGAAATAATGATGGTGATTTGCATGATCAGAGTTGACCCACAGCGACAGAGTCACTGTGAGTAGGCCTACACATCCACCACTATAGAGCACTGTGCCCAATACAAAATGGGGTAAAGCAAAGTACCAAATACTATATCATACGTACAGTGGCTTGCGAAAGTATTCACCCACCCTTGGCATTTTTCCTATTTTGTTGCCTTACAACCTGGATTTAAAATTGATTTTTTTGGGGGGGGGGTTTGTATCATTTGATTTACACAAGATGCCTACCACTTTGAAGATGCAAAATATGTTTTGTGGTGAAACAAACAAGAAATAAGACAAAAAAACAGAACTTGAGTGTGCACAACTATTCAACCCCCCCCCAAAGTCAATACCTTTGCAAGTCTCTTGGGGTGTGTCTCTATAAGCTTGGCACATCTAGCCATTCTTCAAGGCAAAACTGCTCCAGCTCCTTCAAGTTGGATGGCATCCGCTGGTGTACAGCAATCTTTAAGTCATACCACAGATTCTCAATTGGATTGAGGTCTGGGCTTTGACTAGGCCATTCCAAGACATTTAAATGTTTCCCCTTAAACCACTCGAGTGTTGCTTTAGCAGTATGCTTAGGGTCATTGTCCTGCTGGAAGGTGAACCTCCGTCCCAGTCTCAAATCTCTGGAAGACTGAAACAGGTTTCCCTCAAGAATTTCCCTGTATTTAGCGCCATCCATCTTTCCTTCAATTCTGACCAGTTTCCCAGTCCCTGCCGATGAAAAACATCCCGACAGCATGATGTTGCCACCACCATGCTTCACTGTGGGGATGGTGTTCTCGGGGTGATGAGAGGTGTTGGGTTTGTGCCAGACATAGCGTTTTCCTTGATGGCCAAAAAGCTCAATATTAGTCTCATCTGACCAGAGTACATTCTTCCATATGTTTGGGGAGTCTCCCACATGCCTTTTGGCGAACACCAAACGTGTTTGCTTATTTTTTCTTTAAGCAATGGCTTTTTTCTGGCCACTCTTCTGTAAAGCCCAGCTCTGTGGAGCGTACGGCTTAAAGTGGTCCTATGGACAGATACTCCAATCTCCGCTGTGGAGCTTTGCAGCTCCTTCAGGGTTATCTTTTGTCTCTTTGTTGCCTTTCTGATTAATGCCCTACTTGCCTGTTCTGTGAGTTTTGGTGGGCGGCCCTCTCTTGGCAGGTTTGTTGTGGTGCCATATTCTTTCAATTTTTTAATAATGGATTTAATGGTGCTCTGTGGGATGTTAAAAGTTTCTGATATTTTTTTATAACCCAACCCTGATCTGTACTTCTCCACAACTTTGTCCCTGACCAGTTTGGAGAGCTCCTTGGTCTTCATGGTGCCGCTTGCTTGGTGGTGCCCCTTGCTTAGTGGTGTTGCAGACTCTGGGGCCTTTCAGAACAGGTGTATATATACTGGGATCATGTGACAGATCATGTGACACTTAGATTGCACACAGGTGGACTTTATTTAACTAATTATGTGACTTCTGAAGGTAATTGGTTGCACCAGCTCTTATTTAGGGGCTTCATAGCAAAGGGGGTGAATACAAATACACGCACCACTTTTCCGCAATTTATTTTTTAGAATTTTTTGAAACAAGTTATTTTTTAAATTTCACTTCACCAATTTGGACTATTTTGTGTATGTCCATTACATGAAATAAAAATAAAATTCCATTGAAATTACAGGTTGTAATGCAACAAAATAGGAAAAAACGCCAAGGGGGATGAATACTTTTGCAAGGCTACTGGACAGACAGCACCAGCATTGGTCACTCAACACCAATCTCAAAACTCTACCATATCCAGCATCAAAGTAAAGTACAATTTTCCTTTCCTCCAAGAGCTCTTGATGCTTTCGTGTAAACCATGTCCTCCTTTCAAGACTACCATCATAACTACCTCCCAAAAGGCACCCTATTCCCTATATAGCGCACTACTTTTGACAAGAGGCCTATGGTGAGCCAGTGAGCCCATAGGGCTCTGGTCAAAAGTAGTGCACTATGTAGGGAATAGGTTGCAATTTGGGACGCAAACACAGTCTACAACAGCATGACCAGATAAAACATCAATAATTAATGAACCTTGACACAGAAGATTCACAACATCGAATTGTAAAAGTGAATGTCACCCAAAACGCTGAACCTTTGGACTGCAACCCCTTATAAAAATACTATAAAATGTTTCTAAATGCCATTCTTTTTTTTTATATATTTGTTTTATATTTAGGTATAAATATGGGAAAAATATCTACTCTACTGTGCAAGTGACAGAGACAAATACAGTAATATTTGAGGGTGGGGGGGTTGGGGGAATTTGTACAAACTGTAGAGATTCATTTTATTACAAAAAGCTCTTTCCCCCGCTTCCCAAACACACCGTATTGACCTCAGGTGGGTGAAATGTGGGGTAGATATGTATTGCAATGAGATAGAAAATACAGAGGAGGAGGAAGAAGCATTTGAAGAAGCCTGCTACAGCGCCGTTCTTCCCCTATAGGTTACCCTATATACTGTAAGTGGTATACTGTATAAAAAAACATATTTCATTGTCCATATAGTCCACACATACACCTCTTCTGGACATGGAGGTACCTCACTGTTACCATGGAGAGGTACCTCACTGTTACCATGGAGAGGTACCTCACTGTTACCATGGAGAGGTACCTCTGTTACCATGGAGAGTGGTACCTCACTGTTACCATGGAGAGGTACCTCACTGTACCATGGAGAGAGGTACCTCACTGTACCATGGAGAGGTACCTCACTGTACCATGGAGAGAGGTACCTCACTGTACCATGGAGAGTGGTACCTCACTGTGCCATGGAGAGAGGTACCTCACTGTACCATGGAGAGGTACCTCACTGTACCATGGAGAGGTACCTCACTGTACCATGGAGAGAGGTACCTCACTGTACGTTCTAGGTGTCAAGCACAAGATCATTCTGTCTCTTTCTTCTCAGATGTCAAATCGCCATATTGGTGTAAAGGCTGTTATACAATGATGCCTTGCCTTTGTCCCAAATGGCACCCTATTCCATATATAGTGCACTAGTTTTGACCAGAGCCCTATGAGCCTTAGTCAAAAGTAGTGCACTACATAGGGATTAGGGTGCCATTTGGGACACAACCCATATTTCACTTTCCTTAACTTCTTGAAGCCCTTTGGCCATGCCGGTTGAGAAGTTTGTGATGGCATCGAGAACAAGCAGGTTAAAAAGAGCTCCACATACGGAGTACAAGCTGTCGCCTTGCCTCAGCACAGCAGGGACGCAACACTGTCTCGTTCAACATGTAAGAGGGTGTGTGTGTGTGTGTGTGTTTCTCTGTGGATTTAAAGGAGTGTAAAAGGAATGCATAATACGGAGAATAGTTCAGCAGCTGTATCTGTCTACAGTATGTTTATACAAGGTTATACTAAGGTTAAAATAACATTATATACAGAGATGGGGTGAGAGGAAAGAGAGATGGATGGAGAGTCCCATAGAGAAAAGATGGATCTGGACGCTCTCCAGCAGCGTTTAAGTAAATCAAACTCTGTTGAATCCCCTCTTAGTTTAAGGAAAATACTCCCAGCCTCTCTCTCTCTCTCTCTCTCTCTTATCATGTCATATCTCCCCTCTCTCTCTCTCTTGATTGTGGCTTTTTCAGTTCTTGGAGTTGAAGATTGCACACAATAGAACGTTTGAGAGAAACTGTGTCAGATTGTTTGCGTTTGTTTGTGTGTTGTATGCGATAGAGAAAGCATAGAGAGCAGAAGTGTATCTTTCTGTTTCTCTCCAACAAGTGTGTGCGTGTGCGTGTGTGTTTATATGTATGTACACGTGTATGAAAACAAGTATCACTGTGTACTACAGAATACATCTCTCTCACACGTGTGTCTGCATCCTCTGAGTGTGTCTCTGATTGTAGTCAGTACCAGGAGAAGAGTAGTCGGTAGCAGGAGGAGAGTAGTCGGTACCAGGAGGAGAGTAGTCGGTACCAGGAGGAGAGTAGTCGGTACCAGGAGGAGAGTAGTCGGTACCAGGAGGAGAGGTGTAAGAGAAGCAGGTGGCCCCATACTTCCCCAGCACAGTTTCAGAACCCGGACCCGGACCCGGACATGGGCCTTGGCCTTGGATTGGTCCTTGCACTGGCCCTGGTCCCACCCCTTGTCCAGTTGGGTACACCTCATAGGCCGGCCCTCCTTCCAGGGGCGGGGCAAAGCCCATCCGATAGGTAGGGTACTGGGCGGGGTAGCCATAGTTGTCATAGGTCAGCTGAGTGTTGTTGTCCAATAGGCCGCAGTCTCCGGGGAAGTCGCTGGTCTGTGAGGCAGGGTGGGAGTGGTGGGAGGGGTGGGAAGGGTGGTTGGTGTTGGGCAGGACTTGGCTCTGGCCCGCCCTGGTGAAGGTGTTGAACTGGGGGTAGTTTGTGTGAGACATCCTGGATGGTGCTCGGGGGTCATAGCACCCTGCCCTTGACCCTGGGACTCCCGGGACCCCTCCTGCAGCCACCGCCCCGCCAGGACCCCCTGCTGGGCCACTGGAGGTAGCACCTGTAGCTCCCCCTGGAGGGTTGGAGGTTCGGAACTCTCCCTGGTATAGCATGGAGTGGGAGGACGGCCTGGCCTCGTCGTGGGTGGTCGCACGGACGTTATAGTAGCCGTTTGTTGGGTCCTAAGGACAAACATGATGAGGGAATAGTGAGTGATTTTTACATGGGTTTAAATTTGAGGTGTGGCCAGGGTTGGGGTAAATTCGAATTAAAGGCAGTGCATTCAGAAAGTGATTGAAATTTAAAATGAAAAAATGTAGTCATTGAAAATAGATTAAATTTTTTCAATTATTTAATCAGAATTTCAGTTTACTTCCTGAATTGACTGCCTCCAATTCCAATTCACCCCAACCCTGTGTGGGCATATTTGAGGTGTGAGGTAGTCATGTTCTGTGATTAGATTTTAGATTTTAGTCATTTAGCAGACGCTCTTATCCAGAGCGACTCACAGGAGCATGTGATATGTTATGTGTTGTATTGTTGTAGGATACAGATGAGGAGATAGTGAGATTTTTACTGCTTATTACATGCAAGAGTGTTCCAATTTGATGTGTTAGCATATTTGAGGTGTGAGGTAGTTAGTGCAAGATAGTTAGTGTGAGGTGGTTAATGTAAGGTAGTTAGTATTAGGTAGTTAGTGTGAGGTAGTTCGTGTGAGGTGGTTCGTGTGAGGTAGTTAGTATGTGGCAGCTAGTATGTGGTAGTTAGTGTGAAGTAGTTAGTATGAGGTAGTTAGTCTGAGGTAGTTAGTGAGAGGTAGTTGGTCGGAGGTAGTTAGTGTGAGGTAGTTAGTGTGATATTTGGTGTGATATGTTGTTGTGTATTGTGTTGCATGTACGTATGAGGAGTTTGTTGGTTTGATGTAGGTTGTATGAAGTGAGTAGCAGAGAGAGAGTTGCTCACCTTGAGTTCGTACTCCTCGCGGGTATCGAGCTCACTGCGCAAGTCCTGCTTCAGATCCATATCGTCTTTGAATGGCTGAGTGGAGGGAGAGAGAGAGACAGAGGGCAGAAACTAAACCATCAAACAACAAAACACACACACACACACAGAGAGAGAGAGAGAGGGAGATAGAGGGAGAGAGAGAGGGAGGGGAAAACAGAATATCAGGTTTTTCATTTGATGAAAATGTTGTTTGACAAATGTTTGGTGAGTACAGTTGAAGATGTAAAAGGGACCATGTAAGCACATGAAGGTGAATGCAATCAGTGGTTTGCTCTCAAACAACAATGAAAGGCTTCAGCACCTCATAGCTTCTAGAATAATTTCTGTCTTAAATATGTTGTAATAACACAGTTATAATAGCTGTATTTTAAATTACAACCCATGTGACCAACGGCATTAATCACATCTTATACAGAGCTTTCTCAGTGTAGCCTATTACAGGATTTTCTCAGTAGGAGAGAAGTCTAAGGGTGTCTTAAATAGCACTCAATTCCCTTTATAGTGTACTACTTCTGGTCAAAAGTAGAGAACTATGTGAGGAAAGGGGCCTACTTGGGACACAACCTCAGTCTGTGAAGTCCAAGGCAACAGAGAACAGATGCCCCCCTCATTTTGTTTTACTATGAAGTCTGTTGCTATATTTTAAATGCCCTTTAAAAATGAACTGCGACACTAGAGGAAGTTTCAGGACGGTTCCCTTCAAAAGTGTATAGCTCACGCATTTCGGAGACGAGCACCTTTGTCAAAGCAATTGCACTTTAAATAATGTTTGATCTGACTCATAGAGGTGGGTGTTGGGTACTCACGGAATACATGGCCTTGACCATGCGCGTTGCCGTGGAAACGCTCCCTGACTCCTCCTCCAGACTGTGTGTCTCCTTGTTTACCGTCTCCACCTTGATGTCTGGCTTCCCCAGAGTGACCCCACGACGACCTGGAACCAGAACAAGACAGATGACTCATGAAGAACCTATAGAGTGCTTATGAAGACTTTACGTATGCTATATGAAGCCTTTATAAGCTGTTGTTCATTTAAAGTGGGACAGACATCTGAATAACATATTATTTGGATCTACAGTACAACAAAAGAGAGAGAAAACAAGTCATTCTTCCTCAGTTTTAAACAAGCTGTGGTTACACAGTACATTGTGAATGACTACATGAATGTCAGCCACACACACACACACGTCCCAAATGGCACCCTATCCCCTATACACGTATAGCACATTACTTTTGACCAAAGCCCTATGGGGGAATAGGGTGCTATTTGGGCCACAACCACAAACATGTTCCATGCAGAGGGAGGGAGTAGTAACTGGTTGGTACAGTACTCACTGCCCTTCCGTTGGCGGTAGAGGAAGAAGGCTAAAGCCAGGAGAAAGATCAGGAGCAGGATGGAGGATCCAACTGTTCCACCAGCTATAATCCCCACTGGTACTATCTCTGTACAGACAGAAGACAGAGAGACAGACAGACATGGTTATACCAAACCTTTCCCATACTATTGGTACTATCTCTGTCCAGACAGACATGGTTATACCAAACCTTTACCATACTATCGGTACTATC